>NC_064757.1:32727393-33052949 GCF_011397635.1 Epinephelus fuscoguttatus | reverse complement strand
GCCACTAGATGGCGCAGTCTGACACTTTCCCTCCCTATAGAGAGGGACAGCATGTTAGACCAGTCCGTTTCAGCTGACCAGTATCCATTGACCAATGGTGTGATTGCCATTGAGGGAGTTACTGTGCTTCTACCGCATTCAAACCGTCTCGTGACCTCTCCGTAGAGAAAAAGTAGGGAAACAGAAAGGTGCCATTTCTTTCTCCCTGAATGTGCAATACAAGCTGTCTCTTGTGAAGGTGCAACTACATCGCTGTCACTCTGTGGTCGTGTAGCTCCACCTGCCCTGGTGTAATAGCGCCCTCTCCTGTTTGTACGGAACCAAGCGCCACCTCACACACACAGGTGGAGGGGCATCAGTTCAGACCTTCATCTGGATGTGGCGTGCTGTCTCTAGTTTTCTGGTCTGTTGTGTAATAGAATGTGCTCCTTGGCTGGCCTGCAGGCTTTAAACAGCTCTGTGTTGTCTTTTTACTGTTTAACTGCTATTTAACTGTCCGGTCCTTCAAAAGTTTAAAAAAATATAAAATGATAAATAAATAAATAAATGAATTTAAAAAAATCAAAAGAAACTGTAGCCTGCTTCTACAAAAATCTTAAAGCTCTTCTGATTTGCATATATCGTACTGTAATGTTTTATTTAAGATTTTAGTGAAAGAAATGTCTGCATTTAAACTAAATTATGGGAATTAAAATTACAAAGAATACCTAAACTTCACTGAGTTGTGTCTTATTTTTAAGAAAGATGTGTGTGAGTTGAAGACATGATGCTTTTACTGCTTTATTACATCCTTTAAAACACAGAAACTCAACTTGCATTGTCCAAAGGTCACTTCTGCATAGCAACAGGAGGTATGCTGGGTAAAACAAGTGCACTAACACATAACTGATGTTATTCCAAGCCTAATTTTATGCATATTTTATTCATGCTGATTCAAATAAACGATTTGATTGTATTTCTCAACTTCAATGAGCAGCAGTTTTGCCTAAAAGAATTTAAAGGCCTGTCCAATATATATATAGACGCCTGTCCTGAATATAAGCCTGTTGAGTTCAGTGATTTAAGCAAATAATAGCCCAAGCTACTAACTGAAGTTTCCAGTATATAATATCTTAAAACCTTTTGATCTTTGCTGTCCCTACTCATCTTTGCCAAAGGGCAAATGCAGTCACAGCAACCCCGCACAGGTCAGGTGTACTCAGGACATACAGATCCTCCCCTCCCCTCTGATGCTTTTTATGCACCCTGGCTCCTTATTTACATCAAAAATTCAACCAAAAATTCTTAGTGTCAATCAATTCATTTTCATCATGAATTAAAAAAAAGACTGACTGGCCTCCCAGCACCTTATCGTGGGCCATATTTGGTCCACAGGCCATAAGCTGAGTATCACTGCTTCAAGATAAACAAGCAAGATGATAAAAATCTAGCTTTTTTTTTATCAACATACAGTCAGTGACATCCATAACAAAATTATATGCTTATTCTTTAACTATAAATAAACTATCAAAAATGTGAGATTAAATTAATAATTTCCCGTATTTCTTATTTGCTTTGTCATATACAGATATGTAATAATGACTGCTGGGTAATATGTATGTTGATGCCTTCCAGTGTAAGGTCTCTGATCATGTGATGGGACGATATGTGCCTGATAGCGTGCACTGGAGCCCATCGTACAGGGTGTCTACAGGTCCTTAAAATGAAGTTTTATTAATGTAAGGCCTTAAAAAGTCCTAAATTGTCTTAAATTCAGATTCAATGAATCTTAAATATTTTCAGTCACATTACCGCAAAAATTTCCCAAGCCTGACAGACCCAATGACAATTTTGTTTTCTTTTAATATTAAACACATTAAAATTACACTCACCCAATTGTTGTCATTTTTCTGTACTGTTCATTTTGAACTGACATCAGTGTGTTAACTTGGAAAGAGTACTTACACATAACACACACATAATGTGTGTTTCCATTGCAGATTTGGTCTTAAGTTTCACATAAGATGGTCTTAAAAAGTTTTTAATTTAACTCAGTTATATCTGTAGACACCCTGTTTTAACTACCATACGCCACTGTATACAATGACAAAGCTATCAGGATGTGTGTGTCATGCAGTTTGCCAGGAACTGCCAGTGTTCCTCCTTTGATTTAATCTTCTTTTTAACATATGGGGGAGCATTTCAATATCTTAAAGGCTGCATGGCAGATATGTAGTCAAGAGGGATGCTATTAAGATATTAATATATGTAAATTAGTACTTGAAGTGCTGGTGCTGCACTGTGTTGGTATGTACAGAAATACCTTGTTACCCCAGTGTCTCATGCTGGTTTGACTGATGTGATGAAATCCCACTTTCTCAACACCATAGTCAATGGCTAAATGTTTATAAACTATCCCATTCTTCATGATACAGTGAAATATTCCTTTACTTTAACAAGAAACAAGCAGTCTTCTTATTTAAATATTCACTGTGTACATCCAATATTGAGTTTTTGTTTTGCAGCTATATATCTGTGTGTAACTATACACTGCTGTGCCCCAATACATTAAGTGTTGTGGTTGTGTCTCTGCTCATTTCCCCCCTACTTTGCATGCATCTGGTTTCCTACAGCAACCGACCTCTTTAAAGACTGAATGAACGTGCCAGATCTTTTCAGGCTGCTGTTATTTAGGGTTTTGGGGCTCAGATGATAATTCAGTGACTTGGCACACATTGCACTTTTAAGTTCCCAGCGCTGTGGCTGTCTGTGCTGGCTTTAATTTAAGAAGTCTCTACAGTGACCCTGAAAAATGCTGGTTTGATGCTGGCACACAGCAAGTGACACCATTTATGTTCAATGGGATAATGGTTTCCATTTCACGTTGGTCAAATCAGTAACCAAGAACAAGAAATGGAAACCATAAGCTCCCTGAAGCCACGGGGGGTTTGCAGTGTTTCACTTAACAGGGATGTTGTTCATGCTTTGTGAAAGGTATTTCTTCAGCTTGATTTCTTTATTTGTGGCTCTTGTGTGCAACCTAATTGACAACAGAACGTCCACTTAAAGCCATCCTGAGGTTTTTAACTTTAACATTCAGTAATTTGCAGCATGTAGCAAATGTAATTATACCAACCTCCTTGTTTCTGAGTGACATTCACAACCATTTGAGACAGATTTTTCTCATGGAGGGAGAATCTGCATGTTGCTGAAAGCAGGTCTCTTAAAGTGAAATCTATCCTCCAGCATGTTTTCAAAGTCTAGCTAAAATTAAATAGCATATTTTGTGTTATACTGGCAGTAAAACACAATCAGAAGAAGATGCCTGAGGTTTTAAGCTCTAAAAAGCAGTGCACAGTGTGTACGTATAGAAGTAAATATACCTTTAGTAAGGTGCTGGGCCACCATGTGCCACCAGAACAGCTGCAGTACACCTTGGCATTAACTCTACAAGACTCTGAAACTCTACTACAGTGATGAACACCTTTTTTCCAAAAGGATTTGGTGTTTTGAAGATGGAAGTGGAGAGCCAAAATCTCATCCATCCATCCTTCCATTTTCATCCGCTTATCTAGGGCCAGGTTGCAGCAGCAGCAGGCCAAGCAAAGCACCCCAGACATCCCTCTCCCCAGCAATGCTTTCCAGCTCCTCCTGGGGGACCCCGAGGTGTTCCCAGTGCCCAGAGCACCTCTGACACCACCTCTAAGGAGCAGCAGCTCTACTCTGAGCTCCTTGCCCTATCTCTAAGGCTGAGCTCAGTCACCTCAGAGGGAACTCAGTTTTAGAGAGAAATCTGAATCAACAGAGTAGTGCAGGAATGAGTCCTAAAACTCAGTAAGTAATGTCTGTGTTCAACACAAACTTATAAGACTTACGTTTTGTTCTGTGACGTAAAATACACCAGTGAGTACCCCGCTCATCTGTACACATATTTTTAACTCAGGTGAGTTTATATTACACAGCTAAAACTAAGGCAGTCAAATACAACAGTTCTGCAAAACCCCTATCTTCATGAACGTTGAGGTGCTGATTTAACTGTGTGATCAGTTTGGAGGCTGCAGTTTGTGGTGCTGCTGAACTGTAGTGCATTATGCTGACAGGTGTTTCCAATTTACACAGGGAGGGTAGGCTCGTCAGCAGCCTCCAGTTAAACAGCACAACAAAATACAGCCTCTAAAATGACCATTAAGAAACCAAAGTAGTTTCTGCTGTCCTTGTATACAGTATAACAAATTGAAAGATGTCATGTAATCATCTGCTGCATCTACACATTATATTAGTGAGGCACTTCTCTCAGGCCTGCAGGTTTTCCCTTCAGTCTCCATGAGGCCCTAGCTAACTAGAGCACTGAGTGAGGACGGTCTCTGCAAGGCGAAACCCAGGGCAAGAAAGGCCGCAATTAATTACTGCACCACTTGCAGCCGCTTGTTAAGCTGATTGCTCTCAACAGACTCAAGGGAGTCAGATGACCATGTAAACACTTTGATCACCTCCTCTCTTCTCATATTCCAGATGAATACAGTGGCTAGACTGTCACAGGACGATGAGCAGAGAGATTTTAGGAAGTGTAAGAGCTATCTGTTATAGTCACCTGTACTTAATATAGTGCAGCGTGTTAATCTGATGTCACACAGCTGCTGTGAATGAGGACATGCATCAGGAGATGACAACACTAATTGAGATTGAATTGGACCTGTAAGATAGGTGTTTATTTTTACCATATGCTGTACATGCTCACCAAGAAGTTAGCAACTGAGAAAGAAAAAAAGAAAAGTAAAAACACAAACCAGAGAGCAGGATTGGGTTAGTTAATTTCCATCCAAAACATTTTTATTGTCCTCCAAACTGAAAGGTTTACCCTGTGATTTGGCTTGTTCGCTGAGCCAAAAACATACATTGCATTTCTTCAGGTAGCAGTGGAGGCATACAAAGATCTTTTTGACTGAGAGAAATTAATGGAAAGAGCAATACAGGATTCTCTCCTTCAAGTCACATGATGAGTAATCTTTGCATTCATGAGTAATGGAGAGAAGATTAATTTTCAGATCACGGGAAGCTTGAGAAAGTAGCGTCTGGTCTTCCATGTAAAGAGAGAGAGGAAAAACAAAGAGAAACAAAAATAAAAACAACCGTGTGAAGACCAGGTCGTGTTTCTTCCATGTTAGAAAAGGCCTGAAAATGGTCACACTGAAGAGATCGTTTCATCTCTCTTTGCCTCCGAGTTGTGTCACGCCTTTATGTAGAGCATCTGTAGTGTGCACAAATGGACACTGGATATGCAATTCAAAACCAAAGTGCCCACAGTCGATATAAAGCAAGGTCACATGACCCAAAACAGGTGATGTCACACAAGGGGGAGGGGTGGTTGAGACTGGACATGAATGTAACCAAACGCGGCCATCAGTCTGTTTGTGTGTGTCTGTGTGTGTGGTGTAGAAATGCCAGTGGTGTGGCACTCAGCACCGTTAATTTACAGTTAGTCAGGTGTCTGAACAAAAGAGAAAGACCTCCCCATCTTGTGACTGTGCAGTTAAAAATGGGCACATGGTGATTTAAGCTCATGCTTAAGTTGTGGTAAACCATCCAAGCACTTCTTTAATTAATAACTATAAATACACAGCAGCGTTTTTACCGGAGAGGTTTCCGTCTGCCTCCTCTCCCTGGGTGAGTGTGTGACGTGTTTGTCTCTTAAAACGGCTAACTACGCTTTGCTCATCTGCTAGAGGAAACACGGGTTATGTGGAATTGATTATCAACTTTCATATAGATTTTTCTATAATATATTTATATAGTTATTTTTCTTTCTCTCACGCACCCACCACGCTTGCTTGCTTTCACATTCTCTCGTCTCACTACTTTTATTCAATGTACACAACGTAATAAACATGGGGTTGAGTGGGGAGCGACAGAGCTGAAATGACAATCACTGAGAAAAAAAAATAATAAAACAAAGCCAAAAGAACTGCAGTCTTTTTTGTCATCCATTGGCAGTTGGGCCCGACTCGTCAGTCGGCCACATACAATGGTGGTTTGAGGGGAGGGAGTGGCCATGTCATCAAAGAGGCGGCGCGGGAGGCTCTTTCTTCGTAGGTGCTGTTTTAGTCGTCGTTTTCGTCGTCTTGGTAGCCGGGGTCGTCTCCTTGAGGTTGAGATTCTCCAGCGCCACGTCCAAGGTCATGACCTCAACACAGCCCATGGCCTCGAAGTCAGCGAAATTCCGCAACGTGCCGTGACAGTCATCCTCGTCTTCGGAGGAGGAGGCCGAGGCATCCTCGTCGGGCAGCAGCGTGGACAGCAGCAGCTCCGTCACAAACAGGCTCCTGTCGGCCCACTGGGCTTCACACGCCTGCCGCTCTGCCTCAGAGAGCCGCGGTTCGCTCAGCCTGCGGGAGAGAGGTCGAACAGTAATGAGATAAGGGGATAACTGGAGGACAACACATGTATTAAAAATCAAACAGAGGAGAATAAAATAAGAACAGCTTTACGGATAAATTCTGTATTTTCTAACTTGGCCCCTATTTCCCTGTGTTTTTTTGTCTAAGTGACTAATGGGAACAACAATTTTTAAAAATAGTCCAGTATTGAGCGAGAGAGCTGCAGCCAGACCAGAAACAGCCCCGAAATCACTACTGCCAAACCCACCAGACTCCATTAAATAAACAGTAATTTTAACATCATGAAAAATGTCACTCAAAGTTGACACTTAAAAAAACAAACTCAGAAAAAACATCTGAATCACCAACTCTGGTTTGGTTGAAATAAGCCCTTTATTCACCCAGTTAGATGTGAAAATGACTGGCTCCATACACACTAAAATTACTGTTTACTTAAACAGAGTCTGGTGGTTTTGGTGATGGCGATTTTGGGGCTGTTTCTGGTTAAATAAAAAGGTCTTTCTGTGGGGATGCTTTCCATAAATTGTCAGACACTTGGAATTATAATTTGAGCATGTCAGTCGCGCAAAAAAAAAAGCACTTTTAGTGGACTTACACTGATGGTGCAACATGCCCCAAGTCATTTCTTGAAGCCTGTTTCGCCGGCTGAAACGTTCTTGCTCAACACTGGACAAATTTCAGAAATTGTTGTCCCCGTGAGTCACTTAGACACCATGGGAAAAAGGTCCCAGGTTAGAAAATACTGAACTTACCCTTTGCAGACATATAAACTCTGCACAGTGAAGGTCAAACATCCAAGTGACTCTAAAGTAAAGACATTTAAAGTAGATGCAAAAACTAATGAGCAACAGTCCCACCTGCTGAGTAAAAACTGGGAGCTATGTGCAGTATGTTGTGTGTTGGACTCAGGTGGACCCGGGTTGGGGCTGGGGTTGGTATTATGGTTGGCACTGGGGTTGGGGTTTGCGGCAGCTGAATTGGTATTGAGGATTGCATTGGCCCGGCCCCCGCCCCGAGTTGCGTTTCGGGCCGTCTCTAACTGCTGACGTGCTGCCTGGGCCTGCTGGCGCTCCAACTGGAGTTGCATCTGAAGCTGTTGGAGCTGGGAGGCCGAGGGGCCCGAGCTGAGCTGGCCGCCCGCCGAACGCCGCACCCCTGACAACTGGGACAGAAGCTCTGGAGGAATGAGATGAAGAAAACAAGGGCTTAATGTCAGAAATGGTGATTACAACAAGGAGGAAAGACTTTGTCAATTCAATCCTGCTCAGTCTATTCAGAAAGCCAGTTCACCCAACAGTTGGCTCTCATTAAAACACAACAATCTTTCAAGTGGCATTTTCAAAGATTTCAGTCAGTTTTTTTGGCAATACCTGCACTTTCTGGTGTTAATATAATTTAATACTTCAGGTTACAGAGTTCTGGGGGCAGTGAAACAAACTGTTGTGGTTTTAATAAAGAAGTCAAACAATAACTGGCTTGTTTCCATCAGTCTGTGAGCAACCGTGATCTGATTTTACACCGCACACGGCATGAGTCTGCTGACTGCAGGGCAGAGTGAAAGGAGTTGGGTAAATCGCTAAGTTGGAGGTGTGCAGCCTGTCGCCTGCAGCTCTTCATCTAACAGCTCACTGTAGCTGCTCCTGACTGTTCCACTACTCCCTGCAATATTTCCAACTGATCAGCTGCCAAAAAATGCTGAGAATGACTAATGTCTTGTTTTGTAGATGTATTTTTGAACGGTAGCACACTGCATTTCCTGTTACTCCCTCATAATGAATATTAACTTATGTTTCACTAGTTAAATACTCCGAATGTAAAGCTGCAACAGTGGAAGACCTTTTTAAAAATGTGTTAGTTTAACTGGACGTAAAAATAAGTCAAATTGGACACATAGTTTATCCCTTAAAACTAGTGTTTATGAGCTATAATGTCGCTGAACAAGAATCTAGTGGGACTGCTGTGCCGCCTCTGATCCATAATCAAAAGTAAAGCACTGTTACTCACATGTTCACTGTGTTACACCCACTCAGCAGTGGGGCTGTTGGGCTATAACTGGACCAGTTGGGTCAACGGCCCAGCAGGTATAGCGGGTCATTAGTGAGGAGGCTGTTTGTGAGGCGGACTGAACAGAGACCCTCATTATGGCACAGCTGGAGCTGACATGGCGAATGCCAAGCAATGAACCGGATTAAAATTGGGAACAGAATAAACAAGGAATTGCCACAGCAACAACTCTGCCCACACATTACTGTGTTATCCACACTTCTTTCAAGACGAGGCATGTATAACATCTTCGCTACTGCAGCTAATTTATATGCATGTGTGAGAAACAATTTATATCGAGACAACTCATTAAATGATACGATAAAATGCCACACGCTCAGTTTAGCACTGAGCACCAGTGTTTTGTGTGTCAGACCTCCTGCAGTTGTAGCTGGGAGATACTGAATTTGTCTTCTGCCTCACTGTGCTGATGTCAAGTATATAGGTTGTTTGCTGTCGTCTGGCACACATCAGGCTCCACAGCTTCTTGTTCTGCAGCTGTGAGCCTCAGAGGGAGCCTGTATCATACATGACAGCATGGGCGTATCATGTCACCATGACTTCTCCTCCGTGTGTGTATGCGTGTGTTGTGTGACTGACCTGCTATGGGGTCCATGGCCTCTCTGCTGTAGTTGGAGCTCTGTGAGGAGCTCTGGCTGGTGGAGAGCCCCCCTGTGGTGCTGCTGGTGAAGTGCATGTTAGACCTGCGGGCTCGTGGACCCCCCAGCCCACGTCCAGGGTGAAACATCCTCCTCACGTGCCGCACCCCACTGGACTCATCGTGAAGCTTGCCATTAAGGAACATATCAAGAACATAGTGCTACAGCTCATTACAGTTTCCAAATTTGACATTTTTTTCATTAGACTTTGATGCTTATAAATGTCAAAAAAATCTGCCCTATCATGAACTCCCAGAGCAAAAGCTGATTACCTTGAATTTGCTTGTTTTGTTCAACCAACAGTCCAAAGCCCAAAGATATACACTGAACAAAAATATTAACGCAACACTTTTGTTTTTGCTCCCATTTTTCACAAGTTGAAACAAAAATCTAAAACTTTTTTATGCACACAGAAGACTTATTTCTCTCAAATTTGGCTCACGAATTTGTTAAAATCAGTGTTAGTGAGCGCTTCTCTTTTCTCCTAGATAATCCATCCAATTACAAGATGTGGCATATCAAGATGCTGATTAAACAGCAGTCTTGATCGAGTGTGCCGTCAGCATGTTGACTGCAGCATGAACTGAACATTCATTTCACTACCATCTCCATTTTCTTTTCTGTGAATATGGCAGTACATCCAACCAGCAACACAACCACGAATCACATGTAATCACACCAGCTCAGGAGCACCACATCAAGTCTATTCACCTGCAAGGTCGTCTGACATCAGCCACCCAGACCTAACAGCATGCACAACTGAAGAATATCTGCACAAACCATCTCAGGGAATCGTCCTATCCAGCGTCACACTGTCATTGTAATCAACTTGAATGGGCAACTGCTCATCTCAGATTGTATCTGGCACTATGGGGAAGTGTTCTCTTCACGGATGAATCCAGTGTGACCTTAAAAATGCATATCTGTAGCACTAGTTATGTGAAATCCATATTTCAGAGTGCTGAATAAATGTTAGAGTGCCCTTTTACTGTGACCAGCCAAAGGCACGCCTGTGTAGTAATGATGCTCTTAAATCAGCATCTTGATATGCCACACCTGTCAGGTGGATGGATTGTTGAAAAGAAGTGCTCACTAACAAATTTGGGATCAAAATTTGAGAGAAATAAGTCTTTTGTGTGTATAGGAAATTTTTTCTTTACTTTAAACCCTTTAAAACTGGAAGCATAGGCAAAAATGGTTGTGTTTCCACATTTAAGAAGGTGGAACTGGCAGATATTTGAAGTTACTGCTTGTAAAATCAACACTGTCAACAATTAATTCTCTGTTGATCAACACATTTATAAATCAGTTTGTAGTTTCAGCACAGAAACAGTCACTGCCACTCTTCTAAAACCTCTCTACACTCAGGTCTTTTGATTCAGCTGCTATCTGCCAACATTTGTATGATGCTCTCATGTGACAATGAACGCAAGACACCACACTGGGTAACACCCACAAACAAAAGCTATGGTCCTCTTCAGTGAAGCTGAGGATGCATTTGTTCTGTCTGTGTCATTTAACTACATTTTTGCATCCTTTGTTTTGTCAACAGCACTTATTCAAAGTACTTTATAAATAGACTGCCAGACTGCATCATCAGTCCTCTGAGCCTCTGAGTGCAACTCGCATGGAGTGTTTCAGCTGGTTCCTGACAGGCAAACACAGATGCTACCATTTTAACCCTTTACACAGTTTGATAAATAACAAATCCTTGAAGAGCACTCTTTTCTATGGCTCTCCTGAACAACGTGTACAGAGTAAGCCAGCTCATACATGGAGGCTTATTCCTCTATGAACTGCATTTTTAACCTCAAAAGCAATGAAAGGGATGAGTATGCCTTTCTGGAATACAATATCAATGACTAACATACTTAAGCAGAGCCTCAAGTTCAGATACGATTCCAAAGTAATTAAGTAGCAGACAAGACAAGACAATTCGAGAACACACTATTTTTGTGCTCCTAACTATTAGTGCCTTCTGCAGTTGGCAGAAATGCGTCACTGCTGTGCCTGTAACATGCCAGTAAAACAGGTGATAAAACCATGCAAACCATAATTATGCACTTGGGATGTCAGTAGAATGGATACTTTGGGACCAAGTCGATGCCAAAATTCTGAAAACGTGATGGTACTCATTTTTCTCCAGTCAGTAGGCATTTGGGATGCAATCTTTTCCAACTTGATGGGGCAACATATATGCCTGCAAGTGTTCTAGTCTGGCACTAAATGCCAAAGGAAGAAGAGGACCTTCTACCAGCACGAAAAAAAACAACATGTGGAAGACTGCAGCAAGCACAGCTGCAGCAACAGCTCCGCCTCGACTCCTGGCCTGTATATTCTCATGAATTCTTCACAATGAGAGCACCATGTAGTTACACTATGCTACTTATACCTGCAGTGTGACACGGCACTCGACACATCCTCCACAGTGTCTGCCCCGGGCTTTGACCCGGAAGTCTCAGGCATTAAATGCGTAACAGAAGAAGAAGCTGGTAACAGCATGGCAAAATCTACATCCAGAGCCGCAAATGTTTGGATGAACGAAATGTACAGAGCTGTAATGTTGTCAACCACGGTACCAGTTTGCTGCAAGCTAACCGTAGCTAACTTGTTTGTCGATTGTTTGGTCTGTGACATAATCAGTCGACTGGATAAAAGTCCAATACTATGTCCAATAGTTGGACATACTTCGGTCAATAATCAAAACCCCTACTGTGTTTGTATAGTACAACAAAGACAGTAATCCAGTTAAAGTCGAGCTTTAACAGGAGTTCGACTTAACTGTGCATGTAACACACTGACAGTGAGAGAGGGGCAGGACAAATAGCCTACCACAAAGACCAACTGTCACATCAAGTGCTGAACAGTGACAACAATGGAGGGGAAACATGTTAATATACTGTACACTGTATGTTAATATATGCTTCCTCACACACAGAATTTCATGAACTGAAAACACTGTGGCACTAAAAGCCTGTGTGGCTGAATGACTACACCTAATAGTGAAAATATGATGGCAAAGAAACTGTATGAAGTGTGTAATGTGGATTAGTAACATCACAGCCAATATCTGATCCACTTACTCCCATATGCCAGTCTATATTAATCCAGGTTGGACTGGTACAGCTCTACAAACCATCAAAACTACAAACGTCGGGCAGGGATCCCTCTCACATCTTGTGAATAACCCCAAAACAAAAATATGAAAGGAACACTGAGCTGCATTTGATCTGCTGTCTGGCAACACTCAACAACACATCTCATAATGCACTTTAACTGCCACAGTGTGTGTTATTGTGAGCTCATGTTTTTTTTCCTGAAGAGCTGCTCTTAAAGGAGGAAAATAAGGACAAGGCCACACAAGCAAGTTTAAAGGAAACATACAGATGAGCCCACTTGGCCTCCACTTTCCTCCTCTATGCATCAAACCAGTGGCAAACAGCGTGCAACAAACAGATCAATCTGAGTGAACTTAAGCTTGTCCCAATGGCATGAGACGCACAATTCTGTTAAGAACACTACAACAGCCAAGAAATCATTACTGCCCATATTCTGATATTTGGCCTCTTTCTTATGTTCACCCACCACCGTGACTGGGGAAAATACCACAGGGGGCTTTAATGTTATTACCAAAATGTCAACAAATGTCAGTTCCAGTGAACAAACGCCTCCCTGGTGCGCTAATCTTTAAAATGACAAAGCAATCTGGATGGCACAAAGTGCATTTGCATTTAAATATCTGAATAGTTTCCACACACAAAGCTTGAAATATCTGCTTTTCTTCACACAACTGACTAAAACAAAAATTCAGCTTGTTTTTATGCAGTCAATATATGAGCCAGGTTATGGTGATGTTCGTGGAGAGGGACGCTACCGCTTGAAAAGGATATCAAGTCTCTGGGTGCTCTGTGTTCAAGTGTGAGATGAGCAGCAAAGTCATCTGTCACATGATTCGGGTCGCCACCTGGCAGCGCTGCACATATGGGGCAGATCTAGAGGACAGGAAGAGAGAGTGTACACGTTAATAGCAGCACACTTCACTGCACATTCAGCATTCGCCAGTTGGTGCTGGGTCCTCTTAAACAAACAGATCGGCAAACATCTATTGAACAAATCCTGTATTTGAACACGAAGAGGTGCAATCTGAGGACAGCTCCGGCTCTGTGTTGAGCGTGGCAAAACTCAAACAGATGACGTGAAGTTGAAGGTACAGACTGATTTGAAATGTTTGACAATTTGGTGGTTTCATTTACTGAGGGAAGCTGCCAAACAGACACACATACAAGCTGCGCTGTATCATGGACACTGTTTTTTTTTTAGCCTTTATTTACCAGGGCTGTCCCACTGAGATCAAAGATATCTTTTACGATGGAGACCTGGACAAGAATGGCAGGAACACAGAGTTTCAACAATTAACATAAAAACACATAAAAAAACAGCATGTAATGTTGTTAGATTATTGTATTTAAAACATTTAAAATAACTTCCAGTGCTGACCCAGGACAGGTAGTTAAAGTATTTGACGAACATCCCTCTTTTCATTCAAAGGACAATGATTTACTGACATACCCTAAAGGCTGGTACAACAGGACAAACTAAAACAATATTTGAGGTCGTGAGCTGCATTATGATTTTCTATGCTTGCTGCTGCAGCGTGAGACAAATGGCTAAGTTATTCACTATTGGACATTAATTGGCTGCCCTGACAGTCATTTACTCACAAATAGTAACACACTGACAACACCTTTCCTACTGAGTTATGACTGATAATGATTCCATCAAATGCCACAAAAGGTAAGTATGAAAACATTTCATTTATAGTAAATTATTCTGCAGTATTTCAGCAAAGAGTGTGTTTGGTTGTGCAGGAGTTGATACCTGCTACATGATCAAAATCAGTTGGGACATTATTTCTGCAATCTGTATAACAGCATTTAAATGTGCCACTCCAACACACTTCGTTATAATGGTTTGGACTTCTGTCCAACACGTTTTCAAGTTGATTCACACATTGGTTCAACAATAAATAGGAAGCAGAGGTCGTCTGAAAGGATGACAAAACACAGTATCTTCACTAATAATTACCCAAATGTCATGCCTTGTTAAAAAGGTTGCAGCACATGGGGCTAACGTTCTTTAAACTATTTCTCAGCAGTGCAAACCTCTTTTCTTGCTGTCAGAAGAAAAAACAGTGAGCATCTATAAATAGAGCTGCACAGTCTACCTGACATCACTTGCAGTTCAGTTTCACTTGCAGAGTCAGAAGCTGACATCAGAACTAGACTTCGACTGGGGCACTGTGAAGCAGGACAATAGGTGTGTATCCGTGCACGTTTTTAATTGTATATGGCAAAAAAGTCGCAACTAAGTGCAATGGAAAACAGACTCAGCACATAAATGATGACGTACCATAACATTAGCCATTTGTACCGTCATTGCACAGGCCACTGCGAGCTCTCTATGCTTTCTGGCTGGCTGGTAACACGCTTATGTACGCCAAAGTTTCCCACACATTATCTGTTTGTGACAGCGCATCACACTATCAAAAATGCTGCCATGTATTGATTTTCTATTCCCTCCCTCTCTCCCCGTTAATTCGGAGCAATGACAGAATATATCTGCCATTTGTTTATTTGGAGCACAAATAGAATCCTCGATTTCTTTGAACAACAGCATTCTGCATCTGACATTATTCCAACCAAGATTAGATGAAACCTCAATTAACCAACTCCCAAAATTCCCATAAGAGCAGAGGATGGAAACAAAAACACAACAGCATATTTTCAAAACCTACAGGGTCCTCTAATGTGAGGGACATTCTCAGACAGATTCAATTTACTCAATTGGGAAAAAATTCTGAGGTATGCGGGGAAAATCAACACAAATGTAAATGTTTCCAGTTCCTCAGATTTGTGCAAACATCTAGTCACAGTTTCGTACTGTAGATTGCTGTGTGTGATGCTTTAGCACCAACTTACAACTTCTGTGGAGGTCTCTGTGTGCTCTGCAGCCACGTGCTCCTGCAAGGAGATCTCTGTGTAGCCCATCCTGCCACAGTAGGGACATGTGAAGGCCTGAGGCTGCTCCACTGAAAACGCTTCTCCACCGTAGTACAGGTCTGGAGGGGAATCAAGATGGATAGTCAGTGTCAGTGTTGTTGCATGTTTTAGTTGAAATTGTCAGGTGTTAAAATTGCAGCACTTCTCCGACAGAGAACCAAAACCTGTATCACAGCTGCTACAGAATCATACACAATAAAAACTCCTGTGTAAAATCTCAATGTTAAGAGCTATGGATACAAAGTTAAAGCTTCAAAGTATTTTACCACACAAGAAGTCATGTCGAAGCCCATTTGGAGATGATTAATTAATAAACAGGTTAAATTCAGCCAGGTGTAGTCGACCAGAGATGCCTCCTAGTCAACCACAGCAATTTTCTAGCCTTGCCACACACCAGGAAACCATTCATATTAAAACATTCCCTGGCCCACTCGCATAAAAATCAACCTGGAGGCAGTCAAAACAAGCTGTTAACACAACACTGACATATTATCACCTAATAAAGTTGTTATGGTGAGTGTGTTAGCTGACAGTTGCCTATTTACACATCCAGCAGACAGAGACCACCATCAGCATTCATTTGAGTAAGTGTTTGTGTCCAATTCTGACTTTCATGGTGGCTCTGTTTTCATCTCCACCAGCTTCCAAGGTAAATATCTGGTTATTGTATTGATTAATACTTTGTTTTGTTAACCGGCTCGTCACTAACTGTGTCTAGCTGCCATTTGGTGGTGGGCAGGTAGGGTACTGTGGGTGTCTGCTGGAAACAAGTTTGGCGACAGTGGAGAGACTAAACCAAAAGTGTGGCATTTGCAGGCTGCAAAAATGCTTCAAATAGCTGAGTGAATCTGCAGTCTTCTCTTCGGTTTCATCTATTCAGGATCAGAGGTGGCTGGAGCCTATCCCAGCTGACATTGGGTGAGAAGCAGGGTACACCCTGGACAGGTTGCCAGGCCATCACAGGGCTGACAAATACAGTCAGACAACCATTCATGCTCACATTCACACCTACAGGCAATTTAGATTCACCAAAATAGTTCATTCATTTGGTGGAGAACCAACAGGCACACCAAAATACACACATAAAAAAAATACAATCATAAAACAGCAGAATCTTTATGAGTTCGCACCTTCTGCTGTGTTTTCAGCAACAGTTGTTTTTTTTTTCCTCCAACAGATTGTAAAACAGCATTTCCAAAGTGTGAAACGCTGAATATCAACATATTATTTCACAGCACCAATGCATGAAATAATAGCAGAAGCAGTCGTCCAACAGCAAGAGAAAAGGTCCACTTAATCAAAACCAGAGCAGCCTTCCCATCTGAAAAGCCAGCGGCAGCAAAGATAATATACACTGTAACAGTTCAACTTGTGCAGGCTTATGAAAGCCACCCCAAGGGAAGTTTCCAACGACTACTAATTTAGAGATTTATCCTAATTATGACAGAACAAGAACTGCCAGTTCTTGATTATTTGTGAATTACTGTACAAACTTTGAAACCCTTAGTATAGAGTTTCAGGTCATTTGTTAATGGAGCTATCCATTCTCTTTATTTCTGGCACACTCTGTCAGTCTCGCAACTGGATGCACGTACACACACACACACCCTCTCACTTCAGATGCAGATAAAGTCATACTTATTTTTGATAGTTCATTGTTGATACTCAGCTTACGACAATGTCTGACTCAGACGCACTCTGACATTCAGGTGATAAACCACTATGAGAATCCATTTATAAATACTGTGTGTCTGGTTCAGGGTTAGTTGAGCTATAGAAATGCCGCAAATGTTCATATACTCTGTTCAACATCTGTACTTTGTTGCCTCACCGTGAGCTAATTATAAGATAAAGTGAATCCAAGCGTTATAAATCACAAGAACAAACATAATACTGAATGATGGACAGCTCATGAAGACACTCTGCTCATCATTAGCCTGATGTGAATATCTATTCTACTTACCAAAGTCAACTCGGGTTAATATACACTGCATGGGATGCTCTGTGGTGTGTCTGGTTGTGGTGGCACCGCTCTCGTAGCACGATGCGCACAGATCGTAGTCGTAGCAGATTAAACATTTGTATCGTCGACCTCTGAAGTTGCCTTTTAAACATGCATCGCAGCTCACGCCTGAGGGAAGAGGGATAAGATGTGACAAGAGAAAGGAGAAAAGAGAGGTGAGATGCTATACATCAAAGTCAGCTTAATTTGACTTGATCAACACAGCATGATATTTCATCAAATTTCATGATTGCAGATTTTAAGGATTACTTTATCCAACACATGTAGATCCTAAAAACACTTTATTATGTCTTCTCTGTTCTTATTAAGCATTACCTGAGATGTTTCAGTCCTTAGCCGATTCTTATACTCAATTACAATGAACGGAAGCTTTATATTTTACTTAAATAAAAATGTTAACTTCAAAACATTCGTATACAAGAATTAGACGGCAGTATATGGTAAAATTTTCACATAAAGATATCAACATGCTCGCAAAAAGTGTATTACGCATGTGGCACATGGATCATTAACACCTGCAAAATATAACACCGTAAAAATAAGGTAATCCTGCAATAAATAATACATCTGTTTACAGTAATGTTAGTTTAATTGAGGCTGTGACCCCACTTAAATTCTTGTGGTGCTGTAGTTATGTACTATTTGCATCATATTCAAATGTTTCTGCTTTGTTGGACTTTACTGTGCTAATTGTATTTTGTTGGTCTGTATATTCAGTTGTGTCATGGTGGTGAAGGGACATTGCGTAAGCTGTATGTGATGTGTGTGTTGTTTGATTGCACCACAATAAAAACGATAATAACTATGGAGAAGAAACAACACTTCTTGGATACAGTCCAGCCAAAACTGGACATTTAAAGTGTCACATGGTGTGCATTTACTGCAGGGGTATTGCATCGCATCATGTATTACAAGTATGTTACCATCCACCCTCTGCAGCAATCCTCTTACTCGGGAGTGACCAGCAGACTACTTGACTAGTGCCTGAACTATTCACCTTTTAATAAAGCTAGACCCATAACACCCAGCTCATTCATAAAGCCACCCTGATCATCACTATATCCAGTCCAGCACTACATGTACAAGGCTTAACCTTGTGTGTCATATAGGGTAAACGGGACCCTCTATGTCCAAGCTCAGGGAATTCTTGATTGACTAGGACAGTCGTGCAGTCTCAGTGTATTGTATGTCACCAGGCTGTCTAAACTCCCTCATATCCCCATTCATAGCTAGCAAAGCTGAGTGCCACCCTGATCCTGCTGTGCAGCGGCTGACGACTAGCTGCTGCAGACACGTTACCGACTAACAATGATAACCACTTAAACGTCAGACATAAATAACTTGAGGACTACTGACAGCAAAGTTGACAACAACAATAGAGACATGGAAACTAAAGGCCGCTTGGGCCTGACTAACCTTCGCTGCTGGGCTAACCATTTGACCAATAAACCAGCTACTGTTAGCTTAACAGTTAGCTGACAGGCAAGACAGCTGTGTTACACTCCACCTAACTCAACTTTTTACCGGCTGGTAAGCTCAAACATATAATGACAACCTTAGCTAGCGTTTACTTGACACCGACAACGAACTTCAAGCCCAACAAGGTTGGCCACAAGGACGAGGTGAATGTTGGTTTGCTAACGTTAAATGTTAGCTTGCGAAACTGAATTCTAAAGGCCAACTTTTACCAGGAAGGAGGCTAAAACAAGCTAACATTTACGAGAAGACAAGCCCTCGACCCCGCAACGCCATCTGGGATTCGCTGCTCTCCTATGTTTCCTATTCTCGGCACTCCCCCTTGCTCCCAGCTCGTTAACGTTAACCTACATAACCTATTACCAGCTAGCTTGCAGGCTAGCTAGCACACTTAGCTAACGTTAACTACCTTCTTCCGCTTGTATGTCAGCGTTGTTTTGGTCAACTAGCGCTGACTGCTGTATATTTTCTGACACATAAACGTCAATTGCAAGGTCCGCTGGATTAGACACACATTTGGTGTCCGCCATAATGCGTCCCCACGAAATTACACTGCAACCTTGCTGCTAACAGTAGCCAGCGTTAGCTAGGATGGGCTGCAAAACAAGAAATTCTCGGCTAGCTAACGCTAGCTCGCGCTGCTCTGTCAACGTTTTTATCACAAATCCAGACTTGCTCGAGCGCCCGTGTTGAAGCGTATTCTTACCTTCATGACGGGACATCCTACGAACACTAGCGCAGCCCCCTGCTCGGGCTCCCTGGCTTGCAATACAGAATAATATTAGTGAAGAGAAGAGAAGCCGGGGTTGGTTGGCTGTCCCTGGCCTCTTCCCTCATGAAGGATCCGGTCTGGCTCGCTGCCCCCCCTCCGCCTCCTGCTGTGTCACTGTCCGGTGCGCTCTTCCTCCGGCCACAAGATGGCGGTGTTGTCTCAGTTTTAGTGTGAGGGTTGCTCTGGCTGATGGGTGGCTGAGGTTTAGTGACCGATAGTAACCCCAAATTCTTAAACTCTTTGCCTTGAACAGCTTACAATAGTTCCCCCTAAAACAAATACTTTTTTAACCCTTTCTTGCATGAATTATGAATACACCAGGCAAGATTTATTTATTCATCTTAAGGCATAAAAATGAATTTAAAGTTCATTTTTTTAAACGTGCATCAACCAATGAAAATACTGATACATTTTGTGAAACTATAAATATATTTTCAATGCTGTTAAACTATTGCGTTCACATATTTTAACATATTGTAATACTGTTACTTTCTACTCCTCCCTTCTGCCCCCCTTCCCCCATTGCTCTTGACTCTTTAGTCCCCTCACACACCTCCCCTGATGAAATTTGCATTGAATAACATAAATCAATTAATTTGCAACCCCAAAATTTACTGCAGATTAAGCAATTTCAAGGACAACAAAGTTCCCTGGTATTAACTGTAGTTGAAATATAGCCAGCGATGCATAATGTCCAGTTTAGTGGTCATAAAATCAACATAAAATCAATACTTGGACATTTTATGACTCCTTAGATGCTAAAGGTTACCAAATGTTATTCACCTGCAAGGGTCTCATATTACAGAACAGTTGGCAAGATATTCCTTTGTTGCATTCCGTCAGCCATCTTGGTTTTAATATATTTGTGTTGCACTGACACAAAGTGTATATCATGACGCACTAGGGTCCACTGTAGTGGCTTATAGGCAGCTATAGTATCAGAACCTGTGCATATACAAGAAAATTGCTCTTAAATAGCTGTCCATTGTTGTGATCACTATGCATCATAGGGTTTAATGTCGTTATTAATTATTTTATTAATTAAATGTTCCATGTCCATCTTTATGAACAGACAGTGAGACGTGTTTTCCTGTCACTTGATGGGGCTCCATGACTATAAACATAACCCATTGAAGTGGGGTTGTATGGGGGACTTATCTGTGTACAGTATATTACATACAGTAGTTGTCAGTTTGCACACCCCCAGTTTGGAGAAGCAGGCTGGAGTCCAGCATGGAAGCTAAGCAATGTAGCTACTCTATGCTGAGAGTAGTTTCACTGCTTTGCCTTAATGTCAGGCAGTGATTTCCAGTGGGAAATGAAGCCAGATTCCATTGAGAAAAAATAGTGATTGCACGTTGATGAACACAGGAGCTGCTTGTCTACCACTGCCTCAAACAGTTATTTTGTTTGTGTTTTTGTGTGACTTTGGCATTTAAAAGGGTAGGATTGGATTCACCAAACTCACACAATAACACAAACTAACTTATTTTAGCAGCTGTAGACCAGCACCTCCCGTGTTTGGTGAGCTAAACTTATTGTTTTTGTCAGTGGAGTCTGCTGGCCTTAAGGAAAGCATGGATGGGGAACTGAAGATGTTAACGGCTTTCCTGTCAGAAGCAGCATGGTAAAGCCATAAAAATGCTCTGAATATAGCGTACACTTAAACTGATAATGATTTTTTCAGGTGGGACTTTTTTTAAGTGTCTAAAATATGTTTTGTTGCTGACGCCCATCCACAGCAATACGTTGCCTAGCTTCACCAGCCTGCTTCTCCAAACCAGGGGCACACCAACTGAGATCTACTGCATGTAATAAACTGACTATGGATAAGTATCCCATACAACCCCACTTCAAGAAATTTGAACCATCCCTAAAACAGGCCTTATTGTTTTGATATACACACCATAAACCATAAACTGAAGTGCATCAAAAAGCTTTATGTGAGTCTGCCAACACTCAAACGTTGCTTTAAATCCATGGCTGAAACCTAAAGTTTTTACCAGTGACTTCAGGAATGAGTGAGAACGAGGGTGCACTAGATTAAGATCTATAAATTGCATTCCTTTTGGCTCTCCCCACAGAGCAGCCTGCGTAGGTCCACTTGATTGTTTTAGTATTTCACAGTGCCCCATTGTTGGGTCCTGCCAGGCAGACCTTGTAGGGCAAAATCACGACAGGTCAGCATAATATAGAATCAAACTGGCACTACGACTGGGCGGCTGGCTGAGGTGTGGGGATGGAAAGAATAACAATACCCCTGCACGAGAAGCAACATTAACTTTGAAGTAAATATAACTGCCAATGTCTGACATCAGTTTTGGTCCAGCAGACTAATTCTGGCAAGTCTCTGAGTTCTGTTTTTTTTTTAAGAGCTGCAGACTTTTTGTAACTTGACATTCAGATAAAAAAACACAAGAAAAAGGTGGGTGTCACATGAATTCAAGCTGTACTAAGTAGTTTAGTCACGAGCCAGACTCAAGCCAGAGTCCCTCTAAAACAAAACTGTGTTACTGCAGGTTTTAATATCAGTGTTAGGCAGGATTTCATGTTAGAAATCACAAGTTTCTGAATATTCTCTCAAGACCCATGTGCATCGTGTCTATTATACTGGGTGTGCAGGATGGATTTCACGCTCGACGCATTGCATCATCTCATTATTTGAACCCCACTGCCTCCTCAAGATGCACTCTCTGCTGTGTTCTTACAAGCATACAGTAAGGCTATTAATATGTGGGTAAAAATAGGACAAGTTATTCTGAACGGTCCTGTATCACGCCACAGTCTCATGCTCCTCCTTTGAAAGAGACATTTTTAATAGTGATGCCAACGTGAAAAAAATTAATGGAAATAATGTATCATTTACGGTGAAGTCAGAGCAAAGCTAATAGCATGGAAGAATTGGTCACATTTGACATCTTTTACATGGACTGTAGATGGAAAAACACTCCTCAGTGCACTGATGACTCATTAGTGCTTTGGAGCATGGTTTACTATCAGTATGGCAATAAAGAGGCATAGTACACCTGCACCCTATGTATACACAACATGACACATTTTGCAGGTGATGTGACATTGTGTTGCTGTTCTTAGATTGTTTTTAAGCAGCATTTATCATTTATGGGATTTGTTTATGTTAAATTACAGAAAATAATTGAAGTATTTGTTCAGGATATTTGGCACATTTAATAGATAGATAGATAGATAGATAGATAGATAGATAGATTATGTCTCTCTCTCTCTCTCTCTCTCTCTCTCTCTCTATATATATATATATATATATAATAAAATGAAAAAAAATAGATTAAAGATGAAAATAAATCCCGGAATTAGGGTCTTAATCTTCACCTCTAATAACACACTGCTGTCCAAGAGGAGTAACTACAAGACATCATGATAAACAGCATGAGGAGACACCCAATCACTAAATAGTTAAATGTCTTTATGGCTCGCAGACCTCACAGAGCTCTTAAACCCACTGACCTACTGCACATTGTACCCAGCGGCACCACTTTGTTTCCATGCGTGCGCAAACGCTGTGCGGATAGCAGGTACCAAGGGCTGCTGGGGTGGCAGGTGACACTTCCTACTGGGCAGGGGGTGCTGATGTATGTACACAAAACAGTGGTGTTATTGTAGCAGAGACCCTTGCGTGAGTGCGCCCATTCTTCGCCTCATCAATTGAAACCGGTCGGTGAGCTAAGCTGATGCTTTGGCAGCGCGCCAGGCGGAGGGGACGATGCGTTAAAGGGGGAGGGTGCCTGGCCATCTCCCTTACACACGGCCTGGAGCCTTTTAAATATTCCCATCAATGCGTAGAGGGGGACTGTGGGATTTCCGCATATTACAGACAACTGGGCATATATATTTTTGTAAATGGGTCTACTTTGAGATTAGACGTGCATCTTCACGTCAGTGCGTCACAAGTCATTGAAGATTTTCACACTCTGTTTGGTTCCGGTTAGGCAACAAAGATATGAGCCAGAAGACACCAACACTGAGCAGGTTTTATGGTGGTTTGCGTCAGTCTCACACACACACACACACACACACACACACACACACACACACACACACACACACACACACACACACACACGCCCTACAAGGGTTAAACCACGCGCAACGTGAGACGCCTACTACGACTTCATTCAGCTTTGCCACGCCTTTCAACGTAAACAAATGGGGGCTTGACCAATAAGATTCACGATAGATCAGCCGATGATCAGATGACTGAAAAGGGGAAACTATTTAAAACTCTAATGAGACACTTGATGCAAGTTTATACGTTTCTCGAGCAGTGCTTGCACCGGCGCGCACCAAAACGCACCACCGGCTCCACTGCTCTTTGTCACCACTGGATTTAAACTCATTTACCTACCTAACGCGCTACCACCGGCAATATCAAAAGAAATTTTATATTCCAAGGAAGCTTTTAATTCTTCCAAACTCGCCTGTAACTGAGAAATGAATCATAAAGCGCTTTTACTGTGGATTTTCCTACAGTGTGCTGCTGCGCTCTTCTCATCCGCTGTTGGGGAAAACGCTGTTCTTAAAGGTAAGAAATGGCTTTGTGTCTATTGTTCATTCATTTCTGTCATTTATTTCTCTCCCAGCCTCAAAGGGAAATGTCAAAATCTAACAGCATGGGTGCAAAGTAGGGCAAACGCGCGCTTGTGGGAAATCTATGAATGGAAAGATATACCAAGTATCCCAAACCTCACATTTCCTCATATTTCCCCTCATCCCTGCTTGGTTATTTTACATTTTTAGTCTATTAAGCGAATTTCTGAAAGCGAACAAGTGTGGTGAGCAGAGTGGACCGGAAAAACTGGGATGGATTTAAAAGACTGCGACGTGTCCTTTTTTGGGAGCAGCATGAGTGTTGAAAAGGGAAACACAACGCCACGTCTGTGTGAACCATTTGGAAAGATGTTCCGCTGAATCCGCGTTTTGCCGCGGACCGCTCACCACCGTTTTTACTACCCAGCTGAAGTCATTTTGGTCTGTGTGGCCCATCACCAAAGGGTGTTGAGTTCATTTAAATTCAGATCTGACGTTTCTGCTGTGCGCGGCGGGATTAACGCAGCCTGCTTTGAATTCACTCACCCCTTCATCAAGAATCAAACACAAAGAGAGCAAATTAGGACCGTGCGCTCTTAAAATAAACATTTAACCAACATTTTTGTAATTAAAATTTATTAAAAATCCCTGGATAAACTATGAGCATCATCTGGGTGTTTCCCAATGCCTCTTGCATCTGTCACATGCTTCCATTGTACCTTTTAGCCCCCAGCCCTGAGAGCGCACTCTTAAAGTCAAATGGCCTATAATTATACAAGCTCTCAGGCTGCAGCTGTGTGAAAAAAGGTGACATAAAAGAAGAGAAGCCTTGCGGTGAGATTTTGGCCCAGGGCCTGCATCTCCTGTACCACAACTTGCACCTAACCCATTGGCTTTATTGGAACAGATGTTGGCTGCAAATGCAAGTTGATTGGCTATCTCAGCCGCTTCCTGATTGTGTGAGGCATGATTGGCTGAGTGCCCTCTACATTGGATCTAAAATTCAAATTTTGTAGTGTGGTTAAGGTTTTTTTCCCTTTTTTGATTGAGGTGGATGCATCAGAAAAGCATGAGAGGATTTATAGATAATCTGAGTGTTTCCTCAATTTAATCCTGTGTGATTTTCCCTCAGGTGAAGACGATGAATTGGATGGACTGCCAACAGACAGCAAGGCTCTCAGTGGCCTTGTCAAGTACAACATGAGGAAGAGTTTAGATCTGGACCAGGATGGCTGCTACCTGCAGGCTGGGAAGAAGGAGTGTCTAGAGGAGTGCGGCTTCAACGCTACAGCCAAGACCATCTTCATCATCCATGGCTGGACGGTACGTATGAGCTGAGATTATTTTGTATCATCTCTTTCTGGCTGCAGTCCCTCGCCTTCTCTATGTGGGTCACTCTTGGCAAACCTCACTTCACTGAGTGAAGCGCACTTGTGCATTGGATGGAAGTAAGCGTTGGCTCTCCATCCAGGGCGCTTTGATTGTTGGAATTTATCATGTGAATGTGAGCTAACTGGGTGCAGAGTGTCAGAGAGAGGTCAGCTGGCTGAATGACTGACTGACTCCAGTTTTCTTTTTCTCCCTCAGATGAGTGGGATATTTGAAAGCTGGATGTACAAGCTGGTCTCTGCAGTGATGCAGCGAGAGAGCGATGCCAATGTGGTTGTTGTCGATTGGATAGCCATGGCTCAGCAGCTGTACCCCGACGCAGTAAACTACACCCATGACGTCGGCCTCAGCATCGCCGAAATGCTCAACTGGCTTCAGGTATGTACACAGTCATTTCTAATACTTAAACACCTGCGAAACTTACTTGGCTTCCTCCTATGGATCCACGTTTGAGCCTTCTGCTGAAATTGAATGATTTAAAACTGGGTCTCTAATTGGAGTCCTCACAAAAAGATGCTGTCACCTGCTCTGATGAAGTACCACAGTACCCGTGATGTTACCAATCTGTGATGTAGCTTAGTCTCATAAAGCCAAGATGTCTTTATGTGTGTAGATCGGAAGCATCAATGGATCCCGTAAACTCTCATATGTTTTCGGATGTTCGTCTTCTTTATAAATGACTTATGGTGTAGTGTAATCTGAGCTATCTTGGCAGTCAAGTCAGTAATGCTGAGTGACAGAGGTGCAGCTAAGTACCTGCAAATCCATAAGTCCTGCCCCATCTGTCTTACTATAGGAGTGATTTGTTAGCATGACAGAACTGTCAAAATGTATTTGAAGAGGTGAAATATCATGCTCAGTATTGATTTTATCTTAATGATTGATGTTTGTGCCCTGTGGCAGTAGCTCAGTTTCCTTCTGGTATGCTGTCTTCCTGACTGAGGGTACTTGATATATTCTAACAAGGATCAGGGTCCATTAAGTACTTCAGAGGGAAAGACAACAATTCCCATTCAGCTGGACTGTCACAAAATTGGACCAGTGCACGAATAGCAAGTGAGGAGAGATTCAGGCACCCTGCCACGTACTTGTAAACATGGACAAAGAGTATTTCATGGAGACAAACTGAGACAGATGGTGGAGGCGCTGTTGCATGGAGGGGACTGTCAGTAGATTCTGTCCGGGTTAACTGGGCTTGGCTCAGCTGCAGGCACGACTGATCGCTGCTGGCTCAAATCCAGGCTTTGCTCAGTGTGGGTTAGTGTCCAGTGTTGCAGCTGCTGATGTGAGTGTTGCAACTTTTTTTAACAGGATGAGCAGCAGTTGCCTTTGGAGAAAGTGCACCTGATTGGCTACAGTTTGGGCGCTCATGTGGCTGGTTTTGCTGGAACGTACGTGCGAGGGACCATTGGCAGAATCACTGGTAAGCAACATGAATCTGCAGTAAACAGACCTCAAAGATGGTGCAGCCTCATTTTTCTGACTGTCATCTTTTTATTTCTGACAGGTCTAGACCCAGCAGGACCAATGTTTGAGGGTGTAGAGGAAAGGAAGCGCCTCTCCCCTGATGATGCCGCCTTTGTGGACGTTCTGCACACGTACACCCGAGAGGCTTTGGGTGTGAGCATCGGGATCCAGCAGCCAATTGGGGACATTGACATCTATCCCAATGGTGGTGAAGTGCAGCCCGGCTGTTCACTGGGTGACGTGTTGACAGTGGCTGGAAGTAAGTGCTTAAGAATTGGCTCTTTGTTTGCAGAAGTCAGCTGTCCACAACAAGATTTATCAGTGAAACTACATCAGCAGAAACCATTTACATCTGACATTAATTTGTTCACCTACCTCAGTTGGCATGACCATATAGTACTCCATCTAACACAAGAGGAAAATGACAGTCTGAGCTTAATATTGCCTAAAATTCAGACTATATGTAACATTTATATTTACTTTTATCTGTAGCACATCTAACCTGCCTTCCTCTTCCTCTCCAGATTTCATGGAGGTGATGAAGTGCGAGCATGAGCGCGCCGTGCACTTGTTTGTTGACTCTTTGATGAACAAGGAGCACATGAGCTTCGCCTACCAGTGCACCGGCCCTGATCGCTTCAAGAAGGGCATCTGCCTCAGCTGCCGCAAAAATCGCTGCAACAACATCGGCTACAATGCCAGGAAGATGCGCAAGAGGCGCAACAGTAAAATGTATCTGAAGACACGTGCTGACACTCCATTCGGAGGTGAGTCTCAGTAACCACATGGCCTGTAAATGCTTTGCCGAGTTTATCTGTTACTACTATAATGCTTACTTCCGCTAGTAAAACAACTCAACGATAAGATAATCGCTGTTTCTTATCTTTAAACTCTGCACGTTTTATGGTTCCCCGGCTGCCAGTGTAAATTACTACTGTACACATTTCCACGGTTGATCAAAGATTTATGCTGCGTTTATGTTTTCTTTTAAGGCTACCACTATCAGATGAAGATGCACGTGTTCAACAGAAAAAAGTTTGACAATGCAGATCCCACCTTCCATGTCAAGTTGTATGGAGCCCAGAATGATACAGAGAAGATATTTGTTGATGTGTAAGTACAATATCTAAATCCACCTCATAAACACCTCAGCATGACAACCCATAAAACCGCCGCACACTGGCTTGGCTACTGTCCTAAATGTACAACCTGGCAGCTATTCTGCCTGTGACACTGAGAAGCACATGGCCTGCCGTGATATGAAATTGGAACTTGAACCTTGTTTGTACTGACCTTTTCAAAGTCACAAGGGGTTGTGATGTACAACAAGCTCAGGATAGAGGAGGAAATCCAGTCACTTTCAGTTCAAGTTTCCATAGACGCATATGCCAAGTTGAAGTCGCAACCTTTGACGTAAAAGCATGACAAAACAATACATCAGCAATCAGACAAGGCTGCTTGGTCACTCACTACTCTTGTTAATGATTTGCCTTACTTAATGCAGAACTAGAATAGCTGACTTGAACAAACAGCTGAGAGATCCTCAGTTTTCTGGGCACCTGACTTAACCTGATTTCTCCCTGTTTGTGCAGCCATGATGAGACTATCGGTCTGAACCTGACCAACACCTTCTTGGTGTTCACTGAGAAGGATATTGGTGACCTGCTGAAGATCAGTCTGAGCTGGGAAGGAGAAGCCGAATCCTGGAACTCTGTCTGGAAGAACATTAAGAAGACGTTTTGGGCCTGGAACGCCAAGCCTCCCAAACCTGTGCTGGAAGTCCGGCGGATTCGCGTGAAAGCTGGGGAAACGCAGAAGAAGTAAGTAGCGTTAGCAGGTGTCTTAACACCCCATCTCATCAGGATTAATTTGTCTTGACCATCACTTACACTGAGATTTCTTTTTATGTTACAGGTTTACGTTCTGTGCCCAAGATCCTGCAAAAACTCAAATTTCACCAGGGGACTCCATAACTTTCCTGAAATGTCGTGATGGCTGGGAAGTGAAGCCAAGAAAAAGGTACGACACATGACAAAAGTTTGGATGTCTTGTTTGAATACTTTTGAATTCAGTTATAGTTAATAATACTGTTGAGTAAGAGGAAGCTGTAGTATGGTGTGTGTGTGTGTGTGTGTGTGTGTGTGTGTGTGTGTGTGTGTGTGTGTGTGTGTGACTATTCCCAGTAAGTGAAACCTGTTTGTCTTGACAGGGTGCCCATGTAACAACTCTACACTTCCAACAACAAATGCACCATCATCATGGGGGACCCAACATGGATCAGCGAGAAGCTCTGCCTTCTCTTTATATGAGCACTTTTTGTAGGAGGAAGATTGATCAGCGCACGGTGGGGGGGGGCTCTACCAGAATCTTGACTGCACCTGGAAGGTCTCCATCGGTTTCTGGAGACAAGGACTCTGGGGGTCTGTCCAGCGTATACGAGACGGCTGGAAAATGTTGCGCCGGCTGGAAGCAAAGGACAGTCCAAAATGTGTTGATTGCCCATGGAGTTACAGAACGTTCCTTTGTGTGGACTAGTGAGGTAGAATACAGATCTGTGCCAGTGGACATACACCAGCAATTGTAGTCGCTGTACTGTACATTTTAAAATATTTTTTTATTTATAAGAAAAATGGAAGCACTGCAAGACCAACGTTATTTATCAGAGCACATCCTACAATGAAGCATATGTTGAATGAATTTCTCCTAGATGCAGTATTTTGTGTGTGTGAGTGTGTGTATGTGTATTGTGTGGGTGTTTGTTTGTGACCAAGAAGTGTGCCTTTCTGCTGAGAGATTACTGAAACACTGTATAACTGATGGAGATACCTGATCTCATTGCACATGGTTTTGTGCATCGTGTTACTGTTACTGTATGTGGCTTACTTTGGGGGTGTGTTCATGTACATACTGTAAATAACTTTTTGGAAAAATAAATTCACCCATTATTTGTAAGAAACTGTTGGCTTTGCTTGTCGTTTTCTTTGCATCTGTATTGTTATGTGCCTCAGTAAGGGTGGAATTATGGTTCCCAGAGTCCACGTAAACTATGAACTGTGTTTAATGGTCGGCTAATCGTAGGCTGCCAATTTCATGAAAATGTGCAAAATACAAGCTAAGATTTGCAACATGAGCTCTGTTCCTTTCCTGTTAATTTTGATGTTTCATTTATCCAAACAGACTTTAAACCCATGCATGACTCTCATTTATCTGCAATTTGTAAGTGACAGTCATTTGTGAAACGTGACACTACCACTACTTGCAATCTGAGTGCAAGCAGCATTTGCAAATCCCCCTTGTGAAACTGCTGTCTGAGCATCAAGCAAGCTTTTCTGGTTGATCCAACTTCCTTTGAGCACAACGTCTCCATAAAACATATACAGTGTATATAGAGGCCAAGACACAACCAAGATCAGACCAGCTCAAGTCCCACAGTGCATGACACACTCAGGATAAAATTAGAGCATGCAAACCATAGGCACTCCTCAGATTGATGTGAATGATCCACATTCCCACAAAACGCCCAAGGAAAACAAACAGACTCCTCTTCATGCGTCTCTTTGCATGCATACTGTATATACAGTATGTCAGTATGTATAAGTCAAAGTCAGTCCCTTAGGATGTTGTGATCGCAACAATTAGTGCAAATTCAGCCAATCCCTGTGAACGCAACCTTGCAATTTTGTTCAGTCTCCACAAAATACTGCAAATTTTATGTAAAATTGATAAAAAAAAAAAAAAAGTCATGGTGGAGCTGCGTGCGGCATATTGATTCACACTGGCCCTCCTTTCCCTACTCACTCTGTTTATCATGAGACTACTGCTGCAGGATCAAAGCTCTGTGCCTGGAACAGACTCACACACTCAGTGTCAGGGCTAATCGTCAGGGATTATTATGTGTACCATGAGAAATGTCTTGATAAGATAACTAAAAGGCACTGCGGAGGTGATTTTTTTATATGGGAAATTACATTGTTGTCTATGAGCAACACTGAGGCGTTGAAATCAACTTAACCATCTTTATCCAACACTCCTTTTTTGCACAGGCAATTTAGTGATACCCCCGCAGTTGTGGTCCTGACTGGTCTGGAAATAAAATACGAGGTCTTCTTTGTCTGAGATCAAGACATAGACCAAGTAAAAATGTGATCGAGTCTGAGACGAGACCTTCAAAAAGTGGTCTTGAGTCCAAGACTTATCTCGACCACTACAACACTAAATGCTCAAAATCTGTGGAATGCTAAATTAAACAGCGTCCGACCTGATACACATGTTCCCCCTTAAACAATCACATCTCAGTAAACTAGCCCATTGCTATATGCTAATCTCTTCAAAAGTTTCACCAGAATGTTAACAATTATAAAACACTTCCTTTTTTTCCTGATATGTTATTGGGATGGTTTCTTGTAAATGACCAACATCACTTAATTCTCTGGTCTGCTTCAAAACACGTGTCAACTTAGGAAATCTGGGTTATTTATTTATGCTCCCCTTACACTGGACATCTCATGAATAAAAACACAAAGTTACAGCACCTTTTGGTGTAAGTAGAAATCAACTGACCGATCAAGTGATACTGAATTCCTTGAATTTTCTTCTTTTTTAAATTGCACAGTATATGTGGTAACACATGTTTACACATGTACCGCCATTATTCACAAGTAATCCCATCTTTCAACATAAAGTAAACCCTTGCTGTAATACACTGGTTGAATTGTGGGTGGTGATAAATCAGGAATGCAGGAAACATTACAGAGCTTTAATGACACATTTCCATTTGTTGGTGCATGAAGCGGCAATATTGTGCTCCTGTTGAACTTCATGCCAGAAAAACCAGATGATGGGGACTGAAATATTTCTTGCCATTGTACCATCTTCTGCCCTGTCATGTCTCAGTAAAATGCCTTGAAGATTAGTAGGAGGAGAATGTCTTACACTTAACATCATGTGGCTGTCTATTACTGTCAGTTTTCAGTTGATGTATTAGCCGGAGGGGAAAATGATTCATGCCATCGACATTTTGTCCCTCTCATGTTCCTCTCAGTTTGTTTTCTGGTTGTAAATATCTTCAACAGGCACATTTTGTATGGCAACAGCAACCCATTTTCCCCACAGACAGATAACCTACAGTAACCCCACACGTCTAGAGCTGACCGTTGACAATCATACCACCCGGGGTTGGTTTGGTGACTCACTTCAGTCTCATAGGCAGAGTATGTTAACTGAGGTGATTCCATCTGCCTCCTTCTTAAATCAAACCACGACCCTTTTAGTCACCATCTGATTAGCCAGTGAAGCCTTTTTCAGTCTCTAACTGGAACCTATGTGTGTCAGCCCACCAGAACGCCAAGCTAGTAAGCCCCGCAATAATAGCAGAGAAGCAGAGGAGTAAATCTGAGTGTTTTGAAAGCTTGAGAGGGGAGCTTGACGAGAGAGTCTTGGCTCAAAGTTTGTTTACTCGTTTCATTTTCACAGGTCTTGAAGTACATCTGAAGTTCTACATTAGCAGATGGTGTTGTTGAATGACTAAGATATGGTAACAGGTTGTTGGGGGGACAGTCTGAACCCGCATCTCTGTTTAATTATAATTTTTGGATGCAAATGGCCTTCTTGATCTCTCTCTGGCTGTCCACCCCTTGGATGAGGCCTTTGACACCCTTCTAGTCAAAGCTGTGATTGGTTTTGGGCTGGTGTTCACAGCCAATGTCTGATTCGGGTGTTCATTCAGTCTCTTGTCATGGGCCTTGTCATTTCACAAGTGTAGGTGGTTGTTTGAAGAAATTGTTGTCACTCTCATGTCTGTACGCTAAATACAAAGTCACCATCAGCAACTGTCTAACTTTGCTTAGCACAAAGACTGGGAAGGGGGGGGGGAAACGGCTACCCTGGCTCTGCCAAAGGTGACAAAATCCACCTATATTATATTATATCATATCTCAGGAGCTCTTTATTCAGAGCGTATCTATGACTGGTTGCACACGACTCTCAACATGGAGACAGCCTGCCCAGCAGCTATCACCTAATTGTCCTAACAATGCAAATAGTGCTAACCATGGCAACCGTTGTTAACTGGAAGGAAGTGGAGTGTGCTACACTTATATGACAATGCTGTCCCGATATCAGCATTAACCACTGTTTGATCAGAGTGCAGAGCAGCAGCAATTAGTTAGCCAACAGGATACACAGATGGGACTCACATGCAAGCGCGGCCAGACCATCTACCACAACATAAAACAGAGAAGCTCGGATTGCAGCACACAGAGAGGGAGCTTGACTTCATTCTCTGCCCAGGACATCATTACTGTACTACATTTTTACATATCAAATAGTGGTTTATCGCTCTATTAATGCTATGAATATCATAGCCTATAAAGCTCCTTTAATATGTACAAAAAAGTGTAAAAACAACACTGTTATTGTGGGTTAATGTGACATGATCAAAACAAGATGTGCAATGGAACAAATGCCAGTTCCAAGAATTGGGATTAGAGACACAGCCTCTGGAAAACATATGTCTGAGTTAAACCCAGCGCAGGTCTTCATACATCAACCCCTGGTCCAGATTGAAGGCAGTTCTAGGTTTTAATTATCGGTTATCAAGAAAAATCGATGAACCTGCCTCTTGGAAGTTGGCCCTGAGAGATCATTTGTGTAAGTCCAAGATCTAAATATGAGCTAAAGCACAGTCTCACAGCCAAGATTTAAAACACAGCATTGAAACCTGCTACTGCTCCTGATTTGACTGGCAGGTATTGTACTGCACAGACAACTGAATCTAAGTTAATCCTTTTTTAAAAGTGTTTTTTAGGGCGTTTTTGCCTTTATTGTAGAGCAGCTTGAGAGTGACATAACGGGGGAGAGAGAGAGGAAGATACCAAAACATTCTCACTCTGACCTCATCACATATTGACATTTTGGTCATGGTCCTCATATGACGTGCAAGATACCCTGGGAGTGTTGGTTGTTCTGGGACACCATGTCAGGTTCTGCCTGTTAACATGCATTGTCTTCTTCCATGCTAGCTTCTGTTTTCACAGGAAATTTAATGTTTACGTACAGTCTCTTTCAGAATAAATGCACAACATATCAGTACAACAACGTGAATTGACATTTTTTTTCCTTCAACAACAAAAACATGTGGTTAGGTTTAGGAAAAAAGAACAGGGTTTGTTTTTAGAATCTTACAGGTCATGAACACCGCTCTCTCTCAGTGTTTGTTGGACCCATCCACCACACCTCCCGCCTGCCCCACTCGGACTTTTGCCGCCTTAACTTTCATTCATGTCCCACAGCGTTTCCCCCTGATGCCGCCGGGCACCGTTAAAATATAATGGTGTTAAAGAATGCCTTATTTCATTGGTTTTTGACGCCACAAGTCACAAGTCACTGCCTGAGTGTCTGATTTTGACGACTTTGGATTGAGACCAGGCTCATGACACACAGAAAGGGCTGTAGGTTGGGATCAAACCATGGCCACTGCCAAGGACTCAGCCTACACAGTGAGAAAGAGGTTGCCCTTGTTATCAAAGTCTCTGATGCTGATGGAGATTTGGGTACACTGGAAACAGTTACAATAATACATGCGTGTATTTAAATGATTTCAAGTACTGTATTTATGAATGTGACTCAAATATATGACATCAAACTCATAAAATACTACGGTTTTACACTGGCTACTAAAGCTGTTCTGTTTCTATTGATAGGATGACTACACAGTATATGCTTATACTGTATGCAACAAAGCCTGACTATGAATCATCCCAACAGTAGCCTGTTGTGTTATTATTCTAATTCTGACAAATGCAAAAATTTAGGGGAATTCCACTGACAAAAAATAAAAACTGAAACCTGGCGGGGCAAAATCTAACCACGTTTTGTTACCACAAAGCCCCTGCAGTGGAATCACATGATCAGAGGAGATTAAAGACAAACTTGTTCTACATTTTCAATCCAAAACTAAATTTATTTGTGCTTAACCTGTGAAAAAAAAGAAAATGAGCTTGTGTGATTTTGCACATTTAAATGTGTTTGTTTCGAGGTCCTTCAGTGCCTCCATCATTGTTTCCAGATCATTTGGCGCAGCACTCCGAGCAGCTCTGTGTTGCTGGTTACCCCGGTGCCACGTGCCTCTCAGATTAAAGGGTGGTGGTGCACACATTGCCACATGTTGGGATGTTGGCTCAAGCACCACACCAGCCGCTGGCCTGCGGATCAACAACAAAGAGTAAGAAGGGAGAGGCGGGGTAGGTCACCTCACATGGTCCTGGCCTTCCACACACACAGAGATGTAAATCAGAGAGAGAAACTGCTTGAGGGATGATTCTCAAAAGTTTAATGACATCACAGCGGTCACAGTGGAAACACTCTGAGAAAAGCTGGCTGTTGACCTGTACTGTACTCATGTGATGCAGCTGAGTGATTTTGGCATGCCAGTCAGAGTCTGGCAAGAGTTGAAAGCATCAAGGTCACATGGACTGTGTGTCTTTCCAAGTAAGACGTCCTCCAAGTCTTCTAGGAATGTGAGAGGTGAGAGGGATGAAGGTGGACCCGACTTTTGTTTTCAGGGAATATGTTCTTACATATAATTATCTGAACAAATAATCCATCGGATATTTGATCCGAAGAATCAATGTTTTTGCAGAAGACATGTTGTGATAATGGAAGGTTGGAGAGGTAAAGGATTACACCAGATAAAGCAGCCATTAAATATTCTTTGTTTCTACTCACACAAGTTTTTTTCTCTTTTAGCTTTTGGTGAAAGTGATAGAGTCATCTGTGTGGTCTGATTTCAGTCTGAGTCTGCAGAACACATTGTCAGACAGAAATGAAAGCTTTTCATCTCTGGAGATGGAAAGATGATGGTTTTCATATCTTGATGCATTGTTCACACCTCTGCAAACAGGTAAAACTAGACAAAGACCCTACAGCCATGCTAGTGGGTCTGTGAGACTGTACTTAAACTGTCAGTATGCATGATTTGTCAGCTGTGCAGAAATGAGAAGGTTAGCAGTGTTTGAACTTCTATCTATTCTGTCATATAGGTATGAGAGAGTTTTGATATTTACCATGTATCATATTTCCCCTGTCTTTTTTGTTCAGTCTTTCAGTGGCAGGTCCATATAACTGTAAACACTTTTGATTTCTGTCGTACAAATGTAATCTAAGGTAACCTTACTCCAAGGCAGGGCAATGCTTTGAGCTGTATACTGATGTTAAACAAGTCTAATGTTGAGCAAAGTTCTCCCTCCAGTACAGTGTGTTATGCTTGCAAACATTCGCTGAGCACAAAACACAATGTACAGCCGAGGCCGCATGGATCAAACAAACTCTGGACTTTCACCCTGGAGACCGCTGTTTGTTTCCTGTCTGATACCAAAAGTCAAGTATTTCTTTAAATAAAAACATAGCATCCTAATGTGTCTAGCACACAACGCCAGTGACTGCCTATGCCTGTGTGATGTATGTCATGTGATGTGACATTACATTAGTGACACATTAGTGTACTTAATTGAGCCAAACCATGACAACGTGCTTTTGTTACCTACAACAAAGGAAGTAAATGCAAAATCGAAGCTTTTTCCCGACATTCTAAGTTTATATAAAAAAATACTGTATGTATATAACTGTTGGGGTTGTGGCTTTGCCTCTCCCTTGTGTCTCCTGGGGCCTGTATCACGAAGCAGGATTAATGTCTTAGCAAGGTAACTTCAGGGTTAACCCTGGGTTTTCGGTCTCACAAAGCCGGTTCAGTTCTTATCGGGGTAGATCACCATGGTAACTTACTCTGAATGGCTATCCTGCTCCGGAGCAGGGTAAGTTCAGGGTTGAATCCGATCCTATAAAAAGCACCACCCCCTGGCCAATCAGCTGTTTGGAAAAAAATGACCCAGTCATGACAGGAAGTTTAATTAATTTGATTGATTTTGAAAGCAACAACAGACAATGAAACGATTGTTCAAAAGGGAGTGGAAAAAAGTCGAAATTTCATCTCACCCTTTCATAAGAAAGAAACTGATAATTTGCGGACACTTAATAGCACCATTAATTAGTGCCAACATTTTTTTGTTGGAGGAAATGATCCCTGTTAAAGATAATGGGCCTAATTGACAGCTTTGCTGCTGGAAATGTGGAAAGTAGCCTATCATGTCTACACTTCATGGTGTTTGAGGGATTTTCCTTTTTGGTTTTTAAAGAGGGAGACTAGGTATATTTTTGCGCAGCTGTTAATTTCTAACACGGCTCAATATCAGGATGATTTTACTCAGACTATCAGTTTGGTGTTGATATGGTTTAATTGTGGCGTCAGCTTTAAGCTTTATTGTAGCATATATAACGTTATGACAAAGAAGACCAATTTATCAGATGCAATGATGTTAGACAATAATTGTAATACACGCAGTTCATCTGCGCAGCGTTGATTTCATGAGGTTCAAGGGTGTGATCAGTGTCAGATGTACAGGTACAGGTACTGTAGCTACTTGAACCAGTGATGAGTAATTTAACCTACCATTGTCTTGATTTTTCCCTCTCTCCTCCTCTATTTCTTCTTTCCTTATCCGTTTTTTTTTCTTCTCTATTATGTGATTTCATTGATGTTTTGACAGGGGAATTTCTTTGATAAGCTTTTAGTGGCTTCAGCACTTTTCTTTTTTTAATCTTGTAAATTTTATACTGTCTGTTTTATACTGTCTGTGTGCTGGGCATGGCCTTCTGGTTCCCTCCTCCTGCCGATCATCCTGAGTGCCAGCAGCTGCTGAACCTGCGCACCTGAACCTCATCAACCTCATCAACAATCAAGGCACTGCAGTATAAAACCCTGGCGCAGACATCCAGACTCTGCCGGACCATTCATTCTCCTCTGTGGTACACGTTGTCTTTTTTGTGCTTTTTGGACTTCAATTCACACTGTGTTCTGTGTCTCAGTTTCACCATGCCTGCTTCAAATATAACCAGCCACATCCAGCTTCATCCTTGTCTTCTGCCTCCAGATTTGAACTGCCTGCTCTGCTTCACCATTCCCAGCCCACCTCAACCATCATTTCACTCAAGCCTTAAGCCCCGCATCTTCAAACTACAATAAACTGCCTTTAACCATTCACAGCTTCCTGGTTGTGTTTGCACTGGGGCCCAAGTTGAACTGTAGGACATTTCCAGTGAAAATGAAAGCTTACGTTGAAAAGACACAATGCATGTCATGAGTGTAAATAGACACGCCGGCCCTGAACCTCCAAAACTGATGCTTGAGGAGGACCCAGAGCGTCATAGTTTGCCAGGTAGGGCCAGTGACCAGGTATCATCATATGATGAGTAGAGAGTGATAATGTGTTGGATAAATTGTCAGGGATCAATAAAATCAGTACAGTTCATCCTGAAGGGATGAACTGTTGTTGAGACATTTTACTCCAGGCCGCAAATTTGCCAGATAAAAAAAGTCTGTCAATCACTAAAGTAATAGAGGGATGCATCCTCTTGGGACCATGAATATCTGCACCAAATTACACAGCAATCCATCTAATAGTTATTGAGATATTTCAGTTTGTACCCAAGTGTTGGCCTGACCTTCGCCTAAAGCCAGCTAGCAAAGAATCATCTGCATCATCTGCATTTAAAAGTGAACTTAAGTACTATATTGTAGGAACCTTGCTTGAGTTTCTTGAGGACGTTTAACCTCTCATCCAAGAGGCTTTTTCGGTTTCAATAGACTGGTGCGGAGTCGCAGGCTTTTACAAAAGCTAATGTAGTGCTTAAGTTTACCATGACCTGGATGACTGAGAATCTTCACCAACATTTAAAAGTGAAATTAGCTTGCACGTGATGACAAGCTTTACATTTGAAGCAACCTGTTCTACATAGTTTCCAAATAGCTGCCTGTCTTATTTATTGTCATGCCCATTGACACTGTGCCATGTTATATATGGGAGATGTCATGACGTCAAAGGAAAGCATAACACTGCTCACATGACAGAGAGTGTGTTGTTTCTCAAGGAGAAGGTGCACAGTCACATTGATTATTATTATAAACCAATCATAAAACAGAAAGCCAAAATGAATATCCAATCAGACATCACATACTTTGAAGTCTACATTTATGTTTAGACAGTACACATGTTTGTTTACAGGCGGTTATAATTACACTGTCACCTGATTCCTGTGTTTGAAGGTGGGCAATTTTCCACAGGTCTTCTCCGCACCTATTGGTGGGCACGAAATAACTTGACACCACTGTTCCTTTGTGTTTACCTCAACTGTCCAGAGCATATGGGATCAGTGCTGCACTGTACAGTGTTGTGACTGGATGAGAGGTGCGTCACAGTAACAGCTGTTGTTTTAGTCGTTATCTTTTATGACTTCTAAGAAGAGTTCTCTGAGGTCGACGTCATAATCAGAGGTTACCCTTTTGTACAATGGAGGAGACAGAGGTCATCAAAACAAAGTCAATCATATTTTAAACTAATTCTGTTAACAACTTGTTTGGACTGTGTTTGAGATAATTAGGTTTTAATTAAAGATGCATTTGCCAAAATGAAAGCTTATGTAATGTGTCCAGTAGTGTCCAGTTTTTTGTCGTTTTTTGAGATCAAGCTTGTATTATGGCAGCTGCTGAAACTTCTTCTATTCTTGGATAACCACATTTTGCATATTTATTCATGACAAGTTTCTGCCGTAAAAACCGCAATGAGGAACTGAGGAGGATTACCGGCAAGGAAGGCAAACCTATCACCATGGATGGATTACTGAATGGACCTACTGGGCACAGGCCCAGGGGCCTAAAGTGTCAGGGGGCCCACTGAACCTTTACTCGCAGAATGCCAAATTGGCGCATACCAAACAGGAAGAGACTCAAAATGACCACAAAGAGATGCAAAGGAACTGCAAAGAGACAGAGTATAAAACTGGCAAAACAAACACAAAAAGATACATAAAACCACAAGGAGATATAAAAGGACTAGAAAACAACCAAAAAATACACAAAATTATTTTCAGTAAGGCAGAAAATAACCTCAGAGGGACCCGAACAACTACAAAAAGACACAAATCAACTGCAGAAAGACACAAAATAATGACTACAAGGTACACAGAGAAACAAAAAGGACACAAAATTACCCTAAAGAGACACAAAACCACAGAAAAAAAACAACAAAACCACATAAACATCTTGGTTCTATGTAGAAGAAGTGGTGGGTCTCTTTGCATCACTGGGAACTTTTGCACATTGCCGAACTATAAGTTTTGCACCTCCTTGCACAAACTGTACAGCTTATTCTGATTCAACTATAAACAGCTTTATTGTACATTTTTATGATGCTATATTTCCTTTTTTCTCATATATTTTATAGTAAACTTTCTGTTCTATATTCATGTTCTTAAGGGGTTTCAGTACTTGCCTTATTTTTATTCCTCTTTATATGTTTATTGTATTTTTCTTTATGTATGCACCAAAAAAACAAAGTAAATTCCATGCCTACTCGGCAATAAATCCTTTTCTGATTCTGATTTCTGATTCTGATCTGTGCCCACGGGCCCATCTCTCATAATCCTTCCATTGCAACCACAAGCAAAAGCAGAAAATAAATAGTTCACACCCTTAGGAAGATGACAAATAACATCAAAAGACAAGCCTTGGACTACAACCCACAGAAAGAGGATGCCAAAAAACACCCGAGGACGCTTCACCCTTCAAGACTTGGAGAAATGGAAGTAAATTGGCATTAAGCAAAAACCCAGGCCCAGAAAAAAGTGAGTGGTGATCAGAGATGTGCCCCTAAATGGAGTAAAGAGGTTTAAGTCAAGTCAGTAAGTTTCTACTGGCATCACACTGTATATCATTATGTCTGAAGACCAAGAAGAATCATTAATGTCTTCACTGAAATTTTATGTAAGTTTGCATAATGTAAATAACAAGAATTAACGTTTATACTCAATACTCAAACAAAAAACAAGAAAACAACTGACACAGGGAGGTGTTCAACGTGAGTTATATTCTATTCTTCTGTTCGGGTTAGGGTTTGTGTTGAAAAAAGGATCATGTGCATTTGGGGTAAAAACTATTTATTTGTGCTCTAAAAAAAGACAAATAACACAAAATGAACCAAACCAAATCCAGTTAATTCTTCGATCTTTTACCACTCCGATGAAAAGTTTTGATAAACCTCTAATTCACAGTTTTGGCCCCAAAAAACTGAATTAGAGATTTATCAAACCTTTATATGGAAGTGGCGGAAGTGGTCACTATTGTCACCTCACAGCAAGAGGGTTCCTGGAACCCCTCTTTGTGGAGTTTGCACACTCCGGCTTCCTCCCACAGTCCAAAGACATGCAGGTTAACTGGTGACTCTAAATTGGCCATAGGTGTGAATGTGAGTGTGAGTGATTGTCTGTCTCTATGTGTCAGCCCTGTGATAGTCTGTTGACCTGTCCAGATCTGTCCTAATGTTAATGAATGACTGAATGACTGAATAATCTAATTCATAGTAACTAGTGAATAGCATTTCCCTTCATTGGTAGCTGACTCATTTTTACAATTTTGGTTCAATGGACAATCACAACAGTAACATGTATAAGAATGTCACTTTTTCATTATGTGGTCATCATTATCTTCATATCTTTCATTATCTAAGGTCATCGTATATTGACAATATGTTATGCACTCCTTAAGCAGAAAGGCCTGACCAGGGACAGGGGTTGCATTTTAACCTTGGCAAATGAACTGATACATTCAATCAAGAACAATTGGGATGTTTCTCAGTAATATTGTTGGCGATGACTTGCAGGAAATGAGTCAAGGTTATCACTACATGGCTCATTTATAACCTGTTATTTTGTATGTACTGGACTGTTACTATCATGTTTTGACAAAAAGCTGGACGTTAAACTCTGACGTTATTCTGTCAAACAGACGGGGAAGAGACAGAACAGGGTCAGGCCACGGGTCGTTGTCCTGACGAAGGGCTACCTACATATTTGGACCTATGCCTGGCTGAGCAGCCCACTCTGTGCTGTCCTGCCATTACCTCCCCTCCCTGACAGGAAGTTACTGCATCATACTATATTCAACAATGACCACATCTCTACTCACTGCCAACAGACGCACAACTGGAGAGACTGGAGAGCCAATGGTGGAAGAGCTGGCCATCTGGTAAATTCAGCTGACCCAGTCAGCTGTGAACATCATTTCTCAGCACTTGCTCTCATGGGATTTCCCAAATTAAAAAGGAGACTTATTGTCTGTGTCTGAATGCCACATATTTGCCATGACTTTTGCTCAGAAATGTCAAATGACAAAAGAGGAACTTAGACACTAATCGTTCACAGGAGAATTAAACATACTCTGGGGAAAACACTGGTTTGTTACTGTAGCAGCAAATTCATCAAACAAGGAGTCTGAAACCTAACAGCGTTGACATGCAAAGTTTTGTTTAAACTTCCAAACAACCTGTCTTATTGATTTTGATGAACAGGGTTTGCGTTTTTTTACACAGGTAAGGTGTCCATGAGCTCTTGTCTTGTGTGAACAGCACTTCACTTTTTAAAGGAAAAGTTCCACATTTTGGGAAATAAACAAATTAATTTACTTCAGTGAGTAAGATTAGATGAGCATCACTCTCTTGCTAGGGCCCAGGATTAATAATTAGCCTAGCTCAACATAAAGACTGAAAGCAAAACGAAATAACCATACATATGCCTACCTCTAATGCTCAATTAACATGCTGTATTGAGTTTGTTTGATTTGCACACAAACAGAAATGCAAAAACAAGAATTTGTGGTTTTAGGGTGGGTTACATGCTGTACAAACAACAGTTTATCTATTTACCCAGTACTTCTGTGTGTTGTCTCCAGCATTAGTGTGTTTTAGCGCCTAACTGTTGTTTGCCCAGACATAATGTAAAAAAAAACAAAAACCTCCCCCTAAAAAACAAACAGTGTCGTTAGATGTCTGTTTGTGTACAGATTAAACAAATGAGACACAAATGATTAATTACTAGCCTTGGAGATGTTTGCAGGTGTATTTTTAAAAACTTTGCTCAGAGCCAGACCAGCTGTTTCTAGCCTAAACTTTGCATGTCACAGCTCCAGCACAGACATCAGATTGATATTTATTTTCTCATGCAACTCTCACAGAGAGTAAGTTTATGTCTCAAAATGTTGGAATACTCATTTAAGTTGTTTCATCGAGCTGTTATGAGTCACTGGGGGTACAGAGTCATAGGGTCATAGGATCCATTTCAAGCTTTGACGCCTTTTACAGTCCGCTGCGAGAGTTCCTCACAAGGTCAGAGGGCAAAGATGAGCAGGTGCAACGGACTTCCTTCTCTTGTTCAGGTCACTCAGCAGCTTGGGAAACAAACCTGTGAGCAAAAGGTCTGCATGGTGTCAAACTGAGTCATGGCACGTCCAGCGTAAGATAAAAATGTAAATATGACGCATGGCAAGGTGTTTTCTGACACCACTGTTTCCACAACAGTGAGCTCCATGTGTGCCTGTACATTTTACACAAGTATGACATGTGTCTGTTACATGATTTCAACCTGAAGTATGCTAAACAAGCTTTATGATTACGTATATCTTTTTACATGTCAGGCCATGGCAACAAACATTACTACAATTTTGTGAATTAATTTTTAACCAGACATTTCTGTGATGCTTGGTTATTATTTATCCATCTAGATTATTTTGGTGTGAGTTGTGGAGTGTTCGAGATATTGGCCATAGAAATGTCTGCCTTCTCGCCAGTATAATGGAACTAGATGGCACTCAGCTCAGCAGCAATGTCTCTTTCCAGAAATCACAATCTGTTTACTCAAAATAATCTGCAGATCTTGTTGTGAGCTTCATGTAGGCACTATTCTCTTTCCACTGAACTACACACAAGAACCATACCCAATGCAGAAGGAAGTGTGTTTCGAGAAACAGGCATGTCATGTTTTTGAGGTGAACTGTGCATTTAACATTTTTGGAATAATGGTGTTAGTTATGATCTGGTTATTTGTATTCATAAAATGCTGTACAAATATCCTCTCATTCACAGATACATTCACAGAAGGTAGCAGGGTACTGTGCAAAGTAATCACCTAACAAACAGGAGAAACTCTGGGTTTGAAGCCTTGCTCAAGGACACTTCAATGTGGACAGGAAGAGCTGTGGACTGAGCAAACCCTGCAAATGATACACAATCCACTCCACCTTTACTATGAATAAACACTAAACGATAACAGATAAGGGCGCCTTCTTTGCTTAAGGGGTTAAGACGCAGACCATAAACCGTTACATATCTCACTCTCCCTTATTTCCTGTCATCAGTTAGGTCTGTTAGATGCTCTGACAGCACTGGACAGCCTCTTCACTTGTAGTGTGTGAAGGAGAGAAGGTCCTTCCTTGGTGCCTCTGGGTCCTAGTAAAATGTTCTCACTTTGCAAAAATGTTTTTCGCTCTAATGTTTTAAATTTCACGAAAGTACAAGAGCACAAACATGCCCACTGTTGTGCTTCCTTTTTCTTACTCAGCATCACACATCCAGAAGCTCTCCCACAGTATCACAGTTAATGGGACCAACACACACACACACACACACACACACACACACACACACACACACACACACCAACAGATTCTCCAAAGCTGGTCTATTTCTTCTGTGGCTGTTTTATGGTGTCAGCAGCATAAGCTGAGATTTTCTCATGGGAACGAGCCAGACAAGATGTGAGGAATGCAAAGAAATGTCCGTCTGGCTAAAAGAAAGTGAAGAAAAAAAACTATAATCTGCTGTGAATAGGATTTATGTAATTCTCACATGTTACAAAAGGATACGTTTGAGTCCGGGGTGAATTTTTAGAGCAGGCACGTTGATTTGGCTTAATTTCTCTGCTGACTGAAACCAGATTTGCGGTCACAAACCCAGTCTGGGCATTAGAAAGCAGGTCAGTGAATAGTTGGGATACTGTTGTGTTTATGGCAACATTACAGTGCAAACATGACTAATTTTAGCTTTTATTGTTTTAAGGATTTTAATGAAGTTTGTTTGTGTTTTTGATTGTTTTTTTTTATCCAGTTTTGAAGAATTTAAGGACAAATGTTCCAGTGAGTCCACGTAGGGCTGATAAGCCTTCGACTTGACTTGCTCTCGTGCCCGTGGATGTATATATCAGCACTATCAGTCCTCTAACTGTTGTTTTTTTCACCCTCAGATAACAACACGACTGATACTGTGAGTTTTCTGCACACATGTTGCAGGTGATTTAAGGCCAGTCACCTCTTAAAATAGCTGGTTTGTACTTGAGCAGTCCGTCACTCTCATGATTGCAGCACCTTATTTGCCTGTGTAATGCAATAAGCAGCTTTATGACGAAAGCATAAACCAAAATACTTACTATTGTTTCTCATTTAGTCTAATCCCCATGTGGTTCTTGGCTGGTTTTGTAAACATGGACACATTAACATTTAAGTAACACTCACTACAAACAAGAGCCTGCAAACAGACACGGGTCTTTTATGGGATTCAATTCACTGTGCTGCTGTTGAGCCAAATCCATGAAGTGTATATGAAGGTATTCGGCTTTGAAGTCACATGGTTTGATTCATATGATTTGAAGATTGTAAGTCACTTATACAGTAGATCAAACTCACTGTACCCACAGACAGATCCCACCTCAAAGGGAACTTCACTTCTCATCAGAGCTACACTGGTGCAGAACAAGGATTTGCTCTTAATCTTTTAATACCAACACCATGTTTGTCAAAGTATTTTTTTTCTCTTGGGGTAGACAGTAAGGAGGGGCAGCTGTAAGTGCAGAGAGGGCATCCACTCATTACACGCTTAAATCCCTAAATAATACTTCAGTGACACTTAATGGGTCTGTGATTTCCTTATGATTTCTAAAGGAATTTTCCTGGAAAGGGTATAGTGATTATAGAAAAAGTAGACACCATGGCTGTGTTTCCATTCATCTGTTGTCATGCAGATTTTCATTTTCCTCATTAAAAAAACCTGAGTGGAAATGCCAGAATTTAAAAAACGTTTTAGGCTTGGTTGAGGCGGAAAAGTTGGTGTATCGATTAAAGCAAAATGCAACAAAGTGCAACAGAGACAGACTTTAATGTTAGTTCCACTGAAGAAACAAAAAAATGGTATAGTGTGCACCTCTGAGCAGACTTTAACGTTCCTCAAATTAATAAATGAACTTAACATTAAGGCAGTATGTCCACCACATTTTCCGTCAGCCTGATCTGAATCATGACATTAAAAAAATATCATCACCAGCTCAGTGATCCCCTTAGCCTCAATTCTTCCAACACAATTCTGACCAATGAGTGAAATACTTTGTGATAACCAAACGTCAATGAATAATAGACACATTTTCATTTGGGTTTAGACAGAGCTACTCTGACAAGAATGTAAGTCCTGTCACATGCCATAGTTCTTTCCAGGAAACCCTCTCGCTTCCTAGGAAGTTACAGACACATGAAAGAGTACACTACTGCAGTGGTCCCCAACTGGTCCAGCCACGAGATCCAGAGTTCTCCTTGGTCATTAGTTCAAGGTCAGCACAGTTGAATTTATTTACCATCATTTGGCTTTGTCCTCGAGCTAGTTTGCTGTCTCTGTTAAGTAGCTGTCCATTAGTCACTCACTCTACAACAAGAAATGGCACTTCAACATAAAAGCTCTGTACCCAAAATTCACTGTACTTCGAAATAAAGTCTGTTTTTTACAAACAAGTCACTTGCAGTCCATTCAGAATAAACCATGACCCACTTTTGGACCATGACCCACCAGTTGGGAATCACTGCACTACTGTCATTGAACCCATTAGAACTTAATGAAATACTTTCTGTTCTAAACATCTGTCTATTATATAAAAGAAGTTAAGTGACGCCACCTTTTCTGTTTCTCAGTTGTCTGTTTTGGTTTAAAAAGCAATTTTTGTAATAGAAAATAATCAATGACAGATAAGTAACGTCAGAAAAGCCAAAGAAAAGAGTGCCATTTTCCAACACTTGCATGTTTTATTTATCTTATTATTTCACAGGAAATCAAACAAAAAAGGAAAGATCCTTTAGAGGACAGCAGGGAGGCAAAAAGTGACGATTATGAATGTCTTTGATCCAACTGTAAATCTGCATTAAATTTCCAAGTGAAGGAAGGGACCAAACAAAGAGAAGACAATGAGGAGAGAAGCAGATGTGTCTCTGGGCTTGGACTGGTATTTCCGTTTGTCTTGATTAGAAGCAGGAGAATGTTGAAGGAATTTCATTATTAGATTGGACCAGTGCAGCATACGCCTGGAAACCTTCACCTATTGCTAACACTGCAGCAGACAGTTTTTAGGTCAGTATCCTGCATATTGTAGTAGGCTACTTCATGCAGCAATATATTTAATGCATCCTTTAGTGAACGTCGAGGTTTAGTCTTAATACTCCTTGTCTCTGATCATCATGAAGCACCATTGTAAAACCACTCATTTCAGTATCATCTACTTTGGCAGCTCCCACCTGTGGATGCACCATCTGATGGATCTGAAATCCTGTTAAACCATGGCAAGATTCTGACACATGGGCCCCTGGGACTAGATGCCTAAAAGGCCCTCCTATACCCCTGGCAAGCACGCACAACATGCTGTCGCTTCTCCCCTCAGGAGATGAAGTCCTACAGATAAACTGGACGGATTAACACTCACGTAAAACGTATGATGATGGTGTCTTTCGTGTGACATCTTCAAAGTGAATGTTTGGGTAATTTTTTCAGTTTTTCTTTTTTTTTTAGGACTTGAGGGCTCTTTTATTGACACGAATGACTAAGTCCTTTGAAAAGAAAAGCAAATTTAACAACAGTGACTTAACACAGAGGCTCTGGCTATAGGCCCTTAGGCCCATTTGGTGATGCACCCATGTGTTCAACCAATTATCCAATCAGAACTGCTCACCTACTGTCAGTGTTTGCCTTTTGGCTTTGCTCTCGGTGGTGTTAAATATTAGTCTGTACATTGATCAGTGTGCTCCAGTCCTTTCTTTTCCCCTGTAAGTATGATTTGTGTGTCTGTCAGTGAGGAGCCTGAAACTACTGTTAGACTGCTGTCTGCATGAAAAGAGGTCCCACCCTGTAATGCAGCCTCATTTACTTGTGTTAGGAATGAATCAGCAGTTCAAATCTGAGGCACACCCTCCTTAAAGAACAGGCAAACCAGGTGATAAATTTGGCGCACATAGTGTGAGAACTCATTTTGTCAAACAGCAGCATTTTATGTAGCTGATGCTTTGAAAATGCAACAAATGGAGCTCCTGGAAAAGTTCAGTCAGGGAGACTATACTTTTAGGCCTGTAATTTATCTGTCACAACATCTGCCATTCACTCCTCACACACAGGCTCACTCATAATTCCTTGCTGTTATTGTTTGGGGCTGTCACTGAGACATCAGCTGTTGTGTCAGCTGATCTTATTTGACCAATGGCACAGAGACACACCTTCACCATTAGCCTATCATGTTGCTGCTTCTTGTATGAAATTTGGTCCTCTTTCTGCTTTAAGTGCCTTTGTGCTGCAGTTGTGTGCACCTTCTGCCTCCCCATCACCACCTAGTCTTTGCAGATTCATCAGCTTCATCAGCTATCAGTCTCAGCAGAGACATTATCAATCATGTACCTTTTAGCATCTTACAGCTATTCTCTTAGCTGCAAGCCCATGGATGTATTAAGAAAAGCTTGATGCTGCATTCCAAAAAAAAGAGTCCCCAAACTTCCTAAAGCTTTCTCATTTTTGGGACCAATAAAGCATGTGTACTAGCAATAGTTGAAGACTTTCTCTGGCCGAGTCAAACTGCACACATCAAAGTAACAAAATTTTTTAATCATGTTGCTCTTCCAGACTTTCAAAATTTTCAAATAAATTAAAATTAGCTGATGCAAAAAGACTTTTCTGGAAGGCTGAAGGTGCTTAGAAAAATGTATTCACCCTTTTTGGAAAAAATAGTTTGCGACTGGCTTTTTGGGGCCATTGTGCATCACATGATGCTGGGATATGGCCACTACCCCAAACACAGCACTGTTCCTGTGGGCTTATGTTAGCCATATCCATATTTCATATATTATCTAATATCACAAGGTCATAATGTGTCAGTGTGTGTTTACAGCGGTTCCAGTGCCTCCATTTGTCCCAAATTTTTTACAGTGTCCACAGTGTCAGATCTTGACAGTGTGAGACGTCACAGATTCCTGTCTTTGTTTCACATTAAAAGGAAATCATTTGGAAATTTTTCACATTCTGCAAGTACACGGGTGGAGGTTCATTTTAACAGTGAATTGTGTCATCTCAGATTACAGTAAATTAGGCAGAAGTATGAGGCTCAGAGTGAGCTAATAATTGAACTTAAGTTATTTTGCCACACATATAGTGATCTACTGAACTAGTTCTAGCCGCTACAATTTCACTTGTATGTTTTACTGTCACTCTGTTTCGTGATATTTTCACTCTATTTGTCCTCAGTGTAATTTTACTATTGTTTGTCTCTACTCTGTATTTACAACATGTCTGTCCTGCTTCCTCATCTGTGGCTCTTTCTGAGGTTTCTCCCTTTTCTCCCCATTAAAAGGTTTTCTGTGGAGTACTTTCGCCATCTGAATCCAAGGTCTAAGGGTGGAGGATGTTGTATGATATACAATCTCTGATTTAGTAGGGGTGCAATGATACATTGATCTGGACTGACATATTGAGTCAATAATCAGCAATCCAACATCATCAGTGCAAAGTGCAAACACTATTACATATAGTCATCTTTAACATATAACTTTATTTTGAAATTCCTATGGCACATCCGTGTCAGCATTTCCGTCCAAGTGTACCTCCATCCTAAACATTCAAACAGTGCTAGCAGTCCAGCGCCAGGCAGATGACGGCAAGATATTTACTGATATCTTCTCATATCGATCGCAGGCCACTGACTTGAATTGAATTGAAATCAAATGATGGCAGACTTTGTGATATCAGCAAATATTGCATTGTTGCCCAAAGGAGCAATATAAAATTGCAGCATGTTGAAACTTGTGATATACACCCCCTACAGTTTGGCTTCTAGGGACAACAGCAGATATTTCAGGGGTTTTGATATAGCCAGCAGATATCCGGATAATGAATATCTGGGCCAAGATTTGTCTTCCATGCATCGGTTGTTGTGAGATTAGCAATTTGAGATGCAAGAATGGAGTTGGAGTTGAGAGACGACATCTACAAATCTGATACTATAAAGCCAATAAAAGCTAATTCATTGTTAGATGATAGTCGTTGGGTTGTGAGATTGCATTTTGGCCAATACATTTTGCATGTTTACATGCAGCCAAACCAGTTCAAATGTTACTGATCAGTACTACTTGTATAAATGTAAGCCATAACGCTTCAGACACCAAAATCTTCTCCAGTTGCCTACAGATTCTGCATTTATTCACCGGCCTGTTCTCCCTCCCAACTGGTCAAATACTGCAGCTTTATCAATGATTTTGGTGTCAGATACCAGCGAACAGAGGCACTTTTTACAGCGTATGTATGCAATAGCTGCCAGCCACAACCCAACTCGACAAATACTGCTGTTTTGTCAGTGGATGTTGGCGTCAGACACCAACACACAAAGACACTCTTTGGGGAAGTATGACACTCACTTGGAAGCTGATGCTGTTCGCAACTACTGTCGTATACAGAGCAAGAGAGTCCATATGACGCAGGTGGGAGTGCAGGTGGATGGGTCAAACAAACACTGGACTTTCACCCAAGAGACCACTGTTAGTTTCCTGTGTGAAACCAAAGTCAGTGGAGTCATTTTAATAACAACGTAGGTGCTAGTGTGTGTAGCATGCTACACAAGTCACAAGATGTGACATTACGTTTTTCAGACCTATCTGCATGCTTTTGTTGCCTGTTTTAACGATGTAGTTAATTCAGTTTGAAAAAGACTGCATGCATGTAACAAGCTAAAATTGAGACACTCTCCATAAATGTCTAAAACTGATGCAGGAGGCTACCTAACGCATCATATTTTGATTTTTAGGGATGAGAACTGGTTGCACATGCAGAGATTTATCGAGGTTATATGTTGTACAGACTATAAAGTCCTCTGAGGCAAATTTGTAGTTTGTTATTTTGGGCTACTAAACTGAACTTGACCTGTATCAAAGTCTTCTGCCATTTTTTCAATTTCTCTTTCCCATCACATTTTTTTTCACTTCCATATCAGATCAAATCATATCCTCCAAAACAAGGTGTGTGCTAACTTTCCTCCCTCCAAATAAAACAATGACTTGTTATCAACAAAAGCTCACCTCTCAACCCTCCCACTCATCGATGTATGGGAACGGACCACCTGAGTTTTACTGTATGTTATGATATCCAGGGGGAGTCTGTGTTGAGCAAGAAACAGATACAGCCATGTCTGGTCTGACATAGATTATGACATAGATTATGCAACCCCTGTGGGCAGATGACAGTGTTCCCACCTCGAATTACACTCGCAGCGGGACATCTGCGCACATACCTAAATACACTCCCACTAACATAGCTAAATGCACTCCAGCTCACACGTGGCTACGAATCCGACTACAACCTCTCCAAAGAGGACAGGATCAGAGGTGACCATGAGTGGAATAGAGTCCTGTTCAGTGCAAACACAGACATAGTCAGAACAAAATTACCTCGGAGGTTGAGGGATTTCCCCAGTGTATTGTGTATTTTGTGAATGAATCAGTGATACACAATGGCGTGGCAGACAAGCTCAGGAGATACAAGGATAAGAGCTTTGGGAAGGGGGGGGGGCAACTGACTGGCAGACAGCAACAAATGGTAACCACTTCCGCCTTTGTGGGCTGGTTGTTACTCATGAAATAGTATTTCAGAGAGGATGAAAAGGAGCTGGGGAAACTGAGAGAGCGGGGGAAAAAAGCACAAACGTGTTGATTGGCTCAGGGCAGGGTGCCTGATTCCAGGCCCTTTGTGATTGGCTGAGAGGTATGGCCTCACCTTAAAAGAGGGTTACTCCAGTTCATTGACATTGAGATTCATGTTGCATGTGCTGCCGTGACTGAAAACCATACATTCACTACAAGGACATGCCTTTCAAACCAGCAGCAGTCATTGCAGCAAGTGTGGGCGTCAGTCTGCTCATTCCTGATCCTACAGTCACTGTATTACACAGTTGTATTACTTTTTTACCATAGATCCAAAAAGGAAAAATCACATATTTATTCCATTTTTTGTCAAAAGATCCAAGCTCCTGTTTGTAAAATAAACCATATTAATCCACAAATATTTTAACCTTAAGCTAAAATACCTGATTCAAACAACCTAAAGCAGTTTATTGCATCACATTAGCAAAGTTTAACAAATAACTTCCTTCTTGGTCACACCATTTAGCCATTCAAATGTGACAGGCAGTGTGTCAGCGTAATCAGCTATGGCATGGAAAGTAATCGCTTGGAAAACATCACTAGAGACCATAAAATCAGCATTCACACCAAATTCATTTGTAGGCATGTACACATTCCTACCCTGTGTAGTTGAGCCATCTCCCCCCACGCCATGCCAATTCGAACCTTAACCCTGACCCCTTCCTCGCTCTCCTCCACAAACCTTTAAACTGACCCTAATCCCTGGACCGTGACCCCGTGCTCGCTTTGAATGTTAGCCATTGAATGTGCGGCACTTAGCCAAACAAAGGGACTTTGTATCGAATCCAAGTCGAGCGCTTGGTGGGAAAGTTGCTGTGATGAGTTATTTCCCCACCAGACCCGCTTTTGATCCCGAATTTATGGATGTGCTTTGATTTTTTTCTGAGAAAAGTTCACAATGTGACCTGATTGATTGAGAAATGACCTAAAATCGCATTTTTTCTTATATATGTTTTGATTTTTTAGTCACTTGATTGTCACTTCTTTGCAGACATGGTACAGCATTAACTTTTATGCAAAGACATGTTTCTAGAAAAATAAAATTCTACCTTCATTCTCCTTTTAGCTGTGTTTTTGGCAACCCTTTCTCATTCCAAAGTCATTGAATACTGGTGCTTGTGACTTCCACATCAGACACCAACTAAAAAGCCATCATTTCATGTCAGTATGATATGTGGCCGGGTGCCATCAGTGTGTAACTCCACCTTACAGCATCAGGGGGAAATACAGCTGGACAACAACATAAGTTAAGGGGGCGAAAAGTCAGAGTAGGGTGGATGGGGCTGGTGGTGGATGGGTCCAGTCAAGATAATAGTTGTAATGATGTCTGTCTCAGCATCGTTACTACTATTAAAAAAGTCCCAATAAACACTGTTGCCAGTCTGCTCTTGGGTAATATGGACTTTTTCAATTCTGACATTTTTTTGGATGGTGTCAGAAATTGTCAGAAAGCAGATATCACACACTAGGTCAACAAAGCCAAATTCTCTACATAGCTAGATACCGCCATAGACTGTTTAAATAATGGGAATATTATTTCTCATAAAATATTATGGGAAAAACTAAATCTTGATACTTAGAAGCAAATTATCTAGGAAGTCTGGGAACCTTGCTTCTGCGAAACTTTGTCTCATCAACAACCGGTATGCAAGAACATTAAAGGGGATTTTGTCTTTAAGCCTCCAAAATCTCCCTGTGTCTCCCCTGCAGGAAGGCAGGATTCTCGTAAACTCTGAAAAAAAAAGTCTGAAATGACACCATTGGCTTGGAGTTCTCAGTGCGGTTTGGATGTTGTGAACACTCACAGGGGAAAGATAAATTTTCTTGCCTGCAGTCATGATTTCAACCATCGTGGTTTAATGTCAAAACTGAAAGTGAGCACCTGGGATGGGGGGTTGGACCAGAGTTTACCTGAGGAGAGTATTCCATTGCATCATAACTTAATCAAATGGTTTAATCCACAAATGTGTGTATTTACAGGAAGTCTAAGCAAACCAGTTGATGTGGCCTCTCTGGGACTGTAGGTGGTTGCCAGTGTTGGGCAGACGTGTTACGGTAATAATATTATTTTTTCCAGTAGCAAGTAGTGTAAAGATATAGTAATAAAATTTCAGTGATAATATTACAATTACTCCAAAACCAAATGACTGGTTACAATATTACTTTATTATTATTATTATTATTATTATTATTATTATTATTATTATTATTATCATTATTATTGTTATCATCATCCCACTATTGGCTAGAAATACAAGAGATGACAAGAACATCATTGCTCCAGGTCGTTAGATACATTCAGTGTGTTTCAAAATAGACTTACAACGTTGGTAAAACACCTTATATTTATGTTTATTTCCTTGTGCAAGAAAAGCTCTTGGTGAGGTTTAGACAACAAAAAGATGTGGTTAGGTTTGGAAAAAATTATCATGGTTTGGCTCAACATTTACATGTGAAGTGAACAGCTGCCTCCCGGGCCAAAGTCCAGGGTTTGTTGGACCCATCCACTTCCCCTCTCACCTGCCTTACAGGGACTTTCCAACTTCTTATATTTCTGTTAATGGGGGCGTTTAAAAGTGACGCCATCTGGCAGCATCTGAAACTGATCCACCTTTTACAGTGGTACAACACACCATTGTAACGTGTCCTTTTGCGTTGCTGTCTGACTCCAAAATCCCAGACACAGCGACAATATTTGAGAAGTTGGGAATGAGTAAGAGCTGATGACAATCAGATTCAGATTCAGACAACTTTATTAATCCCACCAGGGGCAATTTGTTTGAACAGCTTGCTTTGCACACACACTATAACATAACACCCAGTAACATGTAGACACATGAATGAATGAGTGATAAAATAAAAAACCCAAATAAGAAATATGCCAAGGAGTTCAGTGGAATAAAGGAACAATACGCAACAAATGTGGATAGACAGATTATTGTAAAAGAGAGATTAAAAAAAACATTTACAAAGAATTTAAAAGACAAATAGCAGAGGGACCGGTTATTTTACAAGCAGGTAAAGCGTAAAGACGCCCTGATGGCAGCAGAGAAAATTCACCTGCAGGAACATGTCCAAAAGAAACTAAAATAGTTGTGGCTTTCTGGAGGATTTGTTGATCGCAAAATCAGTGAAGTCCTGTTGCATCACACAGAGGTGAACATGCAAAGTCTAAATTCTGAGGAAAAGGAACTAATAACCAAATTGTTTGATGAAACAGAAACAGTCATATAACGAGTAGTGTAACAAATTGCTGTTGGAAGGGAGTAATAAGTATAATAAAAACATAACTTTTGAAAAGTGTCACAAGTAAAGAGTAATAAATTAAATTTGTTTGAGTAATGAGCTGCAACTCTGCTGGTGGCTCTATTTTTGTTTAAACTGTATTTCAAAATATTTCTCCAGACTAAACAAGAGGCCCGGCGCACAGACTGATGAGACAGACGAGATGGGACAGAATCTGTTTTAAGAGATGCACCTGCACACGGAGCGCAGGGAGGTTAACACGGATCTGCAGAGTCAGAAGCACTGTATGCATACCCAGTGACGCACCCATCAAACACACCCATGTGTGTAGAGGTGAAGATGAGAGGAGGGTGAGGAGCGCTTAATGTCAATTATCACAAGTGCACCACTGTAGGTGTGTTACAGGACAGCTGGAAAACACATGAGTCTGCAGCTGTCCACCACTGGACATGGATGTTGCTCACACACACAAACATACACACTTCATACCATTCAGGACACACCTCATCCACGGGTGATACTAACACAAATATAACAAAGTTTGAATTGTTTGTGTCTTTGTTTGCTTTGAGTCTTATGGAGCATGGAAATGACCTGCATAAATCTACAGCTGAACAGGTGTATCAAGGCCCAAGCACCCGACGCAACAGCCAGCTAAAGTGAGCGTGTCTGAGGGTTCACAGCTATGGTGGCCTGAGAGGAAAACTTGTAGCTATGTTCATGAATTGTCACATACATTTTGTAAATAATCTGTGGAACATTTAAGCAAAACAGTTGAACTGTTGAATCTCAACTAATAAACAAATACGAGCTATACCCAGATAAAGTGTTACTGAAAAAAACTATCCAGGTCAAGGACTGAAAACACTTTCCACTTTCCACAGTGCAAGTTCTTCTAACCCTGCTGCATGTAGGTCATTACTTTTCCTATGTTCCTATTCAACTTTTTCACCATCTAAGGTTTATTGTTTTTTAACCAAGTGTTGAGTTGGGTGCCTGGGCCTTGGTACGCCTATTTGCAAGTCTAGTTTTCTATTGTCATTGCTTATGAAGCTCAGTACCTTGAATATTTCAGGGAAGTGATGACCTATGTTTCTTAAATCCAAATGTTTTTTTTGTTCGAATGAGAGAGGGCTTAACAAAGGTTGCCGTGCAGCTACTGATTGTTATAAAATGCAACCTCATCACCTGAGGGTAACTTGGCCCAGTTCTACATGAGTGACGCAAATGATGCAACATAAATTACAGAAAGACATAAACATGACAGAAGTTATTGGAGGCTGAACTGCAACCAAAAACCATCAGCAGAAATCTGCAAAGTGAGTTGCGCCGGATTTGCACATCCAGTAACTTAATTCATCTGAACTGGGGGCACACCCAGCAGCAATAAATGTAATTTACTTTTAATCTGAACCGAAATTAAACTTGACACATTCAGACATTACAGTTGTTAGCTGTAATAATTATATATATAATAATTCTGACTCATGTTGATTTTGACCTTTCAAAACCACCATTAACATTCACATCTGCTCTCACCATGACACAACAAGTCACATGGAAATTTGAGAGCATTTATATCACGTGCCCTAAGTTCATTTACCATAATTAGAGCTTGCTATATAAGGTGTGGAACTCCTGCCTGTTGCTTCATGCTCAACTATGTGTCCACCATGTCAACAGTAAGGACAAGCCAAATTCAGAGTAACGCTTGCACTTTGGGCAACTGTTGTTTGCCTCTGTGCTATAATGAGCTGGAGGGGCATTTCATAATAATGACATGGTAAACACAACCTGCCTGTGTCTGCCTGAAGGAATGACCTAACACTTTGCTGTTTATTTTGCTGTTTAGCCAGAAAGACCAAACGACAGCTCCTTTGGTTTAAGTCCATCTGTCTATTCAGGTCAGGTTTGCAGAAGGAAAGCAGAGAGGCTCAAACGTACATTTCCCCTTACAACTTCCTGGTCAGACTCAATACAAACACCACATAACAGACACAACAGTGATGTGATGGGAAGGCAAGCCTAAGACTCTTCGAGTGGCCACAGTGTCAGACTGAAGATGTAAACGTGTAGCTGACGGCTCTGTCTGCTATCACTGAAAACAAATTATAAACATTTCTGGAACACAGGTTCATGGCTCAGGATGAATACCTCTTTTAAACAGTCTGCTGCTATAGCAAAAAAGCCATCACAGGAAATGGCTGCAGCCAAACGCTCGAACACACATTCATGACACGACGGGGCTGCAGCTGTCAACAAAATAATCTGTACGACGACTGTGATATGTTCAGTATGGAAAATACTGGAGATAAGCTGCTTTGTGTAGGTTATATCCCCATAAGATGAAACCTATTACAAGGGATTTAGTTTTGTTTAGCATTGTTTGTCCTTTCTAGGCTGCTGTAGAAACATGGTGGTGAAACAGTGAGATCTCTGTGGACAAGGACCTGCTACCTAAGTTTATATAAATGGCTCATACTAAGGTAACAAAAACATAGTTCTTATTTTCAGGTGACTATACACCAAAGAAAACATTTCCGCCAATATATCTGCCTAAATCCTACACACTGAACCTTTAGTTTCCTGCATTCTGGTGAATTTTTATGCAGCTATTTGTGCCTATTCTCCACCAATTTATGGTGTTTTTCTCTTTAATTTTGTCAAAATAAAAGTCCTCTGCTACTTTGATGTTTTTATTCAGAGGAGATGAATGTACATGTTCCTGCGTCTCCCTTGAAATCCTCGTCTATGACCCATTACATGTCTTTGAAAGAACATTTCCGATGTCAATCATCTTTTTATTGCCTGGAAATACCAATAAAAGCCATCATGTTTGTCTTTCAATTTCCCGTAACGTATCCTTCCAAGTAAAGGTGCAGTGTTGACAAAGTGGCTGCCATGGAGCTCTAGGAAAAGTCTAGTCAGGACGCCTGTAACTTTCTACCTCACCCTGCCATTCACTCCTTGTACACATGCTCACACTATCTCTGACTGTCAGTGTTCAGGGCTGTCCATCAAGTCATCAGCTGTTCGACAGCTGATCCACAATCAACCAATAGCACAGCCACTCACCTTCTCTGTCAGCCTATCATCTTACTGCTCGTCATTTTATATTCAGTTCTTTTTCTACCTGCAGTCCTTTGATGCTTTAGTTGCACCTCCCCATCACCACCTGGTCTTCTCAAATACAGCCTCTATTCACCTCAGCAGTCATCAACCAAAGTCATCAGCCACCACCACCCCCACCAGTGTCTAGACTTCATGTGAGGAAGTTGCATTCAAAGGTTGTCCTGTTGATCACATTTGTAAATCTTTAAGGTAAATTTAATCTGTACTTATCTGTGGGTAACCATGGTAATATCACCTCTGCTCTGTAGCACGTTACCTCTTACCTGTCACCATAGACCTAACCATGACCACAAGCAAACTTAAAATCCTGTGTGATAATTTTGGCACAATAGCAGCAGCCTGGACAGTGTGCCATAGATCAACACTCATGACACCAGGACACCACCTCTTGCATTTTTTGCTAACTTATCAGACACCTGTCGTTGACCATGCAAAGTCTGGTAGCGGCCTAAGAGTTTAAGGCACTGACTGTAGACTACAACGCCCCAGCTTTGACTCCAGCTGCAGACCCCTGTTGTCTCCCATCTCTGTCCCCAGTTCACCCCGAGTCATCTTCCCACAGTGAATTGCCAAAAAATCGTGGCATTTTATCCCTGATTATATAATGAATTCAATATCAGCGGCGGAAAGGAATGTGCTCATCAGATCAGATTGTCCAGTGAAAAATTTGGCGTGCTTAATACCTTTGTTCTGTGACAAAAAGTTTGGCTGCAGACGGACGTTCCCAGCAGAGTGGGGTTATCACAACGAGTGTGTGTGAGTGTGTTCAGCCATCTGAAAGATAGACTTGATATCACACCACTCTGTCTGTCTGTCACGTCATTTGCCATGCAAAGCCCATCTGACACCACCCACCAACACGCAAGTGAAACCACACGCATACACACACACACACACACACACCTCTGCCTTCGCTACTTTGCTCGGTCCAATCTCCTTTTACACACACGCATAGATTCTCATCCCACTCACCTCATGCACATCACACCACATCACACCAATTGGGTGTCAGGGAGTCTCCAGTAACAGGTACTTTGTGTGTGTCTATACAAAACATGTCACTCTTAAAGCGACAGTTTACACCAAAATAAAAAATAAATGTTTTACCTCTTACCTGCTATTTATCAGTCAAACTATTATTTTGCTGTGAGCTGCCGAGTGCTGGAGATACCAGCTGTAGAGACGTCTGCCTTCTCTCTAATATAATGGAACTAGATGGCAGTCAGTTTGTGCCAAAAATACACATTTGAAAACTCAACAGTAATGTCTCTTTCCAGAAATCATGACCCGGTTATCCAAGATAGTCCACAGAACCTTGTTGTGAGCAGTTTCATGTAGGAACTATTTTCTTTTACCAAACTACACCTGTCAACCGTGCAGAAGGAAGCGTGCATCTCCTGCTAGCTCACCTAGCACCACTGAGCTAGCTAACGTTACAGCTCAGCCAAGGAGGACCATCAGTGTTTACATCTAATGCTGTAACAAGCACAGATGTACAAAGATAAATAGATGTTGTGTTGGAGGCGTGGCCCTGTTTATTTTTATGAAAGTTGCTCAGTGGCGCATAATGCTGACGAAGCTTGATTTCCCTGGTATGATATTACTTGAATCTTCGGCATCGTGGGGCCCATGGAGCAAGCACACTAGAGACTTACGGCAGCTGTGCAGCTAACTTCAGGTTCAGCCCTCTGCTAGCTTGAACGGAGATAAAATAACTTAATTGTGCTGCTCTTCTAGACTTTAAAAGTATTGTCTTGATAATGAAACAAGTCATTTCACAAAGGTTGAACATAGATATATATACATAGATGCCGCACCCTGGCTTGTGGGATGCGTCAGTACCGCCGCCATCTTGCCTAGGTGCTCTGACCGGTTCAGACCCATGTTAGACTCGGCAAAAATACCACATTTTTTGCTCTGCATTTGGGTGTACTAACGAAAGAAGTGCTAAAACCAAGCAGAAGGGAATAACATTCCACAGGTAAGAAGTTGTTTTACAATATTTTACTGTTACGAACATGTTTAATGAGATATATATCTCAAAAAGTGATCCTTCTTTTAAGCTAATCAAGTAAAGTAACTGTCCTGATCTGGTCCTAATGCCAAATTAAGCTAACGCTACGTCACACAACTTAAAGAAAAAAGGTTAACATTTATATAATATTACTTATAAAATTATGATGCTTTGTCAAACAGCTATGTTGGTGTATGTGATATTCCAAATTGTCAACTATCTGTTTCATGGCACCAACGTGACATAACGCAGCATAATGTTAGTAGTTAACTTGTGGCCTGAATTGTAACTACAAATTATGTGGAACTGCGTTTTTCTGACACACTTATTTTGTGTGTAGTTTCCCAAAAAACACAGATAGGAGACGGGCATGGGTAGCAGCAGTGAACAGAAAGGACTTTGTCCCGAGTGACTCCTCAGTCATCTGTAGCTGTCACTTCAGACCTGAGGACTTTGACATGACTGGGCAGACTCCTAAAAATAATACTAGCTACTGTACACTGTATTTTTTTGTAAATATGACCTAATAATGTTAACAGTTCTGTGTCCAGGCTCCCATGAGCACTGTGGTGTTATACATATGAGATTAAAGCAAAATTTTGTGTAAACATGCAGCTCTAAGTCATTTATTTTCACTTGTACAAAACCGACATTTGTTAATCCGAATGTGAAACTACACTGCAGCTCGGCACAACCCTGCTGATACACTATTGTTTGCACATTGTGTGAAATGTGAATAAACATTTATAGTCAAAATTAATAATTAAATGACATCATGGTGGGCATTGTACATCTAGTAAAAAAAAAGAATATTTATTACATGGGGAAAGTTTAGTTTAAATGTGTTGTAGAACTATTACTGTTACTTTATCTACATAAGATTGAATATTTTGGTATGAAAAGCTGCATTTTTTATTTAACCAAGTATCCTTTATCATAACTACATGTCTGATGATTGTAACAAACCAAACCGCAAACCGTAATGATGATTTTAATTATAAATAATCTCCTGCCTCAATAGACATACATGTATGAGGCACCACGGCTCCACCTGGGCAAGATGGTGTATCGCTCCAATGAGGAGCACCGTTGAATGCGGCATCTACGTATATATATCTATGGAGGTTGAATTAGACACTGATTTATGCACGTCTCTTTCACAATGTAAATCTATGGGGGGGAGAAAGCCTTTTTGGGGCCCATAGCATCAACTGACAGACATAGAAGTTGTAGTTCCACATTTGACCACTATATAAAATTGTCTTCAAAAACTGGCAGTGTTCTTGGGGGGTTTTCATCACAAGCAAGAGTCTTGTCCAACAGTGGATGTGCGCTTCCTTCTGCTCAGTGATACAGTTAGTGGGTGGCGTTCGGTGTAAATAAAAGAGTTCCTACATGCAGCTGCTCACAAGATGGTCTGTGGATTATCTTGAGAACTGTCCCTTCAAGGGGTGACCAGTGTGTATCTGAGCTAAACGTTTTTTTTATTTGAAATACAGTAGAATCCAGCATGTTTTTGAATAATATTGAGTAGCATAGTTGACGTTGTGAATGGCGATTTTATAGAGCTTTTTGTTTCTATTTAGGTTGAAGTTGTTTTCCTTGTTTTGTTGTTTTATTTGTATTGTAATTTTTGTCAGAAACACTTTCTTAGTTTTGTATGCCTTCAGTTGTTGCATTGTTAATCATCCTGTTAAAGGTTTTTCAGTGCCAAATAACATCTATAGCTCTCTTTTTTTTGCAGTGTGTAGGCTATATTATGCATGTGTGGAAAGTTTTTGAGTTGCTGTAGGCTATGCTAAAGATTAAAAAGTTTGTCAAGATCTCAGTGTACTTACAGAGGCTTAGCCCTCCTGGGTGGTTTTGTATTCCACTGCCTGTAAAATCTCTGAATTTTGACCTTTGGTTCAGGACAGACAATTTTTTAGTTCATTGTTTAGCTGAAAACGCTGCCATGAAAACCGGATTGTTTTGTTTTTATTGCCTCATTCTTCAGCATGTAGACACCACATTCACAAACAGCAGTGTCATCATGGTCATCAAGTGGTTGGAGACAATGCTGACAGTCTGGATGGACAGAAAACATTTTAACACAGTCAAATACATTTATGTCTTTGCATATCTAGACACATTTTGTTTTCTGACAGTTGATTTTTATTATTCCTGCAGAAATCTTTCATGTCATTGTGTTAGAATAGTTTACAGAGTCACAGAGTACTGTTCAGCCTTTTGAAATCATTAACAGTATCCTGTATATCAGGTTTAGCTGTGTAGATCATGTTCATGTCTTTCTGTTAGACTCACAACATTAGTCTCATCCATCACTGAGCAGTCTCAGATTTTATTGCCATCACTGATGGCAACACAGTAGATCACTCGAAAAAGAGATTTTAATCTCAGTGAAACTTTGAGACAAACTGGATACACAAACAGTAAATTATAAGCCCACATCATAAAACAGCAGCCGGAATGAAAAAAACGTTACACGCTGACTTACTGACTCAGAAGGAACCATTTTAATTATGCAGTCAACATATAATTAACTTCTATTTGTAAAAGCAGGCATACCATGAAAGTTTACGTGTGGCCTGAGGCAACGGCTGAATAAATGTTCTAGATATGTTGTGTTAAACTATGTGATTCGTCACTTAACACACTGAACGTCACATGGCGCCTATACGTAATTACACCCTATTTCAGTACTACTATAAGGTCTGTTGTTTCTCTTCTGTACATACTGTGACAGGAAGCATGGTAAACCTGAGAGTAAACAGTATGTCCTCATGTGTGCACAATATATAACTAACATTAAATAGATAAATAAGTAATGATACTGTGAACTTAATTCAGAAGCATAATTTATTTTTCCTGATGTGTCTCTAGAGTCAACACAGTGGCTACGGTTACATGATAGCTTCTCATTCGGAATGAAATAAACCTGAATGAAATCATTCGGAATTAAAGTCTTTCCAGGTAGTTTACATGGGAAATATTCATTCCGAATGAGGGTTTACATGGGAGATCAGTTCAATCGCTTTTATTCAGGTCTGCACAAGGTTTGGGTCAGGGAAGGTTTCTGATTGGATAGGGGGCGGGGCGGATGTTACATGTTTACGTTTACCGGAAGAAAACACTGTAGTCCTCCCTCCGGATAACAAGATGTTTGACGACGCCGTTCTTAGTGCCTTTTTCGGGCATGTTTTGCTTATATTCTTGAAGCAGTAGTACGACAACAACCTTGTTCTGCTAATGCTTCATCTGTTGAGGAGGAGAAGGGAGGCAGAACGTCGAAGAAGGGAAATAGAAGACCGTGCTGTGGCGAATGGAAACCGGTGAGTGCAACAAGTCCAACTGCTCTATCTCAGCCTGTTGCTATGCAGCCCGTTGCTATGCGCGCTATATATGTCATCGCGCCAGAAGGGCAAGGAAACGAGCATGCACAGGAAGACCGGAATGAATTTAAAGAGGAATGAGTGTATACATGCACACAAAATTCATTCATTCGGAATGACAAACGGAATAAACCACCCCCTTTAATCGGATTTAATTTTCAATTGGAATGACCGTTTTTCAATCGGAATGACCGTTTACATGACCACTTTTAATCGGAATGGCCGTTCATTCCGATTAAAAGTGGAATTAAACTGTGCATGTAAACGTACTGAGTGTCTTCTACATTGTCTTGCAGTGTGCATTGCATTGTGGGCATGAATGGATTACTGAAGAGGGCTACCCCCTGGCCTTCACCTGCAAAATGTCACTTAAATTAACTCGTACTGACCAGGAAGAGACTCAAAATTACCCCAAAGAGATGCAGAGGAACTATAAGGAGACACAGAACAACCAAAAAAGACACAAGATGACCTCAAAGAGTTTTGTCTTGCTTCTATGTCATAGAGGTCACAGGGCCTTTTGCATATCTTTGCCCAGTCTAAATGTATTACACTCTCAAAAAAGGCTGGATTTAATATATGTTGTGCGAATCAAACACTGTCAAAGTGTTTTATTTTGTATAATGTTGCACGTCAGCTTTGAACATGTAGGTCAGGAGTGAGAAAGTGAAATACTGCAGTGAGTTTAATGAGGGATAAGCGACAGGTGTGGCTCGATGAGGGAGCGAGTGACAGGTGTGCAGGGTGGAGCAGGATCAGGTAATGTGCTGAGGTGTGAACGCACTGATGAGGTGTACTTTACTGCTGGCACTAATAAGGGGTGACGCAATATGTGCATCTGCCGCTGGAGATCAAAGTTAGACTTTGAAGTGACACTGCCTCCTCAAACTGAAAAAATGAATGAATGAATGAATGACGACGTTTCGAGCCACCGCTCTTCATCAGATCATGCCTCCTCACCACCATCACAAAACGTGTGTTTGAGGCCCTGCACACCTACACAGGTGTCTTCAGTTCTGGCTGGTTTGACTTCTACAGACATGAACTTATGAGAAACGTGTGACGTGACTAATGAAGGTGTAACAAAGGTAACAGAAGAGTGAGGAGGATGTCAGTCAAGCACAGTTGATAAAATGTTCACTGACAAAGTATTTCTTTTGTTTTCAACGATGAGCTACAACAGCTGCTTGTGATGACAGTGTTAAAAAACCTTTTTATAGTTATCTTTGTAAAATGGCTGCACTTGGTTATGGTTACATGAACATCATAGTCTTCACCTAACCCATTTGAGCTAAAAGATTATATTTAGTATAATGAGGAAAAATGCCACAAAATTTCTTCTGAAAGTCATGAAATCTGGTATTGATTTACTATAAGTATCTTATGGTGCATCTTTGAAATTTTTGGATCATATAAAAATATCTAACTTTTATCATGAGTCAAAGTCAGGATTCAAAAAATTAGGAAAAATGCAAACATGTATGTATATGAATTTTTTTTACACTCTGTGTGTATATTTTTGATATTTAACTTGTTATGAATTCATTTATACAGTTCATGCTGAGATACAGTCATTTTGCTGTCATACTATATTTAGTCTTTATAAATGACCATACTTTATTTAGTCTACAGGCACATGACACAAGTCCTGTGTACCCAAAGACTAAGTATAGTAAGAAAAACTTGCCAAGTCAAACCCAAACCCAGAAAACACAGATCCACCAAAGGAAATCCAAAATTCCAGGCACAAATGTGTCAATACAGATGCAAGTCTGCAGGTTTTGTGCTTTGTACTTTTTGCACAGGAGTCCAGAGAAGTTCATAAACGTAGCCTTTTATCCATTAAAAGATTCTTAAAAGTATCCAGGCAGTAAATGTATTTGCCATCACAATGTACTTTGGGAAAATATGTGATGATAATTACATGGGATTTTTAAGAAGCAGTCTTCTTGAGAAGAGTTTTCAAATGAGGTGGCAAGACCTTTCATTTTCCAGCTCAGCTTCCCTGCTGTGCATTGTATTGTTGCATTGTGTGGTAACAGTTGGTTTTAGGATGCAGCTGAGGTCTGGAAAGTTCACTTAAGTACAAGGCCGGGAGAGAGAGTACGGGTCTGATGCTGAAGATGGGAAAAGCGAGACAGACTAGGTGTCACTGGGTATCATGGAAGGAAACAGGTTTTTCTGTACTGTTGTAAAGGCTTATGTCTGTCTCTCCATCACCTCAACTGGCATTTTCTTCCTGTCATATGTAAACAAGTGGCATTTTACCCAAGGGATGTGAAATCGCTCTGAATTCCTCCTTCCTCTTGTGACCTTTCAAAAAGAAATGGAAACTTTTTTTGTTTCAGTTCTTTACTTTTCAGAGACATCATAACAGGTGATGAGCTCTCCTGTCTTGCCAACACTTGCCTCCCTTTGCCTCACTGCAAGAACTCTCTTGGTATGTGATATGCTTTTTTCTTGACTCTCCTGACATTTAACACCAGGGAAACCCCGCAGTGTGTCTGCTCTCAGTTTCCATCTCTCATCTGACACAGTTTTTGGTCTTTGTCTCAGTTTTGTGAAAACAAAACCATTTGGTTGTTGACTTATTACTTTGGGACAGTTTGACTGATTCATAGATCCAGTGTGAAGGATTTAGGGGGATATCTTGGTAGAAATGGAATAGAATATAATAAGTATGTTTTCTATACTGTATAATTTCCAGTATCATAATCACCTGTCAATATAGTGCAATATCATTTTCAAATCATGTGCAACACTACTTCTCATTGTTATATCATTTTTTTTTTTTTTTTTTTTTTTTTACACCATTTTAGTTTGTTTTCGTCATTCTTGTACTTATCTTACTCCTAATGTTACTCTGTTAGCCACTGTGGTTTTGCTTTTGCTTCTTGAAAACACTTCTTATGTTGTATATTTGTATATTTTGCAGATATTTAACACTCTGTTGTTCTAAAACAGGGCCCAGTAAGTGACCCTGACCTGGGGAACCCACTGGTTGTTACTGGTTGTGAACGTTAAATTGTGGTTACTTGAATTAGTGTTACTGTAATTCGAAGCATTCTCTGACACAACAACTTCCCTTAGGGATAAATAAAGTTCAGTCAGGAGGGACTCATTTTTTTATAGTATAAAGAATATTTATCAACATGTGCACATAAGACTAAAAATGTGAAAAGTCTTAGGCGATTAGACCCCGTAGAGATGGTACGATTTAAGGAGGCTGATGAATCCATAGTCAAATAGGGAACCCCTGGGGTCTAGACGCTGGTGGTAGTAGTAGAGGTGGTGAGGATGAGATGAGAGGAAGATGGAGAAGTGCTGATGATCTGGATGAGTAGAAAAATGATCCTGTGTCGAGCTTGTCCTGGACTCTGGATACGATGGCTGGAGGTGAACAGGGTGGAGGAGGGCACGAAGATTCTGCCTTAAATGGCAGCAGCAGAAGAGAGAGCAAATTTAAAATTTTGCTGTAGCATCCTGATTGGCTGAGAGAGATCGTGGCAAAGTTTGATTGGATAACTAGAAGAGTGAACACCCATAGTCAACTGATTAGAGGAAGCAATGGGAGTAGGAGTTGAACTAAACTGAATTATCACTTGAAAATAAAAATCCTTGTGTTTTTGTTACCTTGGAATGAGCCATATTTTATTTGCATGGGGAGCAGGCCCTGTTTCATAGAGATTGCACTGTTCACTGCCATGTTCGGTCAAACCAAACACTGGACTTAGATAAGGCCACTTGCATCAGCCACTGTAGTTGGCAGCCCATCTGCGACAAGCAGCATCAGAAAAACACTGATTTGTAACATGAAACCACTTTATTAAGCTTTTTTTTCTTTCCAAAAGATTATTTTTTGGACTTTTTCAATTATTATAATAAAGGCAAAAGTCCAAAAAATAATCTATTTCAGCTCAAGATTGACAGGAAAGGGGGCAAAGGGCAGAGAGACGACATGCAGCAAAGGGCCTCAGCTTGAACTTGGGCCACTGCAAAGACTCAGCATACATGGGAGCACATTTTACCAGCTGAGCTAGAGGTCACCCTTTATTAAGCTTTTTTTAACGCAAGACTGTGTTTTAAAGCACCTGGTACAACACCGAAAGAATTCTATATGGTAGAAATTTCAGCTGGTTGCGATCTGCAAGTCACATTTTGGGAAGCACTGTTGGTATTCTGGCACACACTTCAGAAAACAGGAGGACATCACCTCATCGCCTCATCTTGATGGTATTTATAGAGGCATGTTGCAGATCTCATTTTACATTTACTTTTTAGGTCTTTAGTTGACACTCACCCAGAGCAACTTAAAATGAGCTGATGCATGAGGGGTCAGTGGGTTGTTTGGGGTCAAATTTTTCTATGTGTTCAGTTTTATCTGATGCATATTATGCAAAATGTGGTTGACTGCCAGAGCTACAGTTGTGGTGTAACATGTGTATGCATGCAAGGTCTCACCATGCCTTGGCACTGGCATGATAAAACAACAAGGTTAGATAATTTGTAGGCAGGATAACAGCTGTATGAGGCTGATTATTTTTGGCAAGAGTAAAGTTGACTGGTCTGGTAAGATTGAAAGGAGCAAATACAATATCCAGTTAATCACCTCAGGACAACATCGTGTCACACCATGTTGCTTGTGCAAGGTCTCTGTTCCGAGAAACTATTTGCTGGCCATTGCTTCAAAGCCTGCTTGATTTTTTTTTTCCCCTGCTGCAGTCAGTTTCAGAGATACTGGAAGTTTATTCCTCTTTATTGCCGCCAGATATAGAAGTACAGACAAACTGCAGTTAAAATAGCTGGACAAATCTTTCAGACCTTACTGTGAATGATTTTAGTTAGTTAGTCCCAGCTTGATTTGTGCAACTCCTTTATCAACTGGAAGCCAATTAGGTTGTAGAAATTGTATCAAGATGGCTACAGCAGGGGCGGCAACTTTAACACAACCCTGATAAAACTGGCTGCACCACCTAAATCAAACAGAGGCTATCCCTTCATGGTGGCCATTTTGACTCAGATTTTATCAGTCAAAGCCCATGGTGTGGTTGCAAGATAATTAGCTGTAGCAGAAACTAGAAAAATGTATTCCTGCTACACAACGTCAGATTTGTTTTTTCAACCTTCCCTCTAATGTCTGCCTTTTCCTGAAAATTGCTGGACACGTCTCCAGGATTTGATTTATTTAAATAAATCAAGCGAATACATGATTCGTCATTGAACTTGACATAACCGCTAGGCTCATGCAACCAGAGATGAGGGGCTGCAAGTAGACTTAGCTTTGTTTTACAGACAAAGCCAAGCCAAAAATGTTGGAAGCCCCTAAAGTAAGCAGTACTTTAGGGGCTTTTGGCTGAATGCCAATGACAGCATGCTATAGAGAGCACAGGAAGCATGTCAATAGGCAACTTTACATATGAATTGGGATACAAAGGAAACTGTAGGACAGACAGAGAAGTGGTTCGAGGGATCATTAGAGATAAAGTGAACATGGCATATAGCACATTTAATGAATTCAATGTGCTTTGCATCAAGGTGCATACAACAACAAGTGGCGTGAGAAATACATTACATAAAATTCAAGAACAAACAACACTGACAGCACCCCACCCTCCGAAAATACTGGGGTGATTCTCTGAATTCGGTGCACTTTGTGTCCCACAGGTTTACCTCAAAGATTTTCATATAAAGTAAACCACAAAATGCATTTTAAAGCAAGAAATGGAAAGATCTATGTGTCTTTGCATTTTAACACACAAACATATTTTTAAAAATTATGTTTTGAAAAATTTCATGGGTTGCTGAGGAGTAGAGGTCAGCCAAATGTGCATGTCCCCACTGACCAAAGTTACTTTTTCAGTGAATATAAAACAAATAAAAACAGCCAGTAACCCCAAGTTTTTTCTGCTAATATAATTATTTGTGTGGTGAACATGGACTTTTGGCTTTCATTTTATGAACATTTCCGGAGTCTACTTCCTGTGTGGGTTGTGTGCTGCTGTTTTTACCTGTCTCCAGAGGCTTCTCCCCTCCCCCGCCCTGCACTGAGGCTGAGTGCGCACACCTGAGAGTCATCTGCAATCAACGGGCTTTAAGACTGCCACCGACTCTAGCCTCAGCGCCAGAGTATTTGCGACTGCACGCAGTGGTATCTCGGCTCCTCTGTTCCTCCAGTGATTTGAGTAATCTTGCAAGTTTGATTGTGTTTTTGCTCTTCGAGTGTTTAACCCTCGTTCTCCTACCTCTTTTTTCCAGTGTCTCCCTCTGTGCCTCACAGCAGCCCACAGCCCAGCACTCTCACCTGGTTATCTCACTCTGCACCTGGACTCTGGATCTCCTTTGTTCTCTGCATCATTCTGGCACAATAAAACTGTTAAACCTTTTCCCTCAGTCTGTCTGCATTTTGGGTCCTTAACCTCGCTGCCACCACAATTTGCCCATCTACTTTAACCCAAATAAAAGAAATCTGAGAAAAATACATGAATTATTTATAAAATAGCACTATTTAATCATGTCCTCCAGTTTTGTTCAACCCCGTAACAGCATACCAAGTCCCCCTTTTTTAAAAATAATGGTTCAGTACAACTTCCTCAGTACCCAGGAAGTGACACCACTCAAGTCTTTTCCAGCTCGCACTGTAAAGAGAGGTAAGTGTGCGCATACTTTCTTACCTATATTTCATTGTTTTTATCATCAGATTGACATCGTCAAGCTCAACCTTTCAACACTGTTACATGCATAAATTATATTTACTATTGTTTGTGAAAAAGCAAACAATAGTGTTGGAAAAATATATTAATTTCTTGTTTTCCTCATGCCATGTGGTGCTCCATACCCTAGCTAATGTGGACTTATGGCTAGTTTTAGCTAAAATCTTCAACCCCGTAACAAAAAACACTGTTACGGTGTTGAATCATTGTTACGGGGTTGAAGGTTGAACTGTTCTTAAGCCAGCCAGCCAGCCCCTTTTCTCTAAATGTTATTTCATGTTCATTATTTTCAGATATCAGATGGCTAAATCAAATGCAGAAAGGCAAAGAGAGTACAGGGTGAAAAGAAATGCAGATTCACAGAGAAGGGAAGATTACCTCAGGAAAGAGTGTGAGCGGTAGAAAAGAGATACGGAAGCAGGGAAAAAGAAATCCATCAGTGACCTGAGTAAGAGAGCTCAAAGACGTAAGCGGAAGGAGTGGTAGAAGGCTAAAGAAAGACAGAAAAGGAAAGCTGAGATTGACAACAGTGGGCCTCTCTCCCCTCCACATAGTCCTGACAGTGAGATTCAAGATGCAGTGCAAGCCAGACCAGAGTCCTCACGGGGAGGGAAATATGTGGTTAGAGATAGTGTTTGGTTTTAATTATGACAGATATGAAACCTCAGGAAGAGCAGCTGAGGAGGGATCCCTTTTCCAGGACAGACAGACGTGCAATAGATGTTGTACAAACTTAGTAGTGAAATCAGACCCCCCCCTTCCACACACACACACACTCACACTCACACACATTCACAAACAAACACATACAAAGCCATGGTGGTCAGTTATTGCACCCTAGTGTATATTATGTAATTGCTATGTCACTACTAATGTAACTACTAATCTGTAAAAGTAACGATCCCCTTTCCATGCATTACATGGTTTCATCTTAGTCATTCAGCAGGCAAGAAAGCATCCAGAAAAGCAAGAGACAAACTGCGTGAAGAAATAGAAGAACTAATAAGGAAACTCAAACATCAGTGTTGTATCATTCATTCAATCCTGTTACAGTGCGTTCAACCCTGTTACTTGATAGATTTTCATACATTTTTTGATAATAATAACAAATATTAGATAAATGTTTGATGAACTGTATGCAGAGTTTAGAAAACAAGTAGAAAATATATGAAAGCCTAATTTAATGTTCATGTTAAAGTTTATTTTCATGATTCATGAAGACCGCTTGTACATTAAGTGGCCATATCCTACTTGACAGTCAAATTATTATTATTTAGAATCAAATAAAATATACTTATAATAAGTTATTTTACACAAGGGACAGATGATTACCAAGGCACTGCAAGAATTAGTTTGAATATGTTTTAGAATTATATTCACACAGGAATCAAATTGTCCCGTTACAGGGTTGAATTTAAAACAATCTAAGTGACAAAGAAATTCCTAATAATGTTTGGGATTTCATGCCTAAGGTGGGAAAACGTATTTTCTCAGAGGTTCAAATAGTCCTTCATCAGATGGAATGTTCAGAAACACAATTATTTGTGGTATTTTTTTCAGTAACCAGAGAACCCAAAGTGCACCGAATTCAGAGAATCACCCATTGACAAACTATAATACTATGCCACGGGGGGGAAAATCACAGACACACCCACACAAATAATAATTAATGATACCGACAACAGTATGTTTCCGTCTGCTGCCATCAGGCACATTGTTCCAGAGAAAAGGCTGACAATGACACGTTAAAAATTCTGAGGAAATTAGGCCAGGAGGTGATTTCCCTGGGTGTTTCGATCACTTTACTGACACCACAGTAATCTCTGTTTTTCTGGAGGATTCACCAAACCATGTGGTGTTATTTTATGTTTTAGTATGATATGCTTGTCTGCTTAGGAAACAGGAAAAATGCACCCTCTGGGGCCTCCGGTATCACTTCCGTCCAGTGTGTTGACACTAAAGTGAAACTCTGCTGCTGAACGGAGACATCGGCACCCTCTCATACTTCTGCACAGGGTGTTTTGTGAATCTAATGATCTCTGATACACCAACTCTCTCACTGCTTGTGCTGTGCATAAAACCACAGTCTGATAATGAATGAAGAAGGTACTCCCTTGTTCAGCCTGATAGTCCACATTCCTGATACTACCAACGAAACAAAAGCATCAAGAAACTTAGACTGAGTTAGTGGGCGGATCTGTTCAGCTGTGACTGGATACCAAAGAATCTCCCTCCTGGATACACTGTGGGAAAATAAATGTTTTTATCACATGATATCTAACATGCTCATAACATTCTCTCTGAACAGTACAGTGAGTCAGCAGCAACAGTTTTAAAGAGTCTTCGTGCAACACTCTTAAATATCTGAAGCACTTAAGGATTGACACTGTGTACAAGCTTCAGGTGTGACGTGGCTACTGATTATGAAAATGCACAGTGATACAATGTGCAGCCTTGTGTAAATGTGATTCTTTCCCCTGGATGAAATTCCAAAGCTGTGAGAAACCTCTAGAAAAGGTCACAATGAGTTTACTTGTCGGATTAAATAGTTATCTGTGTTTTAAGGTTTTGCAATGTGCTTATGCAGGATTGGGTCGCGTGTTAATCTCTGTTCACAACTGTTTTCCAAAACAGATTATGATTATAAAGATAGGTCTGTGTCCGATTTAAGGACATACACTGAACAAAAATATAAACGCAACATTTTTGTTTTTGCTCCCATTTTTCATGAGCTGAACTCAAAGATCTAAAACATTTTCTATACACACGAAAGACCATTTCCCTCAAATATTGTTCACAAATCTGTCTAAATCTGTGTTAGTGAGCACTTCTCCTTTGCCGAGATAATCCATCCCACCTCACAGTGTGGCATGTCAAGATGCTGATTAGACAGCATGAATATTGCACAGTCCGGTGAGTATGCTGGCCATGCAAGAACTGGGATGTTTTCAGCTTCCAGGAATTGTGTACAGATCCTTGCAGCATGGGGCCGTGCATTATCATGCTGCAGCATGAGGTGATGGTCGTGGATGAGTGGCACAACAATGGGCTTCAGGATCTCGTCACGGTATCTCTGTGCATTCTAAATGCCTTCAATAAAATGCACCTGTGTTTGTTGTCCATAACATACGCCTGCCCATACCATAACCCCAACGCCACCATGGGTCACTCGATCCACAACGTTGACATCAGCAAACCGCTCACCCACACGACACCACACACGCTGTCTGCCATCTGCCCTGAACAGTGAAAACCGGGATTCATCCGTGAAGAGAACACCTCTCCAACGTGCCAGACGCCATCGAATGTGAGCATTTGCCCACTCAAGTCGGTTACGACGACAAACTGCAGTCAGGTCGAGACCCCGATGAGGACGACGAGCATGCAGATGAGCTTCCCTGAGACGGTTTCTGACAGTTTGTGCAGAAATTCTTTGGTTATGCAAACCGATTGTTGCAGCAGCTGTCCGGGTGGCTGGTCTCAGACGATCTTGGAGGTGAACATTATGGATGTGGAGGTCCTGGGCTGGTGTGGTTACACGTGGTCTGCAGTTGTGAGGCCAGTTGGATGTACTGCCAAACTGTCTGAAACACCTTTGGAGACGGCTTATGGTAGAGAAATGAACATTCAATTCACAGGCAACAGCTCTGGTGGACATTCCTGCAATCAGCATGCCAATTGCACGCTCCCTCAAAACTTGCGACATCTGTGGCATTGTGCTATGTGATAAAACTGAACATTTTAGAGTGGCCTTTTATTGTGGCCAGCCTAAGGCACACCTGTGCAATATTCATGCTGTCTAATCAGCATCTTGATATGCCACACCTGTGAGGTGGGATGGATTATCTCAGCAAAGGAGAAGTGCTCACTAACACAGATTTAGACAGATTTGTGAACAATATTTGAGGGAAATGGTCTTTTGTGTGTATAGAAAATGTTTTAGATCTTTGAGTTCAGGTCATGAAAAATGGGAGCAAAAACAAAAGTGTTTGTTCAGTGTAATTTCTGCCCTTTTGGATAGACTAAGAAGATGGAGTCAGCCTTGGCCCATTCTTTGCACACATAATCTAGGACAGATCAAACTCAAATGATGGGACTCATGCACATAATTAATCTCCTCTGGTATTTCAAATATGCAGCCATGGGTATCATTATGGGTTGGAGGCAGCATGATTACCTGCTGGAAAACTTTGCAACTTTGGATTTTATCTCAGTAGCTGACTAACTAATGCTTAAATTAAATTCATGCCTTTAGAATAGTATAATTTTTTTGGTCTCTCTTTTGCTCCCATTCTGCACCTACACCTACCAGAGTCACTTAATGCCCACACCTACTTACACACCTGCTCCTCATTCCTACATCAAGCCACACCTTTGTTTTGTTTTGTTTTGTTTAGAATTTTCCTCGAGTGCGTGGGAAAATTTTAACTTTTGCGACAGAAGTGTGGTGGCGTTTTTATCCATTTGTAAAGAAATGCATTTCCTTGGGTTGAACACTGTGGGCATACTCTGTATACTATACAAAAGTATGGACACAAAACAAAACTGTGTGGAACCAAGGCATCAGAAAGCTCCAGGATTTTTCATATACCCACTTAAACATGTGCAAGGATACATAAAAACATAGTTTTGTGACAGAACTTTCACTTCAGCTATTTGTTTTTGCAAATACAGGGTCGAGAGATGTGACAACAAACTGAATAAATGCTGCAGAATATCAGAGACCCTTGTCTTTCCCTGCCCCCACCCACTGCAGTGAGGTCACCACAGTATATTCACTTCAGTAAAAATGATACCCACGGACACTAATCCTTGGCCTGATTGTTTATCGTGCTAACATACCGTTCTTGTTCCTGTATTGTTTGCCTCTTTGTTTATTCATGATCTCTTCCTGTTTTTGTAATTTCCCTGCTCTCCATCAGGTCTTTTGTCCTCATGGCTGACCACCTGTTTCTGACCTCACAAAGGAAACTATATAAAGGATTTCCACAGACATTCATGTTTCCCAGAGGATGATTCCTGCAGACTCTGATCCCCTGACTTTTCCTCTGGGGTTATCATGAGGTTGACAGTTCTGCATTTTATGTCATAGTCCCAATTTAATTTACATGACTGGTTGGAATGTGCATCTCTCTGAGCATTTATTAACCTACTCCTTTTACTATCATGTAATTTAAGTTTTACAATAAGCTCACGTCAGCTGAGCCATCTCAATTACAACTGAGCAAACCCAACTGGCTGAGGAAGACTGCAAGATGTGGTTGAAATAAGCGTCAACCTCTGGGGCTGAAAAATGTAGTCAGTGCAGAAATGCCAAAAATTGCAGTTCCTTGGATACCCACTTGAGGCTGACTCCAGGAAGCCAGTCAATCCCCACAGACATGCACAGCCTGGTACAACAAAACATATTTGGTCTCTAGCTAATTTCATAACAACTGTATGGGGTTAAATTTTTATATAACTCGTCCATTTACATTTCTTGCAGTTAAGTATAATAAAGGATGGACCACTTGGTGTGACAGGCTGTCTGTCAGATCCACCCTTCCCTCCTCCACAGCACCAATCTCTTGCCCAAATATGGTCACTTCTGGCTCCAAAAAACCAAGATGGTGACAGCCAATTGAGGCTTCAGAACAGAAGTCCACAAACAATGGGCAATGTCATGGTAGCTACGTAAATTGTCTTTACAGTTTATGGGTTCATAGGCCCTTGAGTTGCTCATTGTTCAGTGAAGCTGTGGATTGGGGTGAATGCGGTGAAACCAAAATAGGTGCTAAAAAAAGAAGCATACTGTTGCCCCACCAGAAAAAAGAAAATGGATCAGTATCACCTTATAACATGAAAAGTTTATTGTTATAATAAATCATTTTTTAAGTTATATTTGGATATTTTAATGTTCTATCAAAATATTTGCAGTTTATTATGACCAACAAAGTTATTAGGTTATAAGAAGAAGAAGAAACTTTTCTTTTTGCTTTCTTGGTTAATCCTATGGTTGAAACATGTTGAGATCTTGCTGCTATCGATGATATTGTGATAAATAGGCATACACTAAAAAGGATTAAATGCATCAGATTGCGCAGAGGGAAGAATATGTCCGACCCTCTGGAGGTTGTACCATGTGTCATTGATTCGCTGGGGGGTCACAGAGGTCTCCATGGATACAAGCTACACCTGTTAATTGCAAAAAGCTGAGCGCCACTTAACAATAGGGGTACACATCACAAAGAGTCCACCTGTGCCCAAGACCAACTTATCTTAATGTAATTTTAAGCACAATGCTTCATCAAGCTGCTGATGACTGACCACGTGCACCTGTAAGAGTGACCAGTAATATATGGTGAACCAGTATGCATGCCTCATTCTGCACTGAGGAAAGTCCAACATGGGCTGAAACATTTGCACGTTTTGCACTCTACGCGCATGTTCACTGTCTTTACAGCCCTGCAACATGTAAAATAAAGACTTTTGAAATCCAGACTTCAGTATAAATCTTTTTATGTTCTTCCTTTGCTACATGGTGACATTTCTCTGACTTCCGCACCAGAAATGAAGACTAACATAGGACAGTTTATTAAGGTGCAGCTCATAACCTGAAATCATCTTGACATCTTGTAATAACTGTCAACTTCTCTGATTTGTCTTTCTGGTGTGGCAACAATACACTGCCATAGCTAAATGACACTTCAAATTTGCTTTACTTTTAAACTTTTATTTTTCTTTTTAGTGGTTTGGTGTAAGTGACAGGATGTGATATATAATAATAAAGGTTTCCACATGGGGAAAGAAGGACTGTATCACACTCAATAATTTGTAGCCTTTGATAGAGCAAACATACAGGCTGTAGTAAAGACAATGAGCTGCATACAGTGAATTCCTGACATTGTATCATATACTGCGTCCATATTAAGATTTGCTGAAAGATGGTTCTCACATATTTTTCTGGTTCTAGTAGGCAAATGATCCAACTGCAAAGTATGCATGACATTTAGCATCATTTAAAGCAATAGTCATATGATTGCGCTTATTTGGTTACTAATGAGATCAATAACTGTTGTTTTCAACGGTGTGAAACACTTGTTAGTCACAGGTTTAAACAAAGTGGTGCTCCACTCTGCTCTGAGGGATTTCATGCCCCTAAATGTCAGCATGCCTGAAGCAGAGCTCAGCGTCTGAAGTGTCGGTGCTGTCTCTCATTGTTAGCATTTACAGTAAGCTCTCCATGACGATGCAGATCAAAGGCCAGAGCAATGCTGGAGTCATTAACTCACTCCCCTTGTACACTTTGCTGAAGTTTTTGTTCCTGTGGGGTTTTGTAAGGAATCCAGTCGCTGGACAAACGAGGAGCAATGTCCAATTTGAAATAACTCTGCACGAGGCAGTTTGAAGGCCAAGCCCGAGCAGCTTGGTGAAAGGAACACCAGTATTTATGTTGGAATTGTACGCTGACTTTTTCGTGTAAAAATCTATAAAATACCATAGCTTACCTCAGTTTGAAAAAACATTGGTTTTGTGTTTCAGTTTCACATTATTTGATACTGGTACACGCTGTGGAAAGAATGTCTCCGATCCTTGCCATGGACGCTGCACACAAAGAACTGAAAAGCAAACAAAAGGGTGCTGAATACAACATACCAGGCTGCCACTATCCCATAATACTATTATGATTCTTCTTGGATTCAAGAACACAGGAGGCAATCTGAAAAAGAGATAGACAAGGTACACACTGGACAGGCCACCAATCTGTCTAACACATGCAGTCAAACACATCCTTACTCCCACTGACATCTTGCAAATTAAAGTTTCCACACCCTCTTACCTAACCTGCACATCTGTTTTAAACTCCACAGATAAAAGCCTCAGGAGGCTGTCAGCCTCTTACTTGCGATAAGTATGAGCGGATTAACCTGCCGGAGGGGTCCTGAGGCACAGAGGAGCTGCAGGGCCCCTACTAACCCCTTGTTCCTCCCTCATTCTGCACAATTTACAATTTGTTTGTTTGCATGCTTTAATAATACCTAGCCTCTAATTTGCAGTACTTACAGGAACACACAGCATTAACCAGATTTTGGCATGTTGACCCTCCTCAAGACAGGGCCCTTAAGGCCCTTATCATGTCAATTAACATTTTTGCTTTAGTGTTATGTAAGTTTCTAAAAAAAAAAAAAAGAAAAGCTAGAAACTTTTGAGGCTCACAGTTACACAGTTTACCTGGCTGGTAGAAGCTTTGGCTGTGAAGTGACCACTAAGCTTCTTTGTAGATATATTAATTCTTGTAATCAGCATGGGGAGAGAGTTACTGCCTCAGGTGAGGGAGTTCTAGTATCTCAGGATCTTGTTCACGAGTGAGGGTAGAATGGAGCATGAGATGAATCGGCGGTTTGGTGCAGGTTCTGCAGTTATGCAGCTGTGGTGAAGAAAGAGCTGAGCCAGAAGGGCGAAGCTTTCAGTCGATTGGTCCATATACATCCCAACCCTCACCTATGGTCATGGGCTCTGGGTAGTGACCGAGAGAACGAAGTAGCGCATACAAGCGGCCAAAATGAGTTTCCTCCGTGGGGTGGCTGGGCTCAGCTTTAGAGATAGGGTGAGGAGCTCCAACATCTGGAGGGAGCTGCCTTGGTGAACATGGATGGATGGATGGATGGATGGATGGATGGATGGATGGATGGATGGATGGATGGATGGATGGATGGATGGATGGATGGATAAACAGCATTATGACAAACCCAGTTTTAAAACTCAGTTTTTCCAGAATTAATGTTGGCATTGTACCTTTCTGCAAACTATAGATATGTTACATTTGTATGTTTAGAAGCATTAGAAGCAAAAGGAAGAAGAGGAGGGACATAATTTGTTTTTGTATCATTTACGTCTTCCAGAACATTAAGGACAATTTCAGCAAATATGACACAAAGTTATTTTCTTTTTTTTAAAGATTTTTTTGGGGGCATTTAAGCCTTTAATCGACAGGACAGACACGTGTGAAAGGGGGAGAGAGAGTGACATGCAGGAAATGGCCACAGGCTGGGGTCAAACCCTGGACCCTGCGGCAACAGCCTTGTACACAGGGCACCTGCTCTATCCACTAAGCCACCGAAAGTGTACCATTCTCTCATCAAAAAAATACACACATCTGTTGTGTATTGGTCTTGAACAGAGGTCTGCTGCTGTCTGCTGCTTGGCAGCATCTCGCCAAGGTGTCACACCATCCACCATCTCCTCTTCCTCCTGATGGGAAACTCAGTTCATCTAATCTGAACTATGTTACTGTAGAATTGCTAATGTAATATCTATAAAATTAGTGGTTTGCAGAAATGTACAATGCCAGCATTTTATTCTGGTGATTGGGCTGTGATGACACACTAAGATACTCCCAGTGCAGCTATTAGAAAGTCTGATATCAGCAGTGGACAGTATGTCTTGGTCTCAGTCACTGAACATAAAGAGCAACTTACAGAGGAGGCAGAAACACCAGATTCTTCTTGTACGGATAGCTCAGTAGAACACAATGTTTGCAGACATGTTTGAAGTTTGTGGAAGGAGCACAGGCTGATCTTAGACATGTAACACACACACAACTGAACTGCCAGTGTCAGTCTATTTATATGCAGTTACAGTACGTTCACCTTTAATTTGAAGCAGCGCGAGCCTTTGAGGGCTGCAAGAATTCACAATAATTCAAGTGAGAGTAAATGAAACAGGTTTCAAGGCAAGTGAACCATCACATCAAATAGTTTTAATGGCTGAGTGTGTTGACAGAATCAGTCGACTGTCAAATCAGGATGTCGTGATATATGTATAAAAACAGAAATGTTCATGTTTTCATGTTATAATGACAGAGCACGGTGCATGGCCATTAAGCCATTAACATATCCCTGCATGCATGCACCGTGCTGTAAGGTGATCAGTCATGTCAGGTTTTGAATATTCAAGAGTTTTTTTTTTTAGGGCTGTACAGTGGAGGGAAGCTCTTACCTTCTGTTGACTCAGTCAGTGCTGCAAAGAGACATGACGCGCTGAAACTGGACTCCTAAAGCTTGGACTATATAAAGATGTAACTGTTGCAGCGATCTAAACCCCTTCAACCTGTTAACACACACTCCACACACACGCATGCATGTACATTCCTTCATATAATTCATTTGCTTAGTCAGTTTCCCCATCAACTACCTTATCTTGCCAAAGCTCTCCACTTATTTCTCTAAAGAATGCACTCTTGAGCATCCTCCCAGGCTTGTTAGCATTCAGCCAGTGTTTCTGACAAGAATGGCCACTCTGTTCCTCTCCAATCAATCAGCAGGGCCCCTGAAAAACTGCATCGCCCTCTGAGCGCCAACACCTCTGTCTTCGCTGCTCCTCTGGCGTCTGCAGGATTCGGGTGCGATTCCGGGCACAGGGATACCTAGAAACTGGGCCTTGTGGTCAGTGCCAGTTTCCATGGTTCCCCTCTGTCAAAGGGAGGTTCTCTCTGGGCCCGGTGTGTTTGTGAAGTCCCCATGAAAAGATGGCTCTGTGTCCTGAGGTCCCGAGGCCCACCGAGAGCAGAATTCCTCTGTGTGACTCCGGCTGAGTTGGGGTTGTGCATCACGGCGTATGGAGGGGTGAGTGGGGGGAGAAAACACAGGAGCAGCATGTTTGGGTCCTGGCTCAGTGCCACGCATCAGCTAGGGGCTCAGGGGGACTGGGTCACAGCGGGGGGAAGTAAACAAGCCAGTGTGTACACATTTTCGCCAGCAAACACACGTTCAACTGCAAAGATGCAAACAGACACAAGTAGACATCTGTACGCAGTAAATGCATGCATTCAATATGTCGTCCCTTCTGACATTTACAGTTTCCACTTATAATCAGGGATTAAAGCTGGGGGAGGCAGAAATCTGGAAAAGGCAAGAAAAACAAAAAAATACACCCTCCTGCTGCAGCTTTGCACTCTGTTATAAGCCCCTCCCACCTGACCAACGCGGGCGCATTGATCTGTTTAATCTTATTTCAGTTGCCCACAGTGCACTCCCTCAGCCCTGCTCTCTCTGTTTATCAGACCACAAATGAGATAACAATTAGCTGCTGGCCACCCCACAGTCCCTCCGCCTCACCTCGCTCCCCGGCCACTGTGAGCTGCTTTCCCAGGAGGAGAGCGAACAGCAGCTTGGGAGATGGACTTTTGGTTGGCAGCTCTAGTGACTCAAATTCGTCCAGCACAAACCCTCCAGCACTAGGTGTTACAATGGGCTGGAGGCCAGTGGCAGCGCCAGGTTTGACCTGTTAGCTGATTCAGCGGGGAGTCAGACTTAGGGCTGTTCGGTCCATTGGAGTTGGGATTGTGCTGGCTGGATTGGGGTTGCACTGACTGTTGCTCATTCTTCTCAAAAAACTGTCTTCAGTTAAATGAAATCAAAACAGAAGTTGCTGTTTTTGGTTCCCCGTCACCACAGACGGCATCGTCAGCCACTTAGGACCACTCACATTCATACGGTCATACCCATGCCAGGAATCTTGGTGCCATTACTGACTCTGCTCTCAAATTTGACAAACAAATCAACTCTGTGTTGAAAGGCTGTTACTTTCAACTACGAAACTCAAGTCCATCATCTCTCACAAGGCAGTAACCACTGCATTAATTTCTGCAAGGCTCGACTACTGCAACTCTCTGTACCTGGGTGTTGGCGAGTCATCCTTGTCTCGCCTGCAGCTGGAGCAGAACGCTGCAGCAAGATTGCATTACCCCTGCACTGGCTACTGATCAAATACAGGACTGATTTTAAGGTTCTTTTATTTGTTTTTAAAGTCATACATGGGCTGGCACCCTAGTATATTGCTGAACTTCTCTGCCCCTACTCCAGCTCCCGATCTCTTAGATCCTCCGCACATTGTCTTTTAACTGTCCCACGATCGAGGCTGTAGGTAAGAGCGATCGTGCCTTTGCTTTTAAGACAAATCTTAAAACGTGCATGTTTTCAATGACCTTTGGTTGTTTGTAGTTGTTTTAATATTTTAATATTTTATAATCTTCTCACATCTGTAATTGTTCTTGCTGGTTTTATTCTGTTCTATATTTGTGTACATTTTATATCACTACATATTTGTGTGTCATTCTTTTATTTGCACAGCACTTTGGTCAACAGCTTATGTTCTTAAATGTGCTATATAAGTAAACTTATATAAACTTAATTCCTAGTGAAGTGATCTGTAGAGGTGGGGAGGGAGGCAGAGGACACACTGTGAGTCAAGGCTCCAGCTAGCATTAGCATTAGCATGAACTTGAAGCCACTGCCGTGAACTTTTGGCTGCAGGTAGCAGAGGGCAAAAGGATGAGTAACATTTTCTCACCAACTCTGAAATGCTTTTATTTTATTCATTGTCAGACTCTCTTTTATGGTTGGTTTGCAGTGTAGGCAGTTGGTGCCAGTGCTGGAATAACAACTTTCTCTGTGGATACACTTGAATTACCATATTGTTGCCTATAATAAAAAAGAAAATCTAACAACCTACCGCAGCTGTAATCACCAGTTTTCACAGTCAAACAAACAACTCTCTGTTTGCATGATCTGAAATGGCATTAACGGCACACCTCAGAAATCTTCACACAAAGAGATGTCCATTTTTTGGACTCAGAAATTTGAAAAAGAAATCGTATTTTTTGCAGTGTAGTTTACATATATTTCCAGTGTAGTTTACATATAACTCATCTCTTGGCAATCCCTTTGGCACTCCCTCTGCTTTCTTTTCTTCTCTCAGGTGAAGGATATGTACACACAGAACAGGAAACTTCTGTTTGACGTGAAACACCCACAATGACTCACCAGAGGCGGAGAAGGATGAGCACATCCTAAAAGAGACTGAATTAAAAAAAAGATGCTCCAAGTGATATCAGATAAGTCACTACATGCCCCAGGTGTCTATTATGAGCCAAGAACTGATGAAGCGAGGAATTTAACACTCACAAAGTTATAAAACATAATATTAGGAAATCACTGAACGTGTAACATCAAGTCTCTGCCACTTACAGGAAATGGGATCCGTGATTGAACTTTATTAATCCCTGGTTTTAAAAAGCACAATTGTCTCAGGCGTTACAGGCAAAAGGGAATGAATGATCTAATTTCAACAGGATAACCAGTGTCACCAGCTGTTCCAGTTAGATTTGGCAACAAACTCCTCGGACCAAGCACTAGTTTAATCACCTGTCAGTTACAGGGAATAAGCAATAAGCTCCCCACACCTTTGTTGCTTTTCAAAGATCTCACCTTCAGCAAGTGTTTAAGCACTAATTAAAAATGTACCTCAGGTTTTGTTACACAAGGACTCCCTAAGTATTACACTAAATAATACTATGCTGTCATATTTAGAATTAAAATACTTAAAGGAATACTTCACCCCCAAAATAATCATTTGTATATCAAGTGCTCACCCTGATTTTGTCATTAATTCTGACAAAAGCTTCAAATCCAGTCCTATGCTCGGTGCTTCCTAGACACATGCATTTGCACTAAAACCTTTCTGTTTAAAACACTTAACAGCCTCATAAGTTGCATGTCTAGGCAAGAACATGCATTTGAACTGTGTTTGGGAAATACTGAGTATACGACTGGATAATTGAGACTCGGGTTATGCTGCAGGACTCATGTGAGATTTGTTATTTTGATATGGTTTTGCCCTTGCTGAATGCAGCTGCACTCTACTTCAAATTATCAAGAATGTTCTCAGGTTTTTGGATTCTTTGTTAACCACAGAAGCATGGGAAAAAACACAAAGTTTCATAAATTGAAGGTCACACTGAAATACAAATAGTAATTTCAGGGGTGAGGTGTTGCTTTAAAAACATAATGTCATGGAGCCTCAGACACCTGCTGGCAGCACTGATAATGCACCCAGACATAACAACTTGAAAGAAAAGTCTGTTTTATCACATCATGTTTTTGCCTTCCTGTCTTGATTCTGTATTTCAGTTACATGCAGTCATCATATGATGGTAATAATCCAGGAGAAGTGTGTCATGAAAAGACTGTTTCACTGTTTCCTGCTGGATTTTGAGCCATTGTGCCCAATGACCCGATGGTGTATTTAAAGGGGAGTCAACTAGGCAAAAAAAATGATATATCCAAACCAGAAACACTGATGGAAATGTTGTAAGATTGAACTAATATTTTGGTGTTAAATGAATGAGGAGGAACAGACTGCTGGTTTTCACTGCAGCTGGTAGTGATTCAGCATCTTTCCCAGGACTTGTCAGTATGCTTGCTGCCATGACACCATGAGGCTGGACCTTTCCGGTTAAAGGACATGCAGTGTGATGGGTCACCGTGTGTCCCTGCAATATCCCAGGAGTCACTGATTTGATCTGAAAGGCTCAGAGAGCAAAAGAATATGATGACTGTGACACCTTGTCTCTGATTTTAAGCATCTGTACTCTGTGCTTTAATACAGGCCTCAAGGCAGATGCTGAATCTATGCATTGTTTCCTACGTGACTACAAAATGAAATTATCTATAAAACTTTTTTCCACACAGAACATAGTTTTTCACGATGAAAAGCTGCCTGTACGCCTACACAGAATACAGCCCTCTGCACGTCAATTGTTATTATCTTAATACCACTGTGAATACAATAATTCCCTGAAGGATAATATAATTCTTAAACAGGCACGGGAAAATGCCGTGAATTTTCACCACAGTGTGCAAAAACAGGCTGACTGCGCTCATACTGCCGGCTGAATGCCTGACTTTGCACCCACTCAACGGCTCCATTTCCACTGTGGCTTCTGAAAAAGCACCTGGGCCTCCCCACATGGTGGCAGATGGAGGGGCAACCACACACCCACTCAGGGATGGAGGCTCTGCTCTGTGGGGCCAAACATAACAATAACCCACGGGCCGGTCAGCGCTCATGTGCTGCTCTGCTTTCCATGAGGCTGCAATGTTGAATCCAACGTTTTCCATGGTCATGGCCAATGAAACCTCTGTCCAGTACCCTCCGTGAGTTTACAGAGAATTAATTAGTGCAAAGTGGGCACTAATAGAGTGCCAAGAGGAGCAACCAGACAAAACAATATCTCTATTAAACTGCATTGTTTATAGAAAATTCCTGTGTTTTTCCAATTTTCAACACATTAAAATTACTTACATAGAAAAGCATATAATAAAACAGCGGCCACTGCTTTTATTCAGGTCATTACAGTATGAGGATGGACTTGCAAAGGCTTGAAACTTGAGGTAAGTAGCCCAGTAATATAATATAACTGTGATGTACAGTAGTTAAAGGACTCAAACTTGCAGAACTGTTGGTATTAATAAAAATTATTTCTAACACATTTAGATGCAATCCATTGTGTGCTTCAGTGTAAAGCATATTCTTTAATTAATTTATCTTGTGTTGAATGTCCTTTTATAGGGTTGATATCATCTGTCTGAATTACTGCAGGCAAGACAGATATAAATGATGTTGCAGTTCGGAGTGACTGACAGTATGCTTCCTCCCTCTGCTGGCCACATGTCGACAGTGCTGTGGTCTGTGGGCCATCTGATGCATTGCTCCTGACACAAAATGTTATTAATGCTGTCACAGATTTATGTTTTCTTAATGGAATCAATTTTTAAAAATAATTGAATTACTCTTACAACAATTACATTTGATTGTTTAAGGATATAATACAGTACTGACTTGTATGGATCAGTGCAATTGTAATATTACCAGCCTCACACTCATCATTAACAAATTAACAAATTGTAATTTTTGTGTCCCATTATTGTCTTTAAATAAACAAGACTGAGAAATCTCAACAAAATTCTCTTTTTCTTTAAAAACTAGGCCTATATTTAACCTGATCTTTGTTGTGCAACAAGCTAAACACACATCCAATGAAGGCTGAAATCTTTTATTTTTCCCACCAGAGGCAATTATAAAACAGCATTTGATGACACAAACCAAATTCAATGAATGTGATTAAAAGTCAGATAAAGTAAGGTACTGCAAAAATGAATTACCAGGGAACAATGAAAGTGTTTGCTTTCACAAGGCTTTAAATACAACATTATGACTGGTTCAATAGTTTGTCTATAAAATGAAATAGTATTTGTATTCTGAGAAGTAGAAAACAGAGGTAAAGCACAGTCTAACAAAATAACAGAAGAGCTGACCTTGAAAAAAAACATCTAAATACTCCTAATCAGAGACAAACTTCTTAACGCCATAGCAGTTATTTGCTGTGAAGCTCCTTGAATTTATTACGTTGAATCAAATAAAAATTTTGGAGTGCTTATGCTCAGGTATATTTAGCCCTGTGTCATTATAAAACAATGTTCAGACTCTCTTATATAAACAGTCGTTAGATGTTGGTCTGAATTAACATGTGGCAATGAGTAAAACAGACCGTGACTTGAGCACAAGTCCAGAGAGCTCTGTGGAAAATCCCAAGATAATTTACTGTTTCAGTCACTTGTGAAGCAAGAAGTTGAAGGGGTAAATTATTGACTACAATTGTGTCTGGAAAAAAACAACAGAGACCAGGTCTCAGCATGGTTCATACAATGGGTGGAAATTTTGAAGTTATTTTTAAGTTATTACATGTCAAGACAAGACTTTTCTGTTGGTCAACAGGTGAGTTTCAAATGAATTTAAAACAAATTTCATTCAGCAGCTTCTTCAGTTTTACCAAGTTCTAAGTCACAGATACACTAAAACTTTGAGCAGCAGTAGAAAAAATACCTCAACTTAAGGTACACTCACTAGCATTTTGTTTGTTTATTTGATTGGTTGTTTTTTGTTTTTTTTGGGGGGACCTTTCAGCCACATCTGACAGGCTTCCTCAGTGTTCGCACAACTGAGCTGAGCTGTGAAATGCAGTTAAAAGCTCCTATAAAAGACGCTAAGTGGACCTTTTATTTTATTTTATTTTTTATTATATTTTTATTTTTTCATTTTTTATTGCAGTTTATTGTATTATGTCATATTATTTTTTTATTATTTTATTTTATTTCATTTACTGTCTCGTTTTTTCTGGTCAAATTGTAATTTCAGTGTCAGAAAAAAAGTAGAAAAGAAACATGGAAATATCGCCAAAAAAACTGACAAAAAATGGATTTTAGTAATTTGATTTAAAAAAAATAAAAGGAGCTCCATCTTTTGTATATTTATTTTAATTGTAAGTATTTCCGGGGTATTAGTGCAGAGATGTTGACTGTGACAAGATAGAAATCCGCTACGGAAGTCATGGCCGCTACATCAAAACTTCGTAAATGGTGCGACATTTATCTTTGAATTATACGGAAGCGTAGGGAGGCGCATTGCGTTCATTATATAAATTAAAAAAAATCGACACATTACCTTGAAATTATAAGATCTTAACTCGAAATTACGAGATAATGTGTTGGATTTTTTTTATTATTATTCAGTGAATGTAATGGGCTTCCGTAGAAGCTTCTGTTGAAGCGCGTTGCATTCACTAAATAAATTATTTACATTATCTCGTAAATCCTTTTGTAGTCTACAGATATAATGCTTTTATTCTGAAAAACGTTTACCGGAAGTACCGCCCTTGTATTTCTCGGTGGACTGACTTTACAAAACAGCTAACGTTACAGTCAGTTAACGTTATTACGGTATCAGCGAAAGGCCTTATTATAGTACGACATCAGAATTTCGTAATTACGAGATCTCATTTCACAGTTTCGAGAGCTTATCTCTTATCTCTCTTATCTAGTCCGTAAAATACCGTTTCTGACCAACACCGGAAGTGCTCTGGTTTATCGCCAAAACGGAAGTCAAGGGGATTGACCCCTCGCTTAGCCATGTTCATCTTTGTGTGTGTGAAGCCGACCGGCTTTTGGAGGACAGACAGGTAGGCGAGGTTATCACTCACCGGTTCATCCCATACAACCAATTCAACACCAAACCACATTAACCCGGGACGTTAGCTTCGACATTAAATGCTATGTGTGATTATTCTGGTATGTTTTAGCTGGCTTCCGGTGTGTTTCCTGACCTTTCCGTTGTTATGCAAATAGTAAGTTAGCTAAATTACAATACATCAAGCTAACCGTTAACATTTAGAAAGCTTCACAGTGAGCTAACTGACTAAACTTCAGCTGCTGTTGTGTTTTTACAGTGTTCAAGTGACGGATGGTTGAAACTGAAAGAGCCACTTTAGCTTTACACCGAAATTATGAAAAGCAGGTGACCACAACATATTTCTGCTTTTATGCTATTGTAGCCGCACTTTAGCTCACAGCTAGCTAGCTTATATGTATTTATAATGTAATGTTAGAGGCTGTTATTAAATGGTAACGTTATTTTTGTGTTATCTTCGAGTAGAAGCAGCACTGATGAAGCCTTTAACAAGCAGCGGTGTTAGTGTACATATGGCCACTAGAGGGCGCTCTGGTAACGTCACACATGTAAAGAGCACTGGGTACCATTGTTTAGATAAATAAATAATGATTTATACATTTACTATTTACACATTTAAGTCATAAGACGGTAATCAATTACCAGGGCATGAAAAATGAGAGTGGCTGCCATTTATTAAGGGTAACAAGTGTTTCCAATATGTCTCCAATGATGCAATTTAACATAATTCCAGTACAGAGTAGGGGACTGATGTGTTTCACAGAGAGTGTATAGCTATTCTTCATTTTCAACTCTTGTCTCTAGTTGGGCTGTTACATGTAGACCTAAAATGTTATTAAGTATATACAGTCATCAATCACATATGTTATTGAGCCAGTAATACAAAGGGTCACAGGTGTCTCACTTTCTAAGAAGCTAATAGCAAAATATTGTGATTCACTTGTAATTATTTTTTTTAAAATAACAATCCATGAAACCTTTAATTTAAAATGTCTAAAGGGTCTATTGGAGCTATTATCTCATGAACTAAGAAGCTAAAACACTGGAGTAGGATAAGCACAACCTGCCATCCCACATTTGTATTTATTAATACCTTATAAACAGTGTTGAAAGGGTTACTTTTGAAATGTTGTTACTTACAGATTACTAGTTACCCTATTTAAAGTCTAATAAGTAGTCTAAATATTTTAAGTATGTCATCAAAGTAATGTTACGTAGTACTCAAGGTGGGGAAAACTCGATAAAGCATAGTATCACTTCTTAGTAGCATAGTAACACTTCTTATAGGTGATCTATAAAACATCAGCAAATTATTTATTAAACATAAATGAAGGCAGCAGTAATAAATGAATATTTTACTCTTATCCTGTATGTCTGATGACAATATAACAAATAATAACTTTCCCTCTTCTTCTTTATAGGTAGGTCAGACAGACTGAACCACAACATGTAAGAGCCTCTCAAATACAGTACAACATTTTGAAGAACTCTGAGTGTTATAACCTTTGAAAAATAAATATATTAATATAAATATATTTTTGACTTTTAAAGGTCAGGGTTTAGATACCACATGTCACTGCCTGTGTCGGTGGGTGTCCTGTTGGTCGGCCTCCCGTACTCCATCTCTCTCGCTGCCCAGTGGCTTTACGGCTGGCCCAACAAGCCTGGATATAAGAAGTACATCGAAGCTCTGAAACCAAGGTAACTTGTAAAATACTGAGGATCTGTTCCTGTTTTTTTTTTTTTACTCATTAAAAAGTTATTAATAACCTGTTTCATGTTTGGCTTCTTCTTCAGGCGAATTTACTGTTTGACCAGAGCTATACTGGAAACTCTGAAATACCTGCAGTATGGGAGGCTCTACTTTCAGTGGAAGTCGTGGTACAAGAATGCCGAAAACCGTAAGCATTATGAAAAGGTATGTCATGTTTGTCTTAGCTTTCACTTCTTTACTTGATGAAAACTCTGCTGTGCGATACCTAAAAGTTGTGTCACACTTTTGTCTGTTTTGACTCTTCTAAGGGCATCACATTTGGCCGCCGAAGCAACAAGCTGGACTTGTACCACTCTCCAGATGTGGGCAGGTCTAAAGATGTGCCTGCACCGCTGGTGGTTTTCATCTACGGAGGTGCATGGGGCTCCGGAGACAGATCCATTTACTGTTTGCTGGCGAGGCAGATGGCTGAAGAACTGAGCGCAACTGTTGTTTGTCCTGATTACTTTACCTATCCAAAGGTAAGAGCTGTAGAACGACACGCCGTATTGGATTAAAGATTGAAAAGAGTGTCGGTAGCTTGAATGTGAACAGTACATCACAAAACTCTTTAAACTATAGGTAAGAATGATACTGCAGAAACTGAAATGGTAGATAAGAAATGCAATTATGAATGTTACTGTGGTATCTGGACTGACTGCTGCCTTCATCTGATTGCCAGGGGAACGTGTTAGGGATGGTCCAGGATATTGCTGACTGCTTGGTTTGGGCTCAAGAGAGTGGGCACAAGTTCAACTTTGACAAAGTAAGAAATTTAAGTAAGAAATTTCTTCAAGTGTTCTTTGGAAACTGAGGCAAACTTCCAGACTGTTATGGTAAGACTGACCATGAAATCATATAAAGCCTGCAGTCACCTTAAAATGATCTGAATCCATCTCACTTTACCAAAATCCCTTTTTATTCAGGAACATGTCTGACCTCAAATAATTTTCATACGACCTGTAGGGGCGCTTCATACGATTGTCAGAGCATGTCTATGATTCAGGGTTGTCTGCACACGACTCTCATCATGGCAGTGGCAGAGCAAGTGGCTAGGAGCTAATAGTGCTAACAGGCAGAACAGTGCTAACAGTGTCATCCTGCCGCAGGATGGGAGTATAGTTTCACACACTCATTCCTTCACTCAAAACTCTGCAGCTCAGCTATGAAGCAGAACCAAGAGGAGAGAGCACGTCAGGCCAGTCTGAGCTGCTCTGCACTGACTTCCTGTTATGGTTAGAATCGATTTTAAGCTCCTCCTCCTTGTATACAAACCCCCACATGAACTGGGACTGAGCTACAATGCTAACTTCCTTGTTAACTATTTGCCTCCAAGAACACTGCTCATCTGCAGCTGGTTTATTGGAGGTTCCCAGCAACAGCCAGAAGAAGATCAGGGATGCAGCCTTTGTCAGTTATGTCCCAAAGCTATGGAGCACAATACCTGTAGATATCAGGGAAGCTAGCTCGCTAAATATTTTTAAAAGAAAACTAAAAATGTATCTGCTCACTTTAGCCTTTAACTAGCTCTGACTTTCCTGATACAGGTCTGACACTCTTTTAAAATCTGACTTGATTTGATGATTTATAGTTTTACAGCTCTATGATTTTATGAATCAGATCAGATCAGATGTTATAATTATCAGCGCTAACCACCCCTAACCGCTGCACAAACTCAGTGCAGAGCGGCAGCAATTAACCAGCCAGTGGAATGCACACACAGAGGGACTCAAATGCAAGGACATGCACATGCAGTATGACCGCCTACCACACCAAAGAAAAGAGAAGTTTGGATTACAGCACACACACAGAGGGAGGGTGACTTCATTCTCTGCTCAGTGTCACCATTACTCCAAGAATCTTTACATAGCATATAGTCATTTGCTGCCATACTATTGCTCTGATGTCGTAAACAGAACCTTTAAGCTCTCACTTTAAGCTCATATCATGTATAAATTCACAAACATATTTATTTTTCAGTTTGAGAAGCACTGATTTAAACTGTTTGTGATTTATCAACGAATAAAGATAATGATGTTTTGCTGCAGAGAACTGATGCGCATTCACCCAGTGTTCATTATTACACACGTTGTTGTCTTGTTTTGCTGTCTTGTAGGACAACATAGTACTAATTGGCCACTCAGCGGGTGCACATTTGTGTGCACTGACCACACTGTTTCTCATTGATGCAAGAGAGGAGCTTTTCATAGAGGCCAGCAAGCAGAGGGACATCACACTGGCCATCAGAGGAGTCATTGGTGAGGATTGTTGTGCAGTGTTTCAGTCAGAGTTGCAGCCATGTTTAATGCTCAAGTAAACTGAACTTTAATAACTGTTTGTGTAGATAGGAAGATAATTTTGGGGCTGCTAAATGTTTTTATTTCTATGATCTGAAGACAGCGAGGTTTTTCAAACAGTTCTCTCATGTTTCCTGGACAGGTCTGAGCGGCGTGTACAACATCATGGACCATTATGAGCACGAGCAGAAGCGAGCGGTCGAATATGTCTCCACCATGCACAAAGCCATGAACGGGGTGGAGAACTTCCCGTACTACTCACCAACACACATGCTGAACAAGATGAGCCAGGACACACTGAACAAGTGAGACAAAAGGATTTAACGACAATATCTAATAAACTTGTTGCATGTATTATTCATTTCACCCACTCCTCTTGTTTTAATCTCTCCCAGAGTGCCTCCATTCGCTCTGCTCCATGGCACTGATGACATTATTGTTCCTGTGGAGTCTTCCACAAAGTTCTATGACCTCCTCACGTCGCTGTCCATCAAAGTGTCGCTCTACCTGCTGCCCAGGGTCGACCACACCGAGATCGTCACCGACCTCATGGTGCCAGAGCGGCGCTTCTACCACCCCATCTACAGCTGCATCAAACAGGAGTACAGGAAACTGTTGGGGACCTGCTGACGTTCCGTCAGAACATCTGAAACACATCCATTCATCACTAATATTTTGCTGATCGTGCCATACACACACTTTGTTTACACTCTCTAATACCTCAGAATGAAGCCTTGATTTTAACTTTGTGATTCCATAATCATGATTTATACTTTGAACAGATTGTAATCGAGTGAATCCAGGAGTTGCATCTGATTGATTTTCTATCTGCATTCCTTTAAAAAATGTTTCTCAGTGGACTCTCATCTGGGTAAAATTGTTCTAATAATAACTCTGATATATTATCCAGATTGCAGTGAAGTCAAATATGAAGTGAAATCAATCATGGAGCAAAAACAGTATTATGAAAAACAAGTAAAGCACAACCATCCATCGCATCAAAATGGACCTCGTTACAATCTGTACCTCTGTTTTGAGACCAACTTTGTCCTGAAGACATCACAGCGTTTTGATTCATTAATCTGCATGCTTGCATTAAATTAAACTTGATTTATTGTAATATGTTTTCTTGATTAACTACTGATCATACGCATTAAACCCATCTGGAGGAACTTTTATTTTTGTTTGCCTTTATCTTCATTACATTGTAAATGCTTTATGTATGAAAGTACAGTGTGTTTTTTTATAACCACATGCAGCAGTGTACTGCGCTCACACACACACCTTCCATATATTAATCATATAGCATCAGTATTCTAATAGGCAACAAAAACAAAAAATACAGTCTTTTGAAGCAGGAGATATTATGCAAGTGGACATGCACAATATGGACATATATTCAAATATATGCAACATTAATATGAGCATTTAATTAAATTTTACAACATAAATGAAAGATTATTCTATGGCCACACTCTGCTGCAGGGTCTGGGCATTTAAATTGGAAATTACAATATTTATAGTATTTCTTTAAGAGATTACAATGTGTTTGTGATGCCCTTATATAGGCTACATATTAATTTGATTCTATCACCACCTTTTGGGGATTGTATGAAAATTATTGGGTTCAAGGAGGGGGGGGGGGGCAGAATCTGCCGTGAAACTTTTATTTGAAAAAAAAAAAAAAAAGCAAGACCTTCCCCGACTTTATTGATATATTTGAACCCTCTCTTTTGATTTAGAAAAAACTGCCATACTCTCCTCTTAAAATATCAAAACAATATATTTATGGCAAACAACTGAAGCTGCAGAAATTTCATCAACCTGCAGAGCAAAGTTCACAAACGTGTTTGCACTAAACCATATTCACTCTGACAAAGTCTAAATCTTCTCTGTGGGAGACTCAGCTTAGAGTCTGAGTCCTGACAGCTCAGCTGGAAGGTTGTGGGTTCAAATCCCACACATACTCTTTGTATTTCCTCATGTCAGCCTTCAGAGGGCTGTTTCATAAAGGTGTCTCTTGCTGTGAAAAGCCTATCATGCAGAACATTTTGATCAAAAATAAATGACTCTGAACCTGAAAAGTTGGTTCACAGCTGGAACCAAAAAATATCAGGTTTTCCTCGACCCTGAAGTGTGAAATGTGATGACGCTGAGGTGTGTCATATTCTACAGGTTGCAAAGAGAGGATGCTGAAGCTAACAATGGAGAAGTCAAGTGAGAAACCGCCAGACAAAAAGAGCGTGCAACAAATATCTTTTATGGCAGATCACAAGTTTGCAGGTAGTTAGAGCGATCCGTGATTTTGCTACGACTGTTTACTGTTGCACTGTAGTGCTTGGGCAACAACCTCTGTTAATAAAACATCCTTGATTACAACGATTCTGCACAAAAGTGGTGGAAAAGTGGGCTGGTTCACTAGATGGCACCAAGGTTCCAAGAGTCCTGAATGGACCCAGTTCAAGAACCAGAGCTAATTCGGCGGAAACGATAGGTAGGCCTATCTGGTGTGTATCAGAGCTAATCAGAGTCTGAATTCATCAAGCCTCAGAGGGGCCGATTGGACAGACATTTCCCCAGAGTGACAGGTTTGGTTCCTTCTTTTGGCAGAAGACTAAAAGCTTTTTATCAACTTTCCAAACTTGTGAAGTGACTCATATCTCAGCTGAGATGTGTCAGAGCTGCAGAGGAGTTTCAACCTGTCAGCAGCTCCTCATGGAGCTCACACTGATGTTCTGGGAACTCTTGATGGCATTTAACTTATTCAAAGATATTTCGAACAAAAGGCAGAATAATATTAATATTACTTTTTTGTTGCCCCTTGAAAAGCCTTTAAACCACTGCAGATAATCAGTGGCGTGAAGTAACTGGTCACTAGTTATGAAGCACACACACCATTGGACGTGTATTTGTATCTTATTGCCGCTTTTATATTTGAAAGGCATGACTGCTTGCTCAGCTTGCAGATACGCTCAGTTTATGGGTTTTGACATATTTCGCACCTCAACTAGCCACCGTATATCACATTGTCTCATCACATGATGAAATAGAGACTTGACACTGGACAGCATCATCATACCATACATTTTCCCCAGCAATCACTATGGCATATCTTTATGTGACAAAAATGTTAAGGCAAAGAAGTAATTATTAATTTCATTGAATATTTTTTAATATTTATAGTTTTATAGTTTTCATAGTTAATGTAGAATAAGCATATCATTTTGACAGAGATGGGTTTTGCCTTTCTAGGAAGAAAGATAGGAAATGGCACTGTTTCTAATTTAAAGTGAGATCTTCTTTGGATACAGGCTTATTTCTGAGGTGGCAACCTGAATCACTCACCAGGGCTCAATCTCTGCCAGACACAATCTGTGCGTTCCAATATCCATACTACCAAACTATATAGTATGCCAGAAAAAGATTCAGTATACCAAAAATACCAGGATGTTTTACTACATCCGGTCAGATTTTGCAGTATGCCAATCAGCATGCTTTTCTGGCTATTCTTACCCACAATCCTCTGCCAGGCGGATGATATGTCACATCGACTGAGCTGCAAATAGATGACAGCTGCTTGACAGCTGATTGACAGGTGTCAGAAGTCCCAAAATAATCATAAATATCACAAACAACAATGGGACATAACTATGAAAATAACGACAGAGAACTGCAGATGCGAATTCACTGCCACAAATATAACATGTTAGAATCTACAGTCTGTGCAGTTATAACTTTAAGGTTAAACTACATACTTTGCAAAGTAACAACAGCAGAGCTCTCCGGGTTGATCTCCGTCTCTGGCGAACTCTGTGAGTAAACTAATGTGAACAGAATAAACCTTCAAATCAGATAAAATCAAAATCTCTGAGATTCAACAAAAATGAAAAGTTTATCTAAAACGGCATCTTGCTGAGATAACATCTAAACCAATCAGCTGTTAGATCAGGTGAGAGCCAGGCGTTTCCCATCATGCTCCTGGTCTTGCAGTCGGTGGAGAGCAGCTGCAGCGCCTGGCTCTAAAAACTGCAGGATGATCGCTGTCCAAGTTTGCATGACATCAGAGCAAGTCGGAATGAAGTCGGACACAAAACTAACTGGCATGGATTGTGCACTGATCGCCAGTGATCGAAGTGATCATCTCGAACGAGCCTCGCAGTATGTCCCAGTTGTGTGCACACTGCATGCAACAGTACGTGCTTTTTAAGGACAGCTGCAGTATGTACTAAAACTAAAAAGAAAAAGTATGCGATTTGAACACACCCATTGTTGGAGGACCTGGGCTGCGTTCAACCTCCGACAAAATGTGGCAAAACATTTATTTAAACAGAAACAGAACATTACATAGGAACACTGCCTTTTAATACAGCGGGTTTAATTCAGTTCAATCAAAAGAGGCTTTATTGGCGTGGGAAAAGTTACATTTCCATTGCCAAAGCATCTGTGAAATAAAAACCATTGTATGTGCAGTAGGTGAAGACACACCAGAATTTGGTTTATGTACACGTCACTGTGGATTGAAAACATCTCTGACACACACACACACACATACCAAACGAGAGGAAATGTACCTCAAAGCAAAACGGTGCACACTGTTTTAAGGTTGAACGTGCCCCTGTTCTCTCTACAGGCTCCCCCACCCCAGGGGCCCCATGCAACAACTGCCCGCACTGTTTTTATTTACACCCCTGCAGATAAGTCATTAAGGTAGGACTGGCTCAAATTAAAAGACAGAGATAACCAATTACCCCCCAATTCTATTATTTATCCTTTAATTAACCTGAGGGGCAAATGTGGAGCAACCTCCTTAGATGAAACTCTAAGGGTCCTTTTTATAATAGATTAAACAGTACCTTGATTTATTTTGTGGGTGCTTACATGTCATTTAATAACAGCTAATATAAATCAAGTTAATTAAAAACTTAAAACACCCATGTTGTGGTTTTATTTAATTGGTCTGCAGCATTTTCCCCTTTATTCCTTGCTTTTATTTTGAAAGGTGGGATTAACATGCCTTTTTTTCCATACAGGAGCACACACACACACACACACACACACACACACACACACACACACACGAGGCGGAGTTTCGCGAGGACCTACATCGGAGCCTCAGTTGAGTTCAGTCCAGGGTCTGCAGCACAGTCACACACACGCGTATACACACACAACTGTTGTGTTTGTCGGTACCGAGGCGCGAAGAAGTGTGAAACAGCTCTGTAAATATGTAACCGTACATGTCCGGTAACATTCGTGTTTCCCCCGGGAGAGGAAAGATGGACTCTGCTGTGAAAAACACCCAGAAGAAGAAGTTGTGGCTCGGCGGTCTGCTTTGGTGGTCGCTCCTGCTCGAGCTGGCGTCGGGAGGTAACAACTTTAACACTTTAATTCAATGGAAGCTAACGACACGTAAACTCATCAGATGGTGCGTTCAGTGCCAGTATGTTAATCCTGTAATTATATCAATATTGGTTAACTTTTCCGAGTTTCCTCCAGGTGTTTGGAGGAAATACTTTCACCCCGAAGGCAACTTGAGAAGGCTACTTTTCTTTTTATTTACTGGCTGTGTTTCCTTCACATGTAGGCTACAGTAGGCTACAGGACTATTCCTGTAACATCATGAGCGTGTCTCCAAAAGCAGACTGTAGTATCACTTTACAGAGGATTGTTAATGTTTCTGTGCGTGCTGTTGAGCTGCTGCAGTGATTCACAGCTCTTAAAATGTTAACAGAATGAATTATGAGGGAGGTCTGGCTGGTGTGTTTGGCTGCACAGCAACAACACAAAGTCATTTATGTTTTTAAGCAGCATGATTCTGCATGGTTTTCTCCAAATAATGAGGCTGTATCAGGGTTTGTGTCAGGTAAATGACTTTGCATGCAGGCCTTATTTTATCATCAAATGTGACTGATGCATGGGAGAGCAATCTGACCGTTACAATAGCACACCCAGATGCATTCCAAGAAATGGACAGTGCTCGCTGCATTGAGAGATCTGAGGGGGGGAAATGTGTTTCTCAGTGAGTCACAGCTTCAGATGTACATTATTTACATCCATGTGGGCATTCATTAGCCTCTCTGGTTGATTTGATCCCATGCATGTGTCATCTAAAGTCAGCCTTCATCCAGGCTCTGACCCTGGGGATAATCAGGAATCATTTCACCGTGACTCACTCTCACCATATCCTTCAATGAAAATAACTACAGTATAGACATTTGTTGTACTTCAGTGCGTTTCAGACTGCGCGTATCCCCCTCAGCATTATGAAACAAGCCTTTGCTACAACATCCATGTCCCCGGCTTTGGCAAGTGCATCAGCGACAGAGTGGCATGACAGTCAACAAAAACCGAAAGAGGCACTTCAGTCAAGTTGCATCTCTGATTTGCTGTATAAACTGAGCACACAGGCAGTGACAAGCTCTGGCCTCACCCCTCAAATTAACTGTAAGCGGGTGTTCGCTAAAAGGTCACTGGCTTTGTTGTTGAAAGAGCGGTTTGTGAAGTCACACGAAACAAAAAAAAAAAGAACAAAAAAAAAAATGTCCCTGATGCACAAAAAGTGCCCCTGCAGACATGCAGATTACAGAACAACCTCTGAACACCTCCTGTTTCTGCTTCTTAAGGCACAGTCAGGTGCACATGGGTATGTTAATGTGTGGGTATTGTTTTCTGGAGCTGTGCTCTTTCATTTACATACTCGCCCCCAAAAATGTCCATGTTGCAGCATGTGAGCGTGTCAGAAAAAAAGCTCAGATTCCCTTCCATCTTTTTACAGCTTTCTAAGAATCCAGCAAACTGCAGGGAAAGACCCTTTTGTTTAAACCAAACATGACGTTCAATCATATGACTTCAACGTCACGGTGAGAACGCCGAGATACAATTGCATGTCCATCCCTGTGAATTTAAGGGAAAAATGTCATTGCGTTCCTCTTGGCCAGTTTTTCGGAAATGCTTCCTCCCTGTTTTTGTGCACAGAGATGAATGAACATGACGTATAAATGAGAGGGGACAATAAATGCAGTCAGTCTGTCTCAGGGTCAGAGTAAGGATAAGTGATGCTGGCTGCTGTGTGCCTGGGGGCCAATCAATTCATTTATTTCCAGCTGTATTAACAGTCGCTAAAGGCACATTACACCTGACTGGTCAGTTAATCATGTTAATTTGAGTTAACAAACAACAGGAATAACTGCAGCAGTTTTTCCCTACAGATTAATATCTTTAAATATAAATACTTGGATGTGTATATCAGCAGGTGGAGGTTTGGGAAAAGTCTTTGGTCAGCATCAGCACCTGGAGGATAATTATTTAAATGTATTCAAAACTTTATCTAGCTTGCGTCTGCCCTTTACTCGACTATAAAGCCGGGGCCTTAGACATATTTCTGTGTGAGTTAGTGCAAAGCAGTTCTGCTTTGTGGGTGTGCACAAATAAGCACCGAAGCTGGCTACAGTGAGGAATATGAGATGGAGACAACCATGTGAAGCTCACTGGAAAACATGTTTAGCTTCTTGATATGGAAGAAACCCAGCTGGACAAATGAATGAATGTTTTACAGCGATGGGTTTTTATTCATAATAATGGATGACAGGGTTTTGGATTGAAGGACTGCAAAGATCAGTCAGTTGAAAGAAAATGAATAATTCTGGCAATCAGGTAATTATTTTAAGTCACTTCTCATGCAAAATATTTACTTCTCATGTGTGACAACCTGCTGGGTTTCTTTGTCTTCTGTGATAGTAAGGTGAATATCTTCAGGTTTTGGACTTTTGGTCAGAGAAAACAAGACATTTGAAGATTTCATGTGGGGATTTAGTTGATTGTTATTGTGAAAAATAAGGACTTTATCACTGTTTTATGGCACTTTAAAGACAAATAAAATAGCGAGTGTGTAGGATTTAGGGGGATATATTTGCAGAAATGGAATATAATATAATAAGCATGTTTTCTTTAGAGTATAATCACCTGAAAATAAGAATTGATGTGTTTTTATTACCTTAGAATGAGCTGTTTATATCTACATAGGGAGCAGATTGCCATGTTGCACCACCATGTTTCTGCAATACAGAACAGACAATCTAAACACTGGCTCTAGATAAGTGTATTCACATTTTCGTGTTGTATAGTTCGCAGCCACTCGAGTGTCAGAAAAACAGATATTTTTTAAAGTGATACAGGTTTATTCAGTGCTGTTACTGCTTTAAATGACCAGGTTTGTTTTGGAGAGGATTAGACCTTTGGATTTAGATTTGGCTCCTGGTAAAAAAAAAACAAAAAAAAACAAAACTTGTGAACATGTGGGTCAGAAATAAAGTTATCAGAGAAAAAGGTACCATAAGCAGGTGCTGGGACAACAGCCCATCTGCAATGTGCCAAACGGCAGGAGAAACACTGATTAGTAACATTAAACTGCTTTAACGAGTGTTTTATTTGTTTTAATCATCTGGTACTTTTTGTGTGGATTTTTTAAAAGAAGAAGAGACCTCTGCAGAACTCTTCAGCTCCTGGTAAAACCTCCTAAATGAAGAGAAATTAGTAAGTTCTAACCTGGAGAAGTTTTAGCTTGTTGCAATCTGCAGTCCTTACTGCCACATGCCACTAAATCCCCCTAGATCTTACACTCTGGACGTTTAATTGATAATGTAAGTAAATGTTAGTTGCACCTAGGTCTTGATGAAATGGAGAAAATCAAATATCACAATATTCTTGACTAAATACCTATATATCGATATTGCGAAGATATTGTGGGGTTGACATTGGTGCTCTTACAAAATATTTACACAATGATATTTTTAATAAATAATGCAGATATATTGATTACGTGAGTAAAGGCAAATAATAGAATTCTGGTTAGTTCAGAAAATGACATCACTGAAATGCAGCCTTTAAAACAAGAAAGAGACAACACTGGCGATACTATCTTATCCAAGGTGATATCTAGTCTCCTATCACAATGTCGGTATGATATTGACATATTGCCCAACCCTAAAAAAGGTCAACATTCATTTAAGACAAACTAGAATAGAAAAAAAGTATTCCAGACACATGAACCAAACCTAAAGTGTATACATTTAGGAAAACAAAACATTTGAATGTAAAATTACGCAGTAGGCCTGCACAGTTTATCTAAGAAGCAAAGATGTTTATGTGCCCACTTTAGATGTAGCATTTTAGCATTCAGTGTTAAAACTGGATGGTATTTCAGTCGAGAAGAAGAAAAATGATGTGATGCACAAAGACTGAGTTAGCTGTTCACGTATGAAACATTTAAGTTTGCCACTTACTAGTGGAAAGCCTGGGAGATAAGTGAAAACAATTTTAAGGCTTGTAGCATTTCTTTTCTTTCTTCTGCTGTTTGGTACACAACATTTCGTTTTTATTTTGTCTTCAAAATGTATTCTTTGAAAGTACGTACAATGTAATTGATATGTTTCTTTTGGTTGTTTCCAATAAGATTGTGTCGTGACTTAAGTAAAATGAAAAGATTTCATAGTGTGGATCCTCTGATGGTTCCCACCCCTGTTTTTGATGCACCTGTCTCTCAGCAGTCAGCTCCTGTTGATTGCCGACTGTATACTGATGTCAGTGACGGGCTTATTTACAGGCTTTACTGGTTTAATTGTTTTAATTTATACTGCGCAGTCCAAACAGATTGGATTTGCTCAAACAAACTACCCATTAGTGCATTAACCGTTTTACAAGTAACAACAATGCATTAACTCACATTAACTGTATCTAGCCTCCCCAGTGAGTCACTCTGGCCCATTAGTGGCGCTCCGTTCTCGCCCTGGGTCACAAACCACAAATAAATCAAACGTGGAACGGACATGTTTCTTCACAGTGGCTGAGATCTTTGTTCACCTCTGAACATGCGTGGGAGCCGAGGAGCTCATTAAAATCTGAACTGGTGGTGCCCGGGCATGAAGGCTTGGACGAGAAAGCTTCAGAGCGCGTTAGGCCAGATTACAGGGTGATGTGAGATGGCTGGGAGGTGAGGTAGAAGAAACAGCTGGCTCTGTCCGCCACGTTGTTTCTGGAACATGAGGCCACGGACAATGTGGGGACGTCAGAGCCTTTCATGTTCAGGTTGAAGGTTCCTGTCAGGGCAGGGCAGGCCCATACATGTCTGACTCCCTGCGAGCTCACCTCTACATCCTCTGCCTCAGTTTGTACACTGCTGTTGTGGCATTGAAGTCAAATACCTTTAAAATTCAGTTATGTAATTCCTACAGTTTTGGGGAGTCCATGAACGACTCTGTTAGAGCTACAAACAGGCAGAGAGAGAAACCTGCAACCCTGTCGCAATGCACAGGTTTTGTTTCATCCTAAAGGTGCTTATTAGTCTATATGTAAAGCTTTAGTGCTGTGTAATTTTACTCTTGTCGTACCTGAATGTAAATCATTAAGGTGCAAACACAGCAGGCCCACCAGGAAGTAAACTCAGCAGAGAATCTTGCAGGCATTCCTTTAAATCAGGTGAGGTGTAATTTGTGTGGTAGAAAGCTCTGTGTTTGCTTGTGTGTGTGTGTGTGTGTGCGCGCGCGTGTGCGTGTGCGCAGACTCTGCTCCACTTGTAAAGAACAACCAGGATGATAATTAGCCTGACTTTTATATCTAAATGTCACATGTTGGCTATATTAAGACCACACTGCTTGACTTGACTTGCTCTGTGTTTGCTGTGTTCGCTGCTACTGTACTTGCTGTTGCTTTCATACTCTGAGTGTTCAGCATTAATTTAACAGCCTGCAAAAGACAATCAACACCATATTTAAACACATACGTTCTCCCTCTCGTTCTCTGTTTGATATTTCTGATAATCTATCTCTCTCTGGTGTCTCTTTTCCGCAGCTTCCTTCTATGGCGATGGCTTTGTACAGCTCAAGGCAACAGAGTCGTCCGACCATAACACGCTCCGCATTCGCTTCCGAACCTCCAGCACCAACGGCCTGCTGTTTCTCGCCGCCGGCCAGACGGACTACTTCCTACTAGAGCTCCATGCTGGTCGCCTGCAGGTGGGTACATCCATGGCCCCAGCGCATGAGCATATGTGTTCAAGCATACATGAGCACACACGTGCACGCATATATATATGTAAAGATATACCATACACACATATCTTTGTGCTTGGCCACATGCACGCGTGATGCACGCTGACCACCGTAAGCTATGGCTCCATCGCAGCTGACAGTGTCAGTCGCTCAACACGGTAACACAAGCAGACAAGCCTGGGTGGTGTGAGCGGAGTGTTGACTCTATACCAGTCAGTTGTCACAGTGGGAACTAGGAGACAATGTAAACAGCAGATCTGTGGGTTTATTGTATCTGAGTAATCAAGTGATCTTTGATTGATTCTACTGTAGATGTCAGCCAGATGATTTGTGACTTGATCACTGAATACACGTGTGCCACATACTGCCTATCAGTACCGCTTGTAAGCACTGGCCCTCTGGTACTATAATCACTCTATAATATGATGTAATATCGGGCTGCAAGTAATGGGTTTTTTATATTGATTAATTGTTATTTTAAAATTATTGGTCCACGAAATGTCAAAAAATGTGACAAAAAGTTACGTCTTTATATGTCTTGTTTTCTTAAAGCAGCTGTGCGAAACTTTCCATTTTCGTTGAGTATAGCGTGGCTTTTGGTCGAAGCGGTATGACACCCACAGCCTGGTGTCGTAAAATTCCAACTGCAGCCTTCGCCTTCATTCGTAAAATCTTGACTGCAACGGGTAATTACTGCATGCATTTGTTTTGGAGCGCGAGAGGAAAATCATAAATGTTCTGGTGTAGCTCTGAATTTCTTATAAACTGAGGACAACTGCCTGCTGTATATTTGTGTTCATGGTCACAGTCACAGATAATTTTGTGGCGCTTGTTGTAACGTTACTAGACAAAATCGGTTCACATCAGCTAACGTTACATTTAGCTTGTTTATAACTTCCATGTCGTCACATATTGAAATGAAACCATGTCTAACAAGTTGCGGTATATTCTCTAAATAAACACAAAAATTAAATACCTGTCTATTAGGAAAAGAGCCAACACGGGATCAGTTTTAAAACCTTTCAAATCTCTCAGCTCTCTCCACTTGGTGAATGCCTGACTGAGGTTTACACGCGTTTGGGCTCGAGCTCTAGCCTTCTTCTGTTCTTCTGTTCTTGTTCTTTTAGATGGTGCTCCTTCGTTATCCGCCATGACATCGAAAGTACAACCAAGTCCTTATAGATAAATCTCATAAAACTGTTATGTGTTCAGGGGCGTCGGTGGCTTAGTGGTAGAGCAGGCGCTCCATGTACAAGGCTGTTGCCGCGGCGGCCCAGGTTCGAGTCCAGTCTGTGGCCCTTTGCTGATCAAAGTACAACCAAGTCCTTATAGATAAATCTCATAAAACTGTTATGTGTTCAGGGGCGTCGGTGGCTTAGTGGTAGAGCAGGTGCTCCATGTACAAGGCTGTTGCCGCGGCGGCCCAGGTTCGAGTCCAGTCTGTGGCCCTTTGCTGCATGTCATCCCCTCTCTCTCTCCCCCTTTCACACTTAACTGTCCTGTCCATTAAAGGTAAAAAAAATGCCCCCCAAAAATATCTTTAAAAAAAACTGTTATGTGTTCAGCAATGCCCGTTGTGTACCACATACTCGAAGAACACTCTCTGTAAACACGGCTCTTCTTCTTCTCTCAATTTATTGGCGGATCGCAAACAACTTCCAGGTGCATACCACCACCTACTGATACGAACTAGGGACAGTTTTATGAATGGTAAAAAGTTCTGTACAGCTGCTTTAAGTCTGAGTCACCACCCCACTTCTGCTATCCACAAGAAACAATTATCAAATCCCCTTCGTTGCAGGAAACAACAAAAACCTCTAAGCCAGTGGTTGCCCGCTTGTTTTTATATCTGTGTACAATAGCTTCTACAACTTGTGTTATCACTCTTATCATGACATAAGACAATAAAAATAAGAAAAAATAAGGCAGGTAGCTGACAGTTTTTTCTCTTCTCTTTCGGTAGTAGGTCGTCTTCGCTGGTGCTTTGTTGTAATTTGCTCCATACAAGTGATCCATTGTCCCACTCACAGCTTTCTCCTTTTAAATGTTATCATCTCTCACACTGGCTGCCAATCAGGACTTTTAATGTGTCACACACTTCTAATCCTCACATTCGAACAGTCACAAATAGGTTCCCTGTGAAGGTTTTTTTAAATTAAATTAAATTACATTTTTTATCTAGACTTTGCCTCTTTATCAGGAAATGGGTGTGCACGACATACTGATACAGTCAATTAAAAATTCATTTATAACTTTTTGTACAGGCCCAGTTGAATATTGTTGTAATAATGTGTGGTTATCACAAAATCCCATGGCATGCCGGGACTGACATCAATTGAGAACCACTGCTCTAAGCTAACAACTTACAAGCTGAAAATGGCAAGTTGACGAAGATTTGGATCGTGAAACAAGGCATGTCAGCTTTGTTCTTTTGGTGAATTATGGTAAAGATTTACAACAAATAAAACAACTTGTAAATGCACCTCAGAAAACCCCAGACTGGGGCCTGATGTTGATCCATTTTTCTGACGCAGCCAGTTGAAGTTGACTTGCCACATCTTTCTACCCTGGCAGCAGCATACACCAGTGATACTGACTTCACCAGTGTACCGATCTGTTCCACTTCAGACAAGCTTCTGTGATATTGTCATAATGATAATACATTGGATTGATATAGCGCTTTTCTGGATACTTTTACAGAGAACAAAAACAACAAAACAAAAACAAAAAGATGCAATCATCCACAAAAAGGGAAACAGTGCAGAGAGGAAGAAGAAGAACACAGTTTTTTAGAGATTGTAGGCAGTTTTAAAGAGGTCGAGAGTGAGGGGGAGTCTCTGATGTATTTATGGATTGAGTTGCAGAGGGTGGGAGCACTAATGGAGAAGGCCCCGTGCCCCCAGGTGCGGTGGTTAGTTCTGGTGGGGGGTGAGCAGGAGGTTGATATCAGTAGACCTGAGAGTGTGGAAGGGAGTTTGCCTGTGGAGGAGCTCAGACAGATAGGGGGGAGCCAGTAATGATGAGAAGTTTAAAGTGTATACGCTGGGGGACAGTGAGTCAGTGGAGGTTACGAAGGATGGGGGTGATGTGGTCACAGGTGCGGGAGTGTGTTAGAAGACGAGCAGCTGAGTTCTGGATAAACTGTAGTTTCTTAAGTGTTTTGGATGGAGATCTGTAGAGGAGACTGTTGCAGTAGTCTAGTCTGGAAGTAATGAATGCGTGAATAAGAGTCTCTGCAGTTGAAAAGGAGAGGGATGACGAAGGTGTTTCTGAGATGAAAGAAGGCAGTTTTGGTGATGTGTTTGATGTGTTGGTCAAAGGAGAGGGTTTGATCAAAAATGGCACCAAGGTTACGGACATGGTGGGAGATGAGCGCAGTTGAGCCACCGACAGAGAGGTAGAAGTCATGGGTGGCTTTGGGACTGATGTTGATGACTTCAGATTTGTCACAGTTAAGATTTAGGAAGTTGGTTTCAAGCCAGGATTTTATGTCAGTGATGCAGTTGGTGAGGGTAAAGTGATGGCTTTGGTGAAGATGTGGAGTGGATTATTTGACCAAGGGGGAGAACCTACAGGATGAAGAGGAGGGGGCCGAGAACTGAACCTTGTGGAACACCTTGGGAGAGGGTAGCAGTGGGGGATTTGCATGAACCAGGTACAACTAGCAAATTGTCTGTGGTTTTAATGGGACCAGTGAGCTCCTCCAGAGCTAATTAAAGTCAGGCTTCACCACGAGGGCACGGATTATCAAATTGTTTGTCTTTTTTATCGGTAAAAGTTCAATTACAGTCCCCATCCGGAGTGTTTTCTTATGTGGGGAATTAGCCATTTTAATGACAGTGCTCGCCTCCACAGGTGCAAATGATTCACAAAAACAAGTTACCCCGACACTGTTTTGCAGGTTCACTGTCACTGCATCCAATACAATAAATTAAATTTGATTAAAATGAAATTATATTCAACTTAAACTGTGTGACAGCAGTGAAAAAGACTAATATTTCCACAGTATTCATTTGGCTCTAAATATATATAACATGCAATACATATCTCTGAAAATTTCCCTCTGATTCAGTGACAAAATATATTTACCTTGGGCAGAGTGAAAAGATTTAAGATGGGTTTGTGTTCCATGTGGAGAGCACTATTTTTAGAAGCCTTGCTGGGAGGATTTAGGGGTAAAATACATTTGCCCCTTCAAGACTGCTTCTAAAGCATCCAGTAAGCAGCTCTGCCAGGCTGCATCAGCATGCAGAATGGACAGACGTACAAGGAGGCCTTGTTATTATGCAGACACATTCATAGGACACACAAGAAGTCCTGAGATACGCATTATAGGTTTTGTGCATCAAACTCGAGAAATCCTTGTGGCTAAGCTTCTATTCGTGTCAGACTTGTGCTACCGGGAATGAATCACACTGACGACTGTGTTGCACTGTCGTACTTCAGTGAGCACGAGGAGTGAACCGCTCGCCCATGTTCCTTAAACTGGCACAGGTCACCAAATTTTTTTTTTTTTTGTTCACTCGCACAAGTTATCCTCAGGCTCAGGGTCTCATTCCATGTGAGTCAGACATGAGCGTCGCTCCCTGGAAACCCTTGCATGAATAGCAGGGACTCAGCAGCAAGCCTTGACAAGCACGTCATCTAAATGCAGCATTAGTTTGAGATGGTGACATGATGCTCTGCGGACATAGCTGAAGGCAAAGAGATAATAGTTCTCTTCCTGCTTTAAATCACAGACAAAGCTCACTGTTATAACACCAGCTGACATCATGGAATATAAGCAGTCTGAATCCTGTGTTTCCCTTTCCAGGTGTCACAGTGTCTACACTTATTCATTTAATTCTTATTAGTCATAACGTCACAGGTTAGAGAAATAATTATTTCATCTGAGACAATGAAAGTATTTTAAGAATCTGCTTATAATTTTTGCACTTGTCAAGATATAGAAATATTATTTTTTTCACTTGAACCTTGCAACCTGTACATGCATGTTTAAACAAGGGACTACAGCTATGAGAGAAGCATCCAGTGCTCTGCTTTGAGCTTATTGCTAATGCCAACATGCCAGCATGTTTGCAGGGACAATGCTGACATGCAGATGTTTAGTGGGTATAATATTCAGAGTGTTCGTCATCTTAGAATTGCGTGACCTGATAATGGTGCTAGATGAAAAGTTAAAGGATTACCAAAGTAATTACAATTTTATCCTGAGGGAACAGACAAGTCTACCAAGTTTAATGGCAATTCATCCAATAGTTGTGAAGACATTTTACTCAGTCTACAAACGTGAACCTCACAATGGCTCTGGTGGAAAAATCAAGGGGTCAAAAAAGTCTTCAAGATTTACCCTGTGAGCATCGCTGATATCTGAACTGAATTTCAAAACATGCCCGTTCCGAACAGGCTGATTCCTGTGGTTTTGCTGCTTAAACAAACAACTTCATACTCGACACTGCACTTCCTGAGGTCCTGAGCAATACACCTAAGCCCCAGACAGCTACAGTATAGGTTTATAGCTATTTTTAGATATAAAAAATATTGAATTATGTTGCTATTCTAATTCACTGTACCCCGAAATAACGTACAGAAGGCCCCTAAAGCACTTAAAAATATGCAATTCAACAGTTACTATGCATTTACCTGACAGAAACATGTCACTGGTAACGTTACAAATTTAAAAACCAGTGAAATACACTAAAGCAGTGGTTCCCAACTGGTCCAGCCACAGGGTCCAGATTCCTTGTTATTTATTAGTTCAAGGTCCACTCAGTTAAATATATTCAGTGTCATGTTTGTGTTTGGCCATGTCTTCGGGCTAGTTTGCTGTCTCTGCCAAGTAGCTGTCCGTTAGTCACTCACTCTAGAGGAGGAAATTACACTTCAATAAAAGATCTGTGCTGGAAATTCACTGTACTTCAAAATAAAGTGTGCTTGTGGTACATTCGGAATAGTCCTGCATCCCTTTTTTGGACCGTGACCCACCAGTTGGGAGCCACTACACTAAAGTCATGGAATTAGTTCTTGGGGTATTTCAGTGTGAACCAAAGTGGTAACGAGCTGACCGACACTGCTTTTCCTAAGTACATATCGCTACCATGGCTTATTATAACAGCAGTCATACTGAATGTGGGACATCACAATAAAAGATTTATTCTAAACTGATAAACCTGAATTCAGATTGAATCACTGCTTAGATCAGTACTTGCATCTGCTCTTTATACTTAAAATAGCATGTGTTATAATCCAGTTGTTTTGTTTCTTCTCTTAGCTGAAACTGGACCTTGGATCGGGGGAGCTTGTGCTAGAGTCAGAGAGAGGCACCCAGCTCAATGACCTGGCCTGGCACTCGGTGGAGGTCCGCCATGTGCAGCACAACATCACTCTGACTGTAGACAAGAACTCTCACACCAGTATAAAGATGCCAGACACCCATCACAAGCTCCACATTTTGGATGGGCTCTATGTTGGAGGCTCAGGAGGCCTGGACAGACTTTACCTCCCCAGAGACTTGATCGGCTTCCGAGGCTGCATGGAAGAGGTGGTCTTCAATGAACATGACATGTTGTCATCTCTGAGGCCATATACTGGATTCAAGAATGTCCATGAGGTCTCTTTAGGCTGCAGTCCCCAATTCTTTGCCACAGAGGAGGACCCCATTAGCTTCTTTAGCTCCAGGGCTTACGTTTCACTTCCAACCTGGAACACCCAGCAGGAAGCGATATTCGAGTGTGTTGTCCACACTTCAGCCAAAGAGGGAATTATCCTGTACAGTTCAGCTAGAGAGGGGGACTATGTGGCTGTGGAGATACAGGAAGGTTTGCCAGTGGCCATTGTTGGAAAAGGTGGAATGAAATCTGAGCTTCGTGCCCTAACATTCATCAATGACAGGAAATGGCATTCACTCAAGTTGCAATTCAGTTCCAAAAGTCTTGAGCTAACTGTTGATGGAGAGATGGTGAAAAGCAGTATTAGCACTCGGTCAAAGGGGCTTCAGCCAAAAGGTTATCTTTTTGTGGGAGGTATCGATGACGGCACCAGATCAGAAGTCAGAAAGGTGGGGCTTGTCTCTGTGTCAGGAAAGCGTGTCAGAGGGGGTTCCTTTAAAGGATGTTTAAAGAACACTGAAGTAAATGGAGTGAAGATGGGTCTCTCCAATGCTGTAGTCACCAAGGATATCTCAGTTGGTTGTGAGCCAGAGAAAGAACCAGAACCATCAACCACTGCGAGTCCAACAAGTGCTCCAGCACCCCTTTTTCACTTGGTGACACCAACACCGTCACTTTACATGTCCACACTTGCAAGGGGCTTGGACAGAAAGTATGGCTTGAAATTTGTGCAGCTAAGAAACCTTGTGGTCCAGGAAGGTGGCCGAGCATCTCTCGAGGCCAAACACATCAAGGTACTCTTGGACTTCAAGAAGCTTGGCATTCGACAGTCTCAGATCGTGTTTCGAATTCAGGAGCAACCAATTCGTGGTCAGATAAGACTTGACGTGGATCAGGACCAAGAGGAGAACACCTTCAGCATGTTGGACCTTTGGCACGGACGAGTGATGTATATCCATGGAGGCTCCGAGGAACCAGATGACTTCTTCATGTTTTCAATTTATTCTAGCAGTAGAAAACAAGTTCCTGATTATCTTAAGGACAACAAATTGTACCGCTACAATATTACTGTGACACCCACCAACGATGCACCTGAATTGAGTCTCCCTGAAGGAAACCTCTTTGTCCTTTTGGAGAACTCAAAGAAACGCCTAACCACTGATATTCTGAAGGCCACAGACATTGACAGCAACTACACTGACCTTGTCTTCTCTGTGCTTGGGAACTTAAATGCTGATGCAGGATATTTGGAAGTTGAGAAGAACCCTGGCAAGGCAGTCACCTCATTCTCATATTCAGACTTGGAAGAACTGAGGGTGTATTATGTTCACACAGGGGTTCGAAACTCAAGGATAGTTCTTAGAGTTAGCGACGGGGAAAAGGTCAGCAACACTGTGGTTCTAAGGGTCATGGCTGTAGCGCTGGAGTATAAGATTGCCAACAACACAGGGCTTGAGATTATTCAGGGAGAGACAGCTATACTTGGTTCGAAGCAGCTGGCTGTGCAAACCAATGCTGTAAAACAAGTTGTAGACATCCGGTATGATATCATTGAACCCCCTCAGTATGGCGAACTCCAGAGACTTCACTCAAGTGGTGAATGGAGGCCTACTGACTCATTTTCCCAAAGGCTTCTAGAAAAAGAGCGCCTGAGATATGTAAGCACTTTTCAAGACATCCAAACGTCCAACGCAACCGATTACTTTAAAAGCAAAGTTACTGTGGCTGCAAGGGCAACCACTGAAATACTTTTCCCTGTCACTGTGAAGTGGGTGAAGTACCGCCTGGTGAGGAATGTCATGATAGACATGGATAAAGTTAGAAAAGTGACACTGGACTCTGAGTCTCTTTTTGCCACAGCTGAAGGTGTGGCCCTCGCAGAGGATGACCTCTATTTTCGGGTACTCACTACACCAAAAAAAGGGAAACTGCTTCTCGACGCCACAGTCTTGATGAAGAACTCAACCTTTAGCCAAAGAGACGTAACAGATCTAAAAGTACATTACGAGCTCGTTGACAGGCCTCACGAAGATACAAGTGACAGGTTCAAATTCCAGCTCGTTTCCAAACACGCTCAGTCACAATACTACGACTTCCGCTTTTCTATCAGAGCTGACGTCAACAGCGTGTTTATGAGAAATGATGGACTCTCACTTCAGGAAGGAGAAAGTAAACTTATCACAAAGGATGAGCTGTTTGCAGAGACTTTGAGTACAAAGGATATGTACTACACAGTGATAAGCAGCCCCAAACATGGGAAGCTAGCCCGTATTAGCCAGTCAAATTCCAATGCTAGCTACGACAACATCTTAACCTTTAGTAACCAGGATATATTAGAGGAACGGATAATGTACATCCATGATGACAGTGAAACAACTCAAGATGAGTTCACTTTTATAGCCTCCATTAGCCAAGGGTTCAAATCTTCCATCGCAGATGATGAAATTGGCTCCAAAGAAGGAGTGTTCAACATTTCTCTTCAGCTATTAAATGACCAAAAGCCGGTGCGTGTTATTGATAAAGTTTTTAATGTAGTAAGGGATGGACAGAAGTTGCTCACTATAGAGGATTTGCGTTACCATGATGCAGACTCTGACTTTGATGACGGCCAGTTGATTTACACTCGACGTGGAATCCCGATGGGAGACCTAGTGCTGGTTAATGACACTACTCATCGTCTGTTCCAGTTTCGACAAAAGGATTTGGAAGATAAGCGAGTGTTGTTCATTCACAAAGGTGTGAGCTATGGCAGGTTTGTGCTTTTCGTCTCAGATGGAAAACATTTCGTATCAAGCCTTCTAGACATCAGCGCACACGACCCTTTCTTGAAGGTTGGCAACAACACTGGCCTGCTGGTTCAGAAGGGCCAGTCAGTAACCTTTTCCACCAGTAATTTTAGTGTCACATCAAATTTGGACATCAGAGATGACCAGGAGGTTATCTTCAAGTTGGACGAGGCTCCCAAGTATGGAGGACTCTATCGCAGTGACACAAAGGTGGAGTCATTCTCACAGTCTGACCTAAAGGATGGGCTGATCTCCTATCAGCACAATGACAGCAAACATCTTGCAGACTATTTCAACTTAACAGTGAAAGCTAAAGGTCTTCAACTAGCAGCGAGGATCAGTGTGAAAGTTTACCTGGAGAGTCATCAGAGGCCTCCCATCGTGCTGCATCACAACGTCTTACTGGTGGAAGAGGGAAAACCAGTGAAGATCAGCGAAACTAAACTGGAGGTGAGTGTTTGAGAAGAGAGAGTCTTTTTTTATCCAGTGGTCGTGCAAATTTATTCAACTTCAAATAATATGATGGCAATGTTAAAGGCCAGTGCTAACCATTTCTCAGTTATATTGCAATTTATGTTTGCGCCACAATTTGATTGCAACAAAAATCTAGTTAGTTTTTGTTTTAGTGGATTTTTTTTTCATGTTAAATTTTCTTGTTCTCTAATGTTCGACCGTTGCTCACTAAACCTCTCCTTTACAGTTGATATAATGATAAGAATTATAATATTAATTATATGTGTACTTGTGGAATTGGAGAATGTTTCCGTTTGAAACATTTTATGTTAAGAGTTCAGTTCACCCCAAAATCAAAAATACAGATTTTCCCCTTTACCTGTAGTGCATCAAATCATGGGTGAGAGGCCCATGCCCATGATAGGGCAAGAATTAAACAATAATGGTGTCCCCCTTGGCTGAGCTGTAACATTTGCTAGCTCGGTGGTGCTATGTGAGCTAGCAGTAGATGCATGCTTCCTTCTGCATGGTGATACAGTTGATTGGTGTAGTTCTGTAGAAAGAAAATAGTTCCTACATGAAACTGCTCGCAACAAGGTCTGTGGATTATCTTGAGTAACCAGGGTCATGATTTCTGGAAAGAGACATTCCTGTTGAATTTTTCAGTGTCATCTATTCTGATTATATTTGAGAGGAGGCTGACAACTCTATGGCTGATATCTCCAACAATCAGCAACTCACACCAAAACAATCTAGATTGATTAAAAGCACTACAGGTAAAAGGAAAAATATGTATTTTAGATTTTGGGCTGAACTGTCCTGAAAATATTTAATTTAACAACCTGCGTCTTGTGGCATAGCTATGATGTTTGAAGGAATCAGCATTTAGCTGATGATCTAACCTATAATAAAAGGACAATATCTCAATAATGTTCCAGTAAAAGAGCAGTTTTTACTGCTCTGAAAGGGCAGAAACTGAATGCTGACCAGTCTTTGTTTTACAATGATGCCATGTTACATTGAGAGCAAAATGAAATCTGAACTTATGTGACGCATGGAACATTTCAAATTTAACCAGTGAATATGTTTTCCGATCGCTGCAGGTCACTCACGAGGACAATCTGCCATCCGAGATTGTATTCACAGTCAAAGCAGCCCCGTCTCATGGCTTTCTCCGGCGCTTTGTCGAAGCGGAGGAGCGCTACATCGGAACCAAACAGTCCCCTGTCAAGACGTTTACCCAAGAGGACATTAACAGTGGGAACATCCAGTACATGCAGGTGGAGGCCAACAAAGTGAACGACACCTTCGTCCTCGATGCCACCAACGGCGTGACTGACGTCAACGGCATTAGGATGTCTGTTGACATCATCCCACGCCTCATCCCTGTACAGGTCTCCAATTTCACACTGAACGAAGGCGCCTCCAAGGCATTGACCCAGGATGTGCTCAAAGTCACCAACAGACACTTTTCTGGAATCAACTTCCTGTATAGTTTGACTGAGCCCCCGCAGCATGGTCACTTTGAGCACTCTCGACATCCCGGTGTGGCCATAACCTCTTTCACCAGGAGGCAGGTGAGATGTTCTGACAGACGCTCTCATAGCTGCCACAGAATAATAGCAGTAGCCCTGCAGTTGTATTGATGAATAAATAACTTGATTTAAGGTGGTGGTGATATTTTTCATGCTCATAACTAACAATGAAGACACACAGGTTATGTCTGTTGATGATGATAATGATTTTGTCATGATCGTTGATATTTTACAGGCATTGAATGATGTAGAGGTTTTGAATTTGACCTAAAAACTAGTCCTTGTGGACAATAAAGCATGTCTGATCTTAAGAATACATGTCAGGATTGCATAATATAATAATAAATTAAATTATTCATCCATCAATCAAAAAGTCTAATCCACGTCCCGACAGGTGAAATGCTCTGTACTAATCACATTATGCAGTAGGTAACACTGAAGCAACAGGGCTCATGACCTCAGAATTTTTCTGTCATGTCCACTGCCATTTTACGCAACGAGTTTTTTTAAAATTTGACCCCGATGACCAGGCGTTTTTACAATTTTGTAACCTAAAATTCACCCTTCATTAAATCACAGCATTAAAGCAAGAAAAAAATAGCACTACCCTGAGTTGACCCCCTTTTCATCTCACCCTACCCCAGCTGTAATCTCTGGGTCTTGCCATTTTTTCTGTCATGTTGCTTCTCATTAATTTCTGAAATTGTACAACGCAATGATGCATTTAATCTGCGTCCCTGTATGCATGCAGTGTCATGGAATAAGAGATGATTCACAAATCATTATATTGTCCTGTACCTGTTCTGAATACATCTTTGCATTTTTAATTTCTGTACTAATTTCCATTATCTGTAATTAGGTGGAACACGAATTCATTTACTACGTCCACGACAGCAGCGAAACCTTCGCTGACAGCTTCACTGTGGTGGCCAATGACACGGGCCTGAGGAAGCAGAGCGCACCCCAGACGGTGTACATCCAGGTTTCAGCTGTCAACGATGAGCCTCCTGTTATTACAGCCAACAGGGTCCTCAGGGTGAGTCGGCATTGCTGCTCTATATTTAAACTCTGGACTTTTTTTCACTAGCAGTTCTGGCATGATAACTTACTGTCAGACAATTTTCATGTGGGCAGTGCTGCAAGTTGCCTCGGCTGGCTGGCTAGCTGGCTGGCTGGATGAGGGAAACTATGTTTGCTATGTGGAGGAGGGTCCAGAGGGGCTGGCAACACACACTGACATACATTTGGAGGTGTCTGGGATTTGTAGGAAGGCCTGTTTATGGTGCTGAGGTGTTGAGCTTTCAAACAAACTCTCCTAGTGTTAAAATAAAGTGCTTCTTCTTGGTGGGTCAGTCGCCAGCAATGCTGCTTGAGTGAGTCGAAGAGGGAGATGCTATTTTGCATAGTTTGGGTTGACTGGAAAATTATTTCAAAGGCTGCTTATGAATACAAAAGAGTTTAAATCAAATGGAAAATAACCCAGAGGCATGAGACGGACAGAAGGTCTTGCTGCTGAAAATATGTCACTTGAATTTAGTCCATTTCGCAGGCATCCTAGTGTTGAGTGGCGTGATGGCATCATGGCCTGGAAATAGCAAACAGTGTGACCACATGTCCTCAGCTCAGTCCAGTTTCACATCTCGCTTCACTATCTGCTCATCCAAAGAAACCCTGCTAGTTGCTGAGCCCTGCTATCTGTGAAAAACACCTTTTCTCACAACATTTAAAAATGTTATTCTTAAATTAGACTAAAGTTGTTGTATGTGGCCGTGGTCTGAGCACTGCTGACTTGTACTCTGTCAGCTTTAGTGGCTACACTTGGGAGAAGTCCAGCTGGAAAGAGAGGCTGAAGTATAGGTTTCTATTGTCTGTGCAGCTTTGCCCCAAATGCCTCAAATTCCTCGGTGATCCTGCGGACTCAGAGTGGAACGACTTCTAAAATGTACTGCACTGAAGAACAGTGGTGAGCCCGTTGAGTTAAAGTTAATCAGAAACTCTGAGAATATTTTTGAAAGGGAGCTGTTTATGATTTTTTGGCAGCCGTCACTCAGATAAACAAGTTGTAGCAACATTGCACAGATGCTATAGATGCTATAGAAGCAATAATCACTAAACTACTGAAATACATTAAATAAATAAATAAATAAATATTGCTTCTATAGCATCTATTGCACAGATGCTATAGATGTTATAGAAGCAATATTTATTTATTTATTTATTTAATGTATTTCAGTAGTTTAGTGATTATTGGAGCCTTGATATTTTTAACATTTACTTTTACCATGTCTGTCTGTTGTCTGTTTTGATTTGTAATATGTGTGGATGCCTCGTCTGTCGGCTGCAAAACAGATTTGCTTACAGATACAAATAAAGTAACCTGAACCTGATTGTCACTGACAAACTGGTCTGCGCATATTGATGATCACAGTTTAATTCAAATGTGATCATTAGTCATTATTTACTAGATTTTAGGTGGAAGGTCTGGATTTTGTCCACAAGGTGGCTCTCTGCTACTGCACTCTATTACACTTGTACCGTGTACTCGTACCTCTTACAGTCACAGTTATACATGTATTACCTCAAAAATAGTTTTGAGACAGCTTTGAATTCTGTATTGAAATGAGACTGGTCAGATTTTTATTTATCAATTATGCTTCAGGGTTTATATTTACCATATATAGAATTGGCAAATGCTGAATAAACCCTAAGATTAAATATAAACTGCTGTGAAATGGACGAATCTGTCTTAAAAGTACTTTTTTGCCAACAATGAAAACAGCACAGACAAAAGAAACGTCATCCAATGATGTCGAGGTCTAAGAAAATCTTAATTATGCCAACAAAATGCTGACCTATTTTAAACTGAAACCAACAGTTTACACTCTTTAAGTGTTTTTATTTTGTGGTTGTGGCAGTGCTAGCATTCATGACATATATTTGCCCTGTTGTGGTTTTCCAAGGTCTGTGATAGACATCTAGAAATGTCGCTATCACAATGACATGTGTCAGCAGTCTGTGGCTGTGTTTTACTGTCAGGGGTTTTAAAGTGCAACTAAAATTCAAGGAGTTGTCACACAGAGCTGTGAGCAGAGTCTTCTGAACTCAAATTTGGTATGTATCCTATGTGACCTCCAGACAACACTTGCTTGCAGCCAGCAGCACCAAACCAGGCTGCAGTGTAATCCCTGGGGGCAATTGAGCACTGTCGATTTACGTCCACGAAAAGTGCTTGTTTGTGCCACTGACAGGCTCGGATTATTATTCTATGATTCTGACAACATTATGGAAAGGATCCCTACAGAGATAGACCTTTTTGTTAAACCAGAAACAGCCCCAGAATCGCCATCGCCAAAACCACCAGACTCCATTTACTAAACAGTGATTGTTGCGTGAATAGAGCCAGCAAATTTTAACATCTAACCGGGTGAATTAAGGGATTATTTCAACCAAACCGTAAGTGGTGATGGTCTAGAAGGAGTGTAAAGACAAACTATGGTGGTCTATGTGTGTGTTATTGTGCTTATTTTGTTTCTGTTAATTCTGAATGAAGTGTGTTTTACAATGATAAAATTACTCTTTATTTAAATGAGGTCCAGTGTGTTTGCCGATAACAATTTTCAGGCTGTTTCTAGTTAAACAAAAAAGGATCTTACTCTTAAACAAATAAGTCTATTTCTGCAGGGATCTTTTCCATGATGTTGTCAGACACAAAAAAAGCACTTTAAGTGGTTGTATATTGACGGTGCAAATATGATCTGAGTGTTTACACAATGCAGCCTGCTTCACTGCTGCTGGCTGTAGACATCTTTCTCAATACTGGACCAAATTCAAAAACTACTGTCCCCATTAGTCATTTAGACACAAAAAAAACATGGGAGGATAAGGTCTGGGTTGAAAATGACCAAGCAACACGTACTCAAAATGTGTTTTATTATTGTTTTATGCAGGTGAGTTCAAATCCCAAGCCTATTAAAACACCTCAACAAATAAAGATAAAAACAGTTGAAGTTTGGTCAACATTCACTGAATTTAATCGAAGTCAATCAAAGATGTGGCTAAGTTTGTTTTGTTTAAACCTGACTGTCATCTCCGTCACCAAAGCTGCAGCCTGATAAGCAGCAGACGCCCCGTCATGTCTGAGGGATTGATCTCGACTCCGATGGGGCTGCTGGTGCAAATTGATCTCATGTGTCCTTTCTTTGAATTTGGTGAGTTGCACTGTTGTTGCTCCTCAGACTGATCCCGCTGTGACTTCCTGTTAAAAGGGGGGACTACTGGAGGTGTAGTCATTTCCCCCTAGATGAGCTCACACCGGCATGTGTGGCAAGTCTTCTCATGTGGGAGGACGTGATGCTGTGGGACCGATGTGCTGTGTGTGGTGGGTGGATGTGGGGCTTGCAGGTGCTAATTGAAAAAGTACCTCTTGCTTCTGTTCCAGTAAGTGACACTTATAACAAAGTGAGAGGCCAGCTCACTGACAGTTACACCTAAGCCTTTAAATTTGTCATTTTGGTCCTGTTAAGACTCACCCAATATTTAGTGTTTTTAAAAAGTAAAGCCCACCCTCAGATTGTGATGTTTGTGATAGGCTGTACATACCTGCAGCTATTTATTTATTTATTCATTTATGTATTTATTTCTGTTGTTTCACCCACTGACATTTCTCACATTAACCAACATTCAGAGAACAGCAGTGGGAACCTGCCAGTTCACACTCTTTATTTTAAACGCCATCGATCGTGTGGCTGCATTGCACTTCAACATGGCCTGCTAAAAATTGCTGTAACAGGAAACTCATTTGCATGCAAACGACTGTCTTTAATTTGTATGATACAGAAGAATACACTCCAGACCATGAGCCCCAACCAGTGATCTAACCCAACAATAACATTAATTGTAACTGTAAAGCTGCTATGATCAATATTTTGTTTTAAAGATGGGTCAAATCACTAAGTGTAATGTGTTACTTGTCCCTCATAGTGACAAACCTGCAGATAAGTTTTACTTCTCTACAGTTCCCGTCAGCTCTACAGAGCATGTCAATGTCTTTCAGCTCAGTTTTTTTTGGCCACAACTCTTTCGGTTCACTCTAACCGCTCTCATTAGCGTTGTTTCCAGCTTTAGCAGGCAGCTTTTGTCGACAATGAAACTCTAAATCCTCAGGCACACAAAGTTAGCAGCTAACCAGTGAACATAGTGGAGCAACTAGCAGCTATAGAGACAGATTGTGAGTGAATACATTCACCAGTCGGCCAGAAACATGACTGAAATGTAAGCTGATGTTGCCTTGTATGTATCTACTTAATGTCTAAAGACCCACCAGCTTTTTGATAAGTTTCTTGAATCAATATGTCGGTGTTTGCAACTTGTTTCCTTTGCCACAAAGTGGCCAAAAATATTTTGTACCCAACCTTATTGTGAACACAATGTAGTATTTTCCTAAAAAAACAATGTACGGACTCATACCAAAGTAATCCCTCTCAATCAGCACTTATGATGCACTAGAAGTGTGTGGCGATGTATTCATCTGCAGCAACCCTGCTCTTTGCCTGTATGTTCTTATGTTCTTATTTAGCTATATTTGAGATGTTTCTGGGCACAGTGTGCAGATGAGGTCAGGAAGCGAACAGGGCCAGACCTTAAGCAGCACACATCCCAAAGTAGTGATGAAAATCATGGACGCAGGGCCAAAAACAACACATAAATAGTGAATCCAGGGTGGGTGCTCACTTTTGCCTTTAAATTAGTATTTTATCGCCAGAAGGACGGTCTTTTCATAAAGCTGGGTATGCAGCAGAAAGACAAATACTTTTGAAGTTGGTGCCATATGACCAGAGAAAACTGAGGAAAGGGACTGTGGTGGTTGCTGTTGCTCAAGAGGTAGAAAACCTAGAACAACTAGAATGCACTGCATTACACCGGACCAATAAACGCTTCCAGTGGTGGGTGGTAATGCTATTTGCTCATCTGGTTGCAAAAAATTTCATATTATAGTTAAACAGTAAGTTGTAGTATGGTTCTGAAAACACTGAGGTGAGAAATGAGCAATTTAGTAACAGAATCTTGGTTTATATTTGATCAGCACTGCTTAGCTTCACCACTAGATCTTTTACAATACAGGAAACGGTGTAACGTCCACTTCCTGTTCACAAACTCTTGTATTACAGCTAAACAAAGCACTAAAATATTTTTCCAAAGACATTTTAGGCAAGAAATAGGCAATACAGTGACAGAATCTGGGATTATATTTGATCAGCACTGCATAGTTTCACCATTTGATCTCAGTTTTTCAGACTCCATTTTTACAATATCTTATAACGTCCACTTCCTGTTCACAAACTCTTGCATTACAGATAAACAGTGCACTGAAATATGTTTCTGAAGACATTTCATGTGAGAAATAGGCAATACAGGTACAGAATCTTGGTGTATATTTCATCAGCGCTGCCTAGTTTTACTGTTTGATCTGAGTCTGAGTCGGAAACAAAGACAGAGAGAGAGAGAGGCGGCCCTGGAGCTGGATGATGTGATCATCACAAGATGGAGGGATGGTTATCACAGTTCATTCACACATACTACCCACATTGTCATGAGCTTGGTGAAAATCAGCAAAGTTTCCCTTTAAGTAACTAAAACTTTATAACAGAAAAAATAAATAAAATGTATTATGTCATATTTATGCTAAAACAGCGCAGTCGTTATTGTTATCAGTAACACCTGTGCTCAACTCAAAATGGCCGATTCAAGTAACCACATTTTAGAAGCCGAACATTCTCGTGATGTATGTGCTCTCAGTTATTACTGTGGAATCCTAACCTGTGTGAGGGGCAGTGGTGTGTTATGCAGTAGTTGGCTTGTGAGGCTCATCCTTTGTTGTTAAGTGTCTGCACGGATCAGGAGCTGTGTGCTCTGTGTGTCAATGAGTTCCTCTGTTCCTTCGTGTTAGCTCGGGGCTTTTGAATTTACATGAAAGCAGGACCTTAGCTGTGCCTCGCCAACACTCAGCCAACTGTGTTTACAGTCTGCGTGGCTATATTTAGTCCTGACATGTCCTTCATTTGAATTATGTCAGTGAACGTGACTTGAGTGACATTTCTTCATGGGTTGTTACTGTCGTACCGTCTTTAGGTGCTGCAGTTAGAGAGTATTTTTACAGCAGTTCTGCTTCGTTGGATGATACACTGCGCTGTGGGAAATAGACGGGAGCAAAGAAAGAGAAAGGAAACGTGAGATAGCCTTGGAGCAGGACTCACACCCACAGCATCCTGGGACCATTGTATGTGGTGATGAATGACAAGGACACATCAGCTGTTTCCCCTGGTCTTTAATGTGTCTCTGTTCCTTTACAATTGTATTATGTCTGAGCAGAGGGGGGTGTGACATAGCTGCTCTACAAGTGCATTTAACTAATGAGCAAAGTGCATGAGACATAACCCTGTTGTATCCTACAGACAATCAAATTTATGTTTTTGAATCAAGGGGATTTCTCCAAAGATGAGCATCCACAAATGGAAATGTAGCCAGTGTTTTGCCCCCGTGTGTAACAGAATATGACAGTATTTCAATCCATCAAAATAAATGTCAATGTGGCATTTGGCTGTCAAACCCTGTTAGCCCCCACATCATGAGCCATGTCAGACAAAACATGTCTGCTCCTGGAGGTCTTTACTTTCCCGGAGATTACAGATGACACCTGCTCTGTCCTTGTCCATCTTGTGTCCAGGTTTGGGTGTCCTCAGTGACAGAGATCAGGCCAGGGGATCTGAGGGCACAGGACATGGACACGCCCCCAGCCGAGCTGCACTTCATGGTGACCCCACCCAGCAACGGACACCTGGCCCTGAAGAGCGCCCCCATGAAGGCGGTGCTCAACTTCACCCAGGAACACATCGACCAGGGACAGCTGCTGTTTGTCCACAAAGGTAAACTTTGTTTCTCTATCACCTACTGAAGTTCAGACACTGCACAGCAACGGAGAAGCCAGAAGAGACTTGTTCTGAATCACAAAATCCAGAAATTGTATGCTTTAGAAAAACACACAGCAAAGGGGAAACAGGCAGTACAGGAGATCTCCCCAAACTACAAACTGTAGTAACTATATAAGAAATTATTTGTAAGATAATTAGTGATTAATGTAAAAAAACAAACATGCAAAACACAAATGTGATGACAGTAACAGCCTAACTTCTCCAGTTGAAGGTGATATTTTTTTGTATTACAAGTTTTCTGAAATGTTTTTGTTTAAAAATGCACATGAGGAATTATCTAATTAAGTATACATTTTAGGAACATAAATCTGAACATTGGATAGGGCCTGGTTCAAATCCCTTGTTTCATTTCGTGACATAGTAGGAATCAAATGTTTATACTGAAAAAATGTTGGTTATCTCTTTTTATTACTCCATAAATCAGAAAATACTGTCAGCAGCCATAAAAAAAAATAGAATTTTCACCACGTTTTTAGGAATAAAATGCTCCATAAATCAGGCTATGAATTATATATGAAGAAACCTCTCTGTAAAAAGCTTCAGAATATAGATAGCAATAAAACTGGAAAGTTTGGTGTATGTAAATGCTAGCTTGAGTGTCAGACTGAAGCTCTCAGAACCTTCAGTCTGACATTGCCTCCATTGATTTGAAGGCGATTTACAAGGGGGAGGGAATTTGATTTTTCCCTAACCAATCAGTAGAGATCAACGACTCACCCAGAATCTGACGTCATTAGTATCTGTGCCTCGGGGGTGCCGAAAACAAGCAAGCATTGCCCGTTTAAAATGTCTCCGTCGTCATGCACGCCCGGCTGCATTGCTGTTAAATCCAGTTTAGCAGCTTCCTTAATTTGGTCCTCCATTAACGCGAGTAGTGGCGAAATACCTCAATAGCATCGTTAATGTGGTCTGTAGGATCTGTAGTAGTCGCCATTGTTGCTATCCTCACCAGTTACCCACCGGCGCACAGCTTGACATCAGCGTGGCGCTGATTGGCTAATTGCTAGACCCGCCCCCACCCCCGGCATTCATTGGTCCGTCCATCGTTTGGACGAGATAAATCGCAAATTCATTGCAATATGCCAGACCAGAGATGCAAGCCTACTCAGCTAAGTGGGCAGGGTCTATGGTCTGGAACCAGGCTATGTAAATGCTACTACAGTGGAGATTTCTGCCTCAGAGTAAAAGAAACTTTGAGAAAGTGGCCTTTTAAAGATATGCATTTCTACATTTCATACATTTTTAGATAAAAAGAAATACAACAGGTGAATGGGTTAAAAACTTTAACTAACAAATATCATCATGAAACTTCCCTAGGTGCTTACTTACATTTTGAAATAATATGTTTAAATATGAAAATGTGGCGTTATCTAATTAGGTATATGCAAACTTGCACACATTTCCAGAACAGAAATCCAAACTAAAATAAACCCCTTAATGTGTATTTTGGACGTTTATTTCCATTATTTTACACATTACTTATCACATTCCTCTGTTTGGGGAGGGGTATAGAAGAAGAGGGGAGGGGTACTAAAGAAGAAACAACTTAAAAAAAAAATAGGGTTGGGTGATAATTCATTAATTCATTGCACACTGTAATCAAAAACGAGATACTTGTTTTTGTTTTATATGTGTGATGTTTTGTTTTAAAAAAGGGTGTCTGCAGGTCCTTAAAATGTCTTAAATTCAAGTTTAGAATATCAGGCTTTAAAAGTCATTAAATAGTCTGAAATTTGAATTTGTGAGGCCTTCATTTTCACAAACATTTTACCTACTTTAATGTGTTGATTTTTTTCAAAATGGTCAAGCTCTTCTTTTTATTGATTTTCTTTTAAACAGATAAAACAAGACAATGGTCCAAAACAAAAACAGAAAGACAGTCTACTGCAGCAACAAAAATATTTCACAGATGCACCCATATGTACTTCAATGTCATGAGCCCTTAATAAATAGACAGAAGTTATCCCAGACTTCAGCATGTGTTCCTGTTGTATTATTCATTCAAGCCAGTAAATCAAAGTTCACATTTTTGATTTTACTTTATAATTTATACATAAAACCTACTGCTGCATGGGACTACATTTATACTACTTACCTTTATACTTAGCTGCAATGCTTGAATCAGAAAACATATGATTTGCCAAAAAATCAGACTTAAATGTGGTTTTGAATCATCTTTAAAAGGTCTTAAAAAGCATTAAACCAGTGGACACTTTGTTATGTAATGCTTGGATCACTGTCCATCTTAACACCAGCTGTACTGTAACATAAATTGAGACTGGAAAATGATTCTTTTATATTGTGACATTGATTTCAATCATATTCCTCAGTCCTAAATATAACTTATAATGAATTATAATGAATTTTAGATCCCTAGATAACCTGTTGTTGTTGTTGTTCCTTCTGTGTCCACTAGAGAATGCTGTTGACAGTTCCTAACAGTTGGCTTTGCTTTCTTTTTGTGTCTCACACAAAAAATCATTCACAGAAACAATGTGCATCTTTCTTTATTAGCTGTTAAATTACTTGCAACATTGATTCAGACGGTCTGTTTGGAGGTGATAATATTTAATAGTGTGGAGGCTAAAATGCTGGATACAGTCCGTCAACATGTGATGGTGTGAGTCTCAGATCAGGTTTCTGCTCACTGTTCTGATTCCTATCTGCTTTCTTCTCTGCCTGTACTTGTACCACCAGGACAGGTTGTGATAATAGAGTGCAGGGGACTCGCCCCACCCTATATGTTGATGAACATGTCTGTCCTTTTTTATACACATTTTCACACACACCTACACAAGTATAGATATATATATAGATAATTGATTTTGATCGAGTGTTCCCTTATTGACTCAGAATGCAGATTGCTTGCATTGCAGTTTTCCTTGAGATCCGCACCAGAAATGCTGATCAAGTGATTTTCTTTGTGTATTTTGCAGAAAGCAGACGCAGCTTATTTTCCAAGAACAAAGTGAAAACATGCACTCGCAAAACAAAGCAGACAGAAGAATCTGACAGCTTTGCCTCAGAGTCTTTTTGACAGCTTTTAATTAGATGTTTCATTGCATCTCTAGGTGCCATGTCTGGAGGATTCAACTTCCAAGTGAATGATGGTGTGAACTTCACTCCCAGGCAGATCTTCAGCATCACCGCCAGAGCCTTAGTTCTCAGCTTGGAGAGAAACCGTCCACTTAAGGTGTTTCCAGGTAAATCACCCGCTGAGTAGAGCCTCATCATTTAATGACAAGATGGGCATTGTTCTATATTTTTCACAGCCCAGTCGCAAGATGAAAATTTTTGCGTTGTACATCTCTGCAAACCATAAATTGCATATTTCATACTCATCATATCAGTGTTTCTTCAGTGATGTAGTATATGAGCTGACTTTACCAATCAGAGGAGGAAGGGATAGTGGATGTCGCCTGGGCCAGACACCTGCCAAACTGCAGACCGTCATTTAAGAGCCAACAACTTACAAAACTGGTTGTAATTTAGCCACCAAACATGGGTGTTTTTAGCAACCCATTGCTGTTTTTCCACAGGGGATAGTGCCACAAAAAGCAGCTGTATTTTACCAAGACATCACTGCAGTTCATGCCAGGATCATGCCACCAAAAGGGGATATTTTAAGCCAAAACATATATCACCCCCACCCTCACCTCCGGACGAAACATCGCCAGATGATGCAAATTGATGCTAAAGACGTCATCCAGCAGTTTCGCTGGTTCTCTCGGGTTGTTGCTTGAACTACAGGTGTATTTGTCAAGCAGCCATCTGATAGTCATTCACTTTACAGCAGGAAATGGAGCTTCAAAGTAAAGGCTCTTTGCTGGAAATTCACTGAACTTCAAAATAAATTGTGTTTTTTACAAACTCCATTCATTTAATTCAGAATGGATCCACGACCCACCAGTTGGGAACCACTGCTGTAAACAATACGTCACAGCAGCCATACACCTTTTGGATATTTGCTTTTCCATTTTAGGTTTGCAATAAGCAAACAAGACTAAACCAAACTTTGTTTTTGTATAAACTGAAAGTTGCAGTCAGTGTTTAAAGTCCTTCTCTGTAAAGACTTTTTCATGAAATACATATAAACAAATGTGCACTTTCCTGGCACAGTGCTCAAGAAGGGCCGTAAACATGCAGCTCTCTAGGTTGGAAACGTGCTCATTGTCAATCTAGAAAAAGGAATAACCAAAAAAAGTATACGGACCAGAGTCCACAAACTAAAACAAGAGCAGCCAAAGCCTAATCTGCACAGTCAAATACTGGCATGTGTCATGTCATGTGAATAGCATGTCACAAATTGCTGCTGTCATTAATGGCTTCCTGTTACAGTCATTAGTGTTTCTGATCATTAGTGTTTCAGTTCTCTCTTGAGATCACAAGCGTTTTGGAAACATAATTTCTCTTTTATAGGCTTTTGTGTTATGATGAAACTACACAGCTGCTTCCTGAAAATGAAGTGAAACAACTTATTTTCGTCAGTTTCTTGGTCATCCACTCACACAGATGCTTTTTAGTTGAACTATTATTATCCATACGCAGAGTGCTGATTTCCTCTTTTTTGTGTCTATTGTTAGGGTCCAGCTGAAGATTGTGTGTGTGTGTGTCTGTGTCTGTGTCTGTGTGTCTGTGTTCAGACATTCAAATAAGTATTTCACCACTAGAAAGATGGCCTTTTAATAAAACTAAGATGTCTATGCAGGAGAAAGGCACAAATACTTTTGAAATTGCTGCTACGGAACCAGAGCAAACAGAAAAAGGACACTTTGATTCATGAGGGAGAAAACCTACAACTACCAGAATGCACTGCATCACACCAGACCAATAAATGCTCCCAATGGTGGGTGACATAATGCGAACACATCCATTTGAAACAATGGCATGCCAACAAGAAGCAATCTTGTATTACAGTTAAGTAGTGAGCTAAAATATGTTTCTGAAAACATTAGAGGCGATAAATATTCGACTTAGTAACAGAATCTTGGTTTATATTTGATCAGCACTGCTTAGTTTAACTGTTTGATATGTTTTTACAATACTGGAAACAGTATGGCGTCCACTTCCTGTTCACAAACTATTGCAGCTAAACACGGCACTGAAATCTGTTTCTAAAACATTTAAGGTAAGAAATAGGGAGTGTAGTATATCAAAATATTGATTTATGTTTGATCAGCACCACCTAGTTTTACCCTTGGATCGGATCAGTCTGTTGATCTCTTAAAGCCTATTTAGACGTTTTATTAAAATGAGTTTTGGGTGATCTGATCACACGTGGACGGTGCTAAATACAAATCTAAACAACCACCAAGACACACTGTGATCCGATCACGCAGACTACTTCCTGAGGCGGTCTGGGACGCGTTTGACCACATATCTTTTGTTGTGTAAACACTGTGTCCTGATGCGTCCCCGACAAGAACTATGTCATCGGTGCAGGATGTGATTGCTGTTTTGGCTCTATATCTGTCCAATTGTAGGTCGAGTTGGACGAAGTGTCGCGTGACCTCTCCTCATTTTGCCCTATGGAAGGAGACTTGTTGAATTCTGCAGACAGGGATATCTCCAGCTGTACTGACACAACCATCGCTAACATGACTAGCACGCATGCTACAGCAGTGTGAAAAGCGATGTGTCTCGGCTGTCCGTTTGTGTTTGGATCACCGAAACACATGTTAATACCAGGTCTAAACAGGCTATTTGTGTCCATGATGGAGATACGGGTAGGGGGCAATACGAAAATGGCAAAGTATCGTCTGCAGTTCAAGCAACAACCTGAGAGAACCAGCGAAACTGCCAGATGACGTGTTTTGCATCAGTTTGCGTCATCTGGCAGTTTTGCCTGGAGGTGAGGGTGGGCGATATCTAGGCAGTGTTTAGATGGAGGGAAGTTTACCACAGTTCACACACTACCCACATTGTTTTGATACAAAGCTGGTTGAAAGTTGGTGAAGTATCCCTTTAAAGAGAATCTCCAAGTTAAACTTTCATGCAGTTATAAATTTACACCTCATGAAAATTTGGGTGTTAAAGAACGTGATGTTCCCATCAGGATGCTCACGATGGTGCAAGAGTAGAAATTCCTGAGGGGGTAAAAGTTGAAACAGTCTCTGTCTCGCCTTTGTCACCGCTGAGTCTGTATGCAATGACTTTTAATATATCAAAATGAAAAACATGTACATTACTTTTCCTCCCTAATTTTTGCTGCTGATAAAATGTTGCCTGTTAGCTGTCACCGATCCTCACAGACATGCGCCAAGCAGGTTAAGAGGACGCGTGAGCACCAATGAAATATTATTATGTTGATATTTAAAGTAATAAGGTGACATGATTAAGTTGAGGGGCTTGAATGTGTTTAACCAAATTTAACAGTAAGCCATCCAACAGTAGTGAAGACATTTCATTCAAAACCACAAGACAGAGAAGAGAGAAAACCCCGACAGTGTGTGTGTGTAGGTGGGTGTGTGTGAGCTTGTGTGTGTCTGTGGCCTCTCATTTGCTGTATTTTCCAACACTGAACCTGCTACAGTCTCTGTTCAGATGGTATAATAATGCAGCACCTTTCCAGCAGCCAAATACCAAACTGATGAATCAGCTGACATTTCTCAGTGTTTTGACGTACGGTATGCTACTTTTTTTTTTAGCTTTCTTGCTGTCGTCAGTGTCTGCAAAGACGTTTTAAGATTTTCTGCCATTTCCAGAGGTCTGGTTTGTGAGTGAGAAGGAACGGATATTGTGGGGGTAGCAAACTGCCAACTGGCACGCTCTGCTGAGCTTCCCAGCCACAGGGTGAGTGGGTACTTGAAAAGCTGTGCCACTGTCTGTCTGAGGCAGCCCTGTTTGTGCTTTGTGCCAGGCGGTGCCGGGGGGGGGCGTGGGGGGAGCTCTAAGTGACAATGAAGGGTTTTGATGGGGCGAGGGGGTGACATGAAACACTTTCACGCTATGGACGTGAGATTAATGTTTTTCCTCTTCCTTAAATGTCTGGGTGCTCTCTGTAAAACCGTGCAGAGACTCCTCATTAAATGGTTACATGTGACTCATTAAGAAACCAGCGTTTACCTGTGTGTGTTCTGACAGGAAGTCATTGTGGCGGCCTGCAAATGCCACACAAGAGCTCTTGGTATGAGGACATAACTGATACTATCACTGTCTAGCTCTTGTTGAATCAGGGCTGAGTAATGTATCAATCTTATATCGATATCTTGATATGAGACTGGATATTGTTTTAGATTTTGAATATGAAATATTGGAAGTGTCCTGGTTTTAAATGCTGCATACCCACTTAGTCATTATATCCACATTAATAATAATTATTTATCAGTAATCTCATGGCGTAAATATTTTGTGAAAGCACCAATAGTCGACCCTACAATATTGTCACAATATTGATATCGAGGTATTTGGGCAAAAATGATATTTCATTTTCTCCATATCGCCCAGCCCTATGTTGAATACATGAAGCTAATTATTTAATGGACATTTTTACTGTTACACGGTGACAGTGGGAATATACAGACAGCGTTATGCTCGAAAAGGAGTTTGTACAACATGTTTTCCAACCACATCTGAAGCAAAAGTCTTTATAGCTGTTTCAAACGGCCACATTTTTTGTTTTTGTTTTTCCATATTTTTTGGTGGCATTTTTGCCTTTAATTGATAGGAAAGTCAAGCGTGAAAGGGGGAGGGAGAGAGAGAGGGAGTGACACGCAAAGGGCCACAGGCTGGAGTCAAGCCCAGGTCGCTGCGGCAACAGCCTTGTACATGGGGCACCTGCTCTATCCACTAAGCCACTGACGCCCCCCAACGGCCACATTTGAAGGTGGAGTAAAAGCATGGCCGCCATGTAGAGAGGGGATACGTCATATCTTTTAAACATGGGGAGTTTCAGAAGTTGGGGACACACAATGAAATATAGAAATAATTTCTGAAACTGCTACTTGGCCAGTGGTTCCCAACTGGTCCAGCGTTGGGGTCCAGATTTTTTCTCAGTCATTAGTTCAAGGTCCACACAGTTTAATACTTTCAGCATCATTCTTGCATTTGGCCATGTCTTATAGCTAGTTTGCCGTCTCTGTTAAGTAGGCCGGCTGTTTGTTAGTCACTCACTCGACAACAGGAAACAGCTCTTCAAACTAAAAGCTCTGTGCCGGATATTCACAGCCTGACATGTTCCTGAGTCACTTGCGGTCCATTCAGAATGGACCCTTGACCCACTTTTGGACCACAACCCACCAGTTGGGAACCAGTGTACTGGGTAGTACCCTTTTTCTGAGTAGTATATGCAGGTTTTCCTTTCAGGCTACATACAGTTACAGCAACCTCCATCATGATGGTAGGATGGCCTGTGCGTATCTAGATGGGCAAAACCCATGGCAATAAAAGTTCGGCAAGGACTGGCATGCTTGTTAAAGGTCTACTGAGTTTAGTAGACCCTAGTGGTGAGGCTGCAGATGGAACCCAACTGAAACTTTTCCTGTGTGCCAAGCATGTAGGAGAACTATAGTGGCCAATGCGAAAATGCAAACAGCCCTGTCTAGACCCACTGTTTGGATTGTCCATTCTGAGCTACATAGAAACAACACAACGGGCTCAATGGACGAGAACCCACTTTATATGTAGATATAAACAGCTCATTCGAAGGCAACAAAAACAAGATTTTTATTTTCAGGTGATTATACACTAATCAAATCATAGTTATGAATATTTTATTCAATGTCTGCCAGTAGATGCCCCTACATCCTACACACTGGAGCTTTTATGTTCATTTCTCTGAGCACACATTAAGATGAAAATATCTCTGTTTTTATGAGCTTGGATCATCTGGACCTCGGTAGTTGAACAGAAAGAGAACAATGTTAAACTTAAAGGGCGCAGTGCTGTTAAAAATATGGATTTATTGATACATATTGGTCCTGAATATTTGAAACAGTTAATACATCAGTACCAGCTCCTGTTCTCTCTTATTGTCAGTGTTTACTGTCAGTCTGCTGCCTATACTGTGTTACTAACCAAGAAAAGAAAAGTTGTCGTCAGGTTGTAGCCTTGTTAAATTTATCTGTTATTAAAAATATGAAATTGTATGAACTTAATATCTTTATCTTTCCCTGTGATCTGAAGTGCTGTATCATAGGCAGCTGGACTTGCTTGAGTTTCTTGAAGATATTTCGCCTCTTGGATGAGAGGTGAAATATCTTCAAGAAGCTCAAGCACAATGATATAGCACTTGAGATTACCATGACCTGGATGACTGAGAATCTTCACCAATTTATTTCCCTGTGGTATTGAAAATTGATATTTTGCAAGGTATTATATTGAAGTTAGATCTTCCATTATTGAAAAAAGCAGGATCTTGAAAAGTGAAGGTGACACATCCTCTCCATCCTCAGTGGAAAGTATGACCTTGGGGGAAACAATGCACACTTTCAGACAGGAAGACTTTCATTGCCTTAATTTGCCTTTAAGATATTCTATTATTGATTCTCCATGTGTTCCTCTAATCCCTTATCATCATTATCATTTTATAGACTCTTATTATCCCATATGCCGTTAAAAACATGAACCACACACAGTGAATATTTATGGTGTGTTTGTGCATGTTTTTTTCTTACATGAGTCTCCAATTCCCAGAGTGGCACACATTTTTCTCATCTAACAGACAGCCTAAACAACTCAGTGTTTTGGAGAAGTATTTTGTTTGTGTTGTGTATTTTGTTTATATTCCTGTTAGCATTTTACATGTTGCACAAATGTCTGACAATATAGTGAAACCCATCTTGTGCTGATTTCGAGCAAGACAGGTTTCCATTGTAAAAAGACAAGAAAGCCCGTCTCTCCGTCTTCCTCTAAGAGGGAAATTTCCCATGACAAGGATGGTGGGAGTGCTCACGACAAGTGATGAATGAATTTCACTGTGCTTTGACCCCTCTTTCCCTCTATCATTGGCTTCCATCATTTATCAGCAGTCTTTTTTTAGGATTCTCGCAATCTTCACAGTGGCAGCAGAGCTATGGAAATCTATGTAATTCATCGTAAGAGGAAGAAAAGAGGCTCTCAGTAGTCAGTCCCAGTCATCGTGCACAGGAGATGTCTCTCTTTACATTTTCCCCAAGTGGAAGATTTCTGCGCCTGTAAGGAGCTGATCCACTTTTAATTTCTTGTTTGGATTTTATGTAACACCCCGCACTGCAGTTGGACAGCGCTGTAAAAAAGCCTGTGATGTCTGCAGTGCAGCTTTAATTTGACACATCAAAGGACTCTCATCGGCCTATTCCAGAGCTTGTTTTGCATAATTTGGTGTCAAAAAGATGTGAAACGCTTCCAGAGGGGAAAACTTGCAACATTTGATGCAGCCACACAAGAAATTTAACAGTGTGGCGACAGCTAAACTGAACACCAGACAAGAGAAACTAATTTTCTTGACAGATATAGTTTCATGATCAATTATCCAAACCACTTCACCAATAATTCTCTTAATTCAATTTTGTGTCTTTCCTCCAGGCTCCTCTACACCAGTCACAAATGAAGTTTTACAAGCAGTGACCAATGACATCAGCAACGCCACAAACCGCGTTATTACATTCAGTGTGATTCGGCATCCTAAACTGGGACGTCTGGTGATGACGCGGCCCGATAATTCAACAGTGGACATCTCCACTTTCACACAGGAGATGGTGAGTGAGGAACTGGAGGTCAAATCAGTACTCTCTCATTTTACTTTATTTTGAAATGAAATAAAAGGGATGTGAACCAGGTCAGGATTAAACATTAGGGTCCCTCCATTCATGTGGAAAGTTGCCAGATTTCCACAGTATGAATAATTTATACTCTGCATCCTCATTCAGGAAATTGACTTTGTGCTTCTTAAGCTGAATGGAACATGTGAGGCTTTTATGTGATCAATTATTTCTGATAGATTATCATCTGGCACAGTTAAAGCTGTGGTGCTGTACACGTTATTTACTGCTGAGCAAAGCAGATTTAAATTAATGGTGAAATCTTATACGTACTGTTGTAATGTCTTTCAGGATGGTGAAGAGCTATTTAGGCCACTGAGCTGTTTACACACTTGATTAAGTCATCAGTTCACTTTAGGGATGGCTGATCTGCATGTTGTGCAAATTTGTTGATGTGAATTTATTTTGGATCGTGGGTTTGCCTGAGGATCTGTGGTGTTTTTGTACCCCAGGTGGACAGAAAAGAGGTTGTTTACATCCAGACCCCCGTTGAGTCAGTGGGCTGGGAGGCCATGGACTCTATGACCTTCTCTGTGGCATCACCGCCTACTTCTCTGGACAGCCAGACCTTCAAAATTGACATTTCTTATGAGAACACTGGACCTGAACACAACACAGTCCTGCTTGCAAACACAGGTATGAACACAAGTGTGAACAAGAGTAAAGCAAGTAGGATTCTTACTCTGTTAACCATCTTATTTTAGCGAGTTAGCATTCTTTCCTAATTAGCACTAAACACAAAGTACTGCTGAGGCTGATGGGAATGTCATTAGTATTGCAATTATTTTGTCACAGAAACTCTGACTTTGTGATAAATGAATGGTCATAATTCATAATGAGGGCAACATGAAGTAAAATGCATAAAAATGTTCATGATAATCTATCAAATAATAGTCTTTGAGACATTCACTCAAAACTTGAAGGCGCTGTATGTAAGAATGTGGCCAAAATGGTTACTGCACTCAAATTCAAAATACTGCCGCGAGTCGTGTCCGCCCCCCTCTCCCCTACAGATTCGAGGTTGCTGGACAGCGGCACGCTGGAGACTGATTTGTTTGCTCACGGGCGGCTGCCGTGGCAGGGCCACGTCACTGCGTCCTTGATCTTCGGTTTTCCAGCAGACCATTCGAGCAAGTCCGGCTTCTCTGCTGCTAACGCTGCTGCCGGGATACAGCTGAGGAGGAGCCGGCTGCTAATGCTATGTACCAGGACACTGCTAATGCTGCTTGCCGTGCTGCTGTAGCTCAGTCGTAACTGTAACTGATGCTGAGACTCTACTGACTGCGTGTCTGGTAGACGGCGGTGGGTGGCGCAACAGGCCAAAACACAAATTCAAAACATAAACATGATTTGCGGACCGTAAAATATTTTATTAAATGCGAATATTCTGGCCGTACTATTGTTGTCGGTGAGATCAGTATGTTATATAAACATTATTCCTTAGTCTCTGTGACATATTAGGAGGATTTTATGACTATTTGCTTTAGATTTCTTACATGTAGCTCCTTTAAAATGTCAACTTTTAATGGAAGTAAAATCATGAGATCGCCAAAGTCAGTAGGCTTTATGGCCAAAATACATGGGGCACAGATGTGCCCGACATGTCTGCTGCAACATGTCCACAACAGAGCGCATCCCTTATAACCAAGTGAAGCTGCCACGCTGCCCACAGAAGCCACAAGCACCAGCATGGGCACTGCTTCCCTACTTTTTACTTGTTTTACCTAGCTGGTCTATTTTTGTTCTCTACAAGCAGCTATGTAAAAACTACATCGAACCAACGTTGGGTACTGTTCACATTTCAACCAGTACTGGTACCTGGAATTTGGCTCTGGTACCCAACAATGCCTTTTGTAATAACAAAAATATATTTTTTTAACAAACTGCAGGGGTAATGAAGTAGACTACAGCACAATTCTGCTCTTTTGCTTTTTTTAAGTCACACTTAGAGCGAATCCTCTGTCTCTGTCTGTCTGCTTGTGTGTGATTCTGCTCATCTAGCAGTGATACTAGGTTATTACTAGAATAATATATTTAAAATATTTATTAATCTGTTTAAAAATACTAAAAGTTAATACCACATTGTGCCAGAGGCAGTGCAATGCAGCAAAGCAACCTTGTGGATGTTTTTACATTTCACATTAAAACAAAATCGATGCATCCTGTTGTTAAAATATTCCAGTTAATTAATTCAGTATCAGTTAATATAGCCAATGCTTCCAAACCCTGCATAACTAACAGCATAATCACTTGGCAAAACACAATGTGCACACAGTGATGCTGGCATACAACCACATATTACAAAGACAGGTCAGGTAAAAAACCCCACTCTATCCAGACTACATGACCCGTCGCTTCTGTACCACGGCTGTTATCCTCAGGGGACTACGAATGTCTTAACGTTATGCTAGTCCATCCAATAGTGGTTAAAAATTTCAGTCTTGACCAATGTGGTGAACTAATCAACCAGCAGACTGACATTACCACAGGCATGGCTAAAACCTACTGACTCAACTGTTGTTTATGTTTTTATTACTTAAAAATGTCGGTGATTAACGTAATGTTTGCTTGGTGCTAGGTGCTGAGGTAACAGAAGGGGAGAGTGTCGTCATTGATGAATCCAAGCTGGACGCCTCTAACCTAATGTCCAAGCTGCCGACGCTTCGGCGGAGCTCCAATGAGGTTTGGTTCCAGGTGACGTCACTGCCTCAGCATGGTGTCATAGTGGTAGGCGAGAGAAACCTCACCAAGGACAAACCTAACTTCTCCCAGTTCATCGTTAACAAATACGGCATCACCTACAAGCACGACAACTCAGAGACAACTCATGACTCTTTTGTATTCAACGCATGGATAAATCCCAAAGGCAAAACGGCGCAGCGCCCTCAGGATGACATGGATGTTGTTGAGGAGCGTTTTAACATCACAATCACACCTGTGAATGATCAGCCACCTTTGTTAAAAACCAAAGCTCCGAGTCTGAGGGTGGTACAAGGAGATACGGTAGCTCTCAGGCCTGAGAATCTCAAAGTGGAAGACTTAGACAATCCTCCTGATGATATTAAGTTCTCTGTGATTAGCAAGCCAAACAATGGTTACCTAGCTCTTGAAGGAAGTTTGAATGAGTCGATAGTGGCCTTCACCCAAGCCCAGATCAACAACGGAAGTGTCTATTTTATCCATGATGGAAGCTCTGTCTCTGGGGTGTTCTACTTCAGTGTTACAGATGGTCATCATAAACCAATATATAAACTCTTTAACCTAGAAGTGACAGAAATCACCATTTCTCTGGTCAACTACACTGGATTGACATTGGAGCAAGGCAAGACTTCTGTAACACTGACCCAAGACAACCTTTCTGCTGAGACCAACGGGAAAAACATCACCATCCATTACCAGATTACAAGGCCTCCGAACTTTGGCAAACTTCTAAAGGACAACCAAGAGGTTACACAGTTCGGACAGGAGGATCTACAGGCTGGAAGGTTGTCCTACCACATGATCTCCCATTCCTCTTCAGAGGACAGCTTTGAGTTCAATGCCTTCACTTCAGAGGCAAATGTGACCGGCCAAGTGTTTAACATAACTGTCAGACCTTTGATCCAGGTGGGGAAGGGTTTAAGCATTCCCAATGGGATCACTGTCAAACTCAATGCCAGCTTTCTTGATGCCTCTGAACTGGCTAATATCAGTGACAGTAACCCTATATTTGAAGTTATCTCTCATCCCAGGCATGGGAAGGTGGTTTGGACAAAACCTAAAATATCCAGGAAAGCTGTCCAAGCTGAGTCCTTCACCTTTCAGGAGGTGATGCAGGGGAAGGTAGCCTTGGAGCTGAATGCTAACATGACTGGAGTTCAAGAGCTTAATGACTCACTGGTGTTTGTGCTGAAAGCTGATAACATCCCACCTGCTAAAGGGGAGTTCCACTTTACAATTGTGCCATATGATCCAGCGCTTTTCCCAACCACAAAAAGTCCTGTCCCAACCACCTCATCTATTCATCAGACGCCTATCCGCACCTCAAGAAATGGAACTGCCTCACCAGTCCTGTCTACAGCTTTCCTCTCCACCCAGCAGCCAAGCAAAAACCAGCAAAAATTCAAGGGACGCAACCGCTGGGGAAACTCCAACAGAACTAGCATTTTCAGCACAACTCTTGGCAAACCTACACATGATACAGAGGATTTTCCCTTCAGGAACACACCAGTACGTGTAGAGTCCTATCCTCAAAAAACCTCCAGTCCGCTCCTGGTTATCTTACCACTGCTGGCTCTGCTGCTGCTCGTAATCATCTTTGTAGTCCTGGTTGTCTTTCTGCGACACCACAGGCAAAGGAAGCAGAGCCCCGCTGCACCAAAGGAGCCACCTTCTACTAGTCTTCCAAGCAGTCAGTCCTACCAGGGTCAAACCCAGAGGAGCACAACAGTTCCCACAGTGACTGTCACTCCATTAAACCCCATGAACCCCAGCTGCCCAGGAAGCCCTGTTTTTGATCGGTTATTGACACCAAATCAGGGCTCAGGTTATAACACCATCGATTCAAACATGCTCGTAAGTTCTTGGAGTAATGGTTCCCCTGCGTCATCTTCCCACATTATTAGAACCACCACGCCCACTCTGCAGAGGAATCAGTACTGGGTATGATCTTCCACAAACTGACTTGTAGCTATATGTGTTGGAGAACACGGTTTCAGGTTTTGATAACAGATTAAAACGTGGTTGTGTATTTAAATGAGGTTGCAATAAATTAGCTTAAAGTTGCATTAATCAGTATTCAGACTCAGAATTATCATCTTTGCAGCGTATGGAGCCTTTTAATCTCTTTTAGCTCATTGTTTTAGATTTTTTCTGTCAAGAGTTGGTGGAACCTAAACCAGAGCTAAAAGGCAATAGTTTGCCGGCAACATTGGAATAAGAAATTTAAAGGGGCCATAATACTGTACATCAAGGCTGTGTTAGCTTATTTTTGAGTTCTTTTGCCCTCTAGTGGCCATTAATAGATTGATGTAGCTTTAAAAATGGATAAGGTAGAAAACCACTGTAGCCAAAATCTGTTGCTGTACCTAAATCAATATTTTTGTATTAATACTGAATCAAATTACAGTGCTGTGTATAAGGTTTCACCGGTATTGACAAACTCAGAGTTATCACCCTACTCACCCAACAGTTTTTAGCCTCTCTTAGCTCATTGTTTTAGTTTTTACTGCACATTACTTTATAAAGTTAAGCATATACCAAGATATAGACCCAAGATTTTTTGTCAAGAGTTGGTGGAGGGTACATCAGAGTGTTAAATTAGGCCATGCTTTGCTTGCAACATTTGGAATAACAACTTAAGAAAGGGCATAATAACGTTTATGAAGGCTTGGTCAGCTTATTTTTGAGTTATGCCCCCACATATTTTTCTGTCAAGAGCTGGTGGAGGTTAACCAGAGCTAAAATGTCACCATATAACCAGAAACACAGCTCCACTGGGATGATAACATTACTCTGTTTGCGCTGGATGAATACTTAAGCAGTTTCTTGCTTGCAACTTTTAGAACAACAACTTTATAAGACGTTGTCAAGGTTGTGCAGGCCTGTTTTCGAGTTATTCCGCCCCCTAGTGGCCATAAATTGATTTATGCAGTTTTAAAGTTGGATAAAGCAGAAAACCTATATGGCCAAAGTCCTTTTGCCATACATTAATCAGCATACGGACAGCTTTAGGTTTTCTTTGAGCCACACAGTCCATTGAATCATTAGTTTACAACCACTGCTGTATATTGAATTGTTGGAACAGACTTTGTCCACTTGAGCATTTACAAAGCGATCATCATTGTGGTCAGTTACAACCTATGTTTGGTGCCTAACGTATGTTTAATCATTGTTATCTGGTCCTCATGCACGTTGAAGTCTCTTCCAGTATGGGTTATGATCACCAGAGTGGAAGTGATGCTTGTAACAGCTTGAAACTGTGAATTACGAAGACTGACTCTGGCACAAAGATGTATAATCCAAGCATTTCAATTGATTGTGCAGATTTTATATTGTTGTTATGTATTATATATTATAGTATATTAACGTTTTGTAACTCAGGTATTTTGTTAACAGTCATTTACTTCATGTTACCTTGATTGAGGGTTGCATGTATCGTCCATAATTAAGACTTTTTTTAACAGCATTACAGGACTGAATATTATAGAACTGACAGTTGTCACAATACTTCTCAGCATGGCTGTATATTGGAATGGGGCACTGACAAGGCTGGTTTTGTATCACTATTATTTTTTATTCAGTAGACCTGATCAAACACACTGGTTAAGATAATCGCACTCTTTTTCAAGTTTTTTTTATTATTATTTACTATGCACAGTATTTATATATTTTCAAGAAGAAGCGTACGAAAAATCAAGGCACTGATCTTATGGATTACACAGATCTACACTGTATTCTACCTGCCTTCACCTCACTGATTGAAATTGAAATAACAGGCTTATTCTGTAATCTACTGACAGGTTCCCCAACAGCTGAATAAAGCGATGGGTCCACCTACTTTTAAGGAGATTGAGCAACTAACTCAAAAAACACAGAGAATTTCTTTGAATAAATGAGTGCTGGCATTTATAATAATTATTTAACTCTGATCTATCTACTGTAGGTTGGCGGTTTGACACTGTAATGATGTATCTACTGTAAATGAACGGTACTGTTCTGACAAGCTGTGGGACACAAGAAATTGCTGTCAAAGAAAACCACTGTAAACTTGTATGTTATGAATCACTTTGTACTGAAGAGAAGTGTCTATCCAGTGTATTCCAGTCTCATCTGAATGATGTAACCTACTATGTAACAGAGGTGTGATATTTATTTATACCATATTTTTAATAAACCATTTTAAAATGTTTGCATTTGCAGTTACTTTCTACTCTCAACCTCTCTCAATCATACAGCTTGTGTATAAACTGTGAAATTCTCCCCTTATTTCTTCCACTTAAATGAGTTTTTGGCAGTTTTCCCTGTCACTATAATTTAAACTGTACTTCTAGTCCGTGGCCCTCCTCTTAATAGTACTTTACTCATTGCAAGCAAAGATCCACTGCGCCAGAGGACCAATTAGAAAAAGATTAATTATCATCATCGCTTCCCTCAGCTTCCTGCAATTACTTTAATTGTGGTTTTCTCACATCCAAAAACAATAAAATCAGCAGGTCTTTGTCACATGATCGGCACTAAGGTGTTGTGTGTTTTCCAAATATCCACCAAGAATGTCAGTGGATAGCCAGAGGTTGAACATGTAATGCGATTTGGAAAAGCACAAGGATCTTTTTCTGCAGCTGCAGCTTCACTGATGTGACTCAGTCCACATGACTGACGGTATCATGTGAAGAAAGCAATTGCTTGTTTTCCTGACCTGGAACATTAAATTCTGGGGACATTATGGATGTCTGCCACATGTGCACAGGTGTTAATTACTGATTACAGTGAGCTCACAAAGAATACAAATAGTTTTGCCAAAAATGCAACAAGGTCAGGATTCATACACAATCGGCACTGATGTGCTAAATGGGCTTGTTGACAGTAAATGAGCTAATAGGAGCGGTGAGCAATGGCATCACATGAGAGCTGCAAACTTAGCACAATGATGTGAAGCCACACAGTCCATGAAGAGGAACTTAACTGAGACGCTATTGTTAACCACAATATAGTCATTTATTTAAAAGGAAATTCCAGCAATCATCAAATCGTGCAGGAGTGGGCAGAGTCAGTCTGATACACGTAGTGCAGGAAAAGATGAACTGCACAGTCAAAGATGTACCCTAACATGTGCGTGCAAGCGCTCCTCTGATACAGTGGTTGTACTTTTCACCATTACCTTCTCCACCAGCCACAATCCAGATAAATTTAATCCCAATTCAAAATCAGAATACATTTTTCTGGCCAAGGAGGTTGACCCATTCACTTGCCAAAAGGACTTGTTTGCACTGAACACTTTTGTAAACCACAGATACATTATTTCATTATTTTTTAGTGGATATGTTGAAACTTTATATTCTTGAACAACACTGTAGTCAAGGTGTGGTTAGGTGTAGGCAGAAAAGTCTCTTATGGATAGGAAAAGCTCATAAGCCCCCAAAAAGCCGCAGGATAAGCAGGGACAGGCAGGTGAAAAGCAGGTTCGATGGCTTTAACGCTGCTAGGAAACATCACAATATGTCACTAAAACACACTAGTGGTTAGCTGAGGTGATTGGCCATCCACGATCCCCTCCACCCCCCGATAACAAAGTCAGCTGATTAATTACGTCACTTTAAAAGCAGTAATATGATACTTACAAAATATGCAAATGTAACATATTTGCATTTTGCAGTCTCTAATGCAAACATTTTCTTTGGGCAACTTGGCTGTGTTGACACAAGGAATTTAAGTCTGGTTGTTAGCCCAAGAACAAATATACGCACACAAACAAAGGTAAGCCAAGACAACAAAGTTAAACAAAGACAAGCAAACATGAACAATAGCTGCATCCATGGCCAGAAGTCAAAAATGTCTGTTAAAGTGGTTTGGTCCTACATCTTACAAAACGGTGGATCTAACAGTATCAGTTAAATAGCTAAGGAGCTGTGCCAGTAGTAGTTGCTACTAGCAATGAAATATAATCAGCAAATAAATTATAATGTATTACAATAAGTTTAGATACTATATTGATCACCTGGTAAAATTCACAAGCTACCTGACAGATTAAATAAAATAAGCCCGACTTTTACCAGCTGCTACACTTCAGTAATGTACATATTAAAATTCAATATTTTAACATCCATTATTTTGAAATGGGCCATCCTGCAAATGACTAATTGTAATTTTGGTACTTAAAGTATATTTGGATGCCTGCGATCCATCCATCCATCCATCCATCCATCCATCTACACCTGCTTATCCGGGGCCAGGTTGCAGGGGCAGCAGGCCAAGCAAAGCACTCCAGACGTCCCTCTCCCCAGCAATACGTTCCAGCTCCTCCTGGGGGGACTCCAAGGTGTTCCCAGGCCAGATGAGATATGTAACCCCTCCAACATGTTCTGGATCTGCCAGGGGGCCCCCTACCAGTGGGACATGCCCGTAACACCTCTAACGGGAGGCACCCAGGAGGCATCCTGATCAGATGCCCAAACTACCTCAACTGACCCCTTTTGATGCAAAGGAGCAGTGACTCCACTCCGAGCTCCCTCCGGATGTCTGATCTCCTTACCCTCCTCTCTCCTAACCCGGAGGGAACAATCCACTGGTTTCCAGCAGAGAACCATGGCCTGAGATTTAGAGGTGCTGACTCTCATCCCGACTGCTTCACACTTGGCTGCAAACCACCCCAGTGCATGTTGGAGGTCACAGTATGATGAAGCCAATAGAATCACATCATCTGCAAAAAGCTGAGATGCAATTCTGAGGTCCCCAAACCGGACCCCTTCCTCCCCCTGGCTGTGCCTCGAGATCCTGTCCATGAATATCATAAACAGGATCTGTGACAAGGGGCAACCCTGGCGGAAGCCAAAACCCACCCAGAACATGTGTGACTTTACGCCAAGTATCCAGATCTGGAATTGGATGCTAATACTTTTGTATTTTCACTTAAATTAAAAAAATTTGAATGCAAGACTTTTACTTGTAACACAGTAAACACTACAGTCTACACTGTAGTATTGCTACTTTCACCTGAGTAAAAGATCTGAGTACTTCTTTCACCACTAATGCTCTGTTAGTACAGTTGGGGCAGTGCTGGTGTGGTGTATTGCTAGCCTAGATTCAGACTCCTGCGTCACTGCCCACATTGCCAGTATTTTCAGTGATTCAAACAGATCTGATGTTGCGTTCAATGACATCTGTTTGGCCAGGTTAGAGAAACAGCCAAGCCAATCAGAGCTTTGTTGGGGGTGAAAACAAAATGGCAACTCCATATGATTATCAGGTTGGTGTTTTGCCACAATCAATTCTCAGAGCAATGATGATGATGATGATGATAATATGGCACAAAGTTAAACAACAGTATGTGAAGGAAGTGTTAAGGAGCAGCTTCTCAATAGACACAAGGGAGAGGGATTATTTCAGTGAGGCAGGATTTAGAAGATCACCCACTCCCTCCCTCACACACAAACAAAAATACAAAGACAGACTTGTCTGTGCTTTCCTGTACTTTCCCCAACCTGAATCCAAAACTCAGCTCCGACCTCAATCCCAAACTGTCAAACCAACATTGTTATTTTGTGGCAAAGACAACTTCGCTTCAGCTCTTTCATCCTCACAAGCGTAGAAGTGGAATCATGCATAGATGTCAACACACACATTATACATGTTGGAATTGCCTGTTTGTGTTTAGGAATGCTGATGATGTGAAAGACTGAGATCATCCAGAGAGCCAGCTCGCACTCTATTTATTGCCTGAAATCATTTGCAGAGACACATGGCTTGTTTTGTATGTCATGTCAGATTTACAGTCTTTTGTCTGGTGGAACGCAACAGGCTGTAAAAAAGGGTGGACACAGAGGGAAGAGTGAAGTGGATCAGATACACATCCGACATTTAGGTCACATTTTCACTGTAAAATATAATATATGGTGACTACATGCTTCAACATTTAGAGCTGCTGTTGAAACGATTTATATGGTTTTATGTTGCATTTTGGTCCTATTACTCAAAATGTCACAATATTAATACTAATGTTTCACCTCAGACAGTCTAAGATTCACAGATAAAGTACTGAAATGTTGTAGATTCATTCACATTTTCTCTTTTATTTACTGACCTGTTTACTTGGAAAACAAGACTAAGGGTGCTATCTTACACCTGGCATGAAGCACAGTGCAACTGTCATTGCTAGTTTCAACCCAACACAGATATCATTTTCATGGCCAGTGTCTAAAATGCACTTGCACCAATCTGTGCGCCCATGGGCGTGTAGATCTTAATATGAGCTGTGGTCAGGTGCATTGTTGTCATACAGCTCTATTTTCCTGCTGTTTAAAGGGCACATTATTCAGATAGTAAGATGCACCTCACAATGCACATGCACTCTGCTTGTTGCACACACAGGGATACGGTGATGGGTTGATGCAGGTGGGTGAAATAATACATCATTAATGAGGAAAATATTAAAGGCATTCTGTGAACATAGCAGAAAACAGAGCAGAGCTGCTGTCTGACTCCTGATTATGAGAGACACTGTATTTACACACAAGGAGCAGCGTAACTTCATTCATTGTTTCAGAAGCTAAAAGTTTAGTTCTGTTTCCTTTGTCAAGTTTTTATACCTACAGATTTTAGATTTGCTGCTTAAATATCCTACGTTATAAGCTCGATCTCTCACTCAGATTTCATCACATATTGACATTTGGTCATGGACTTTCCACATCCAGAAAGACCACCAAAAACAGGACACAGGACAGGACAGGACACCACTCTCCTGGGTGAAGGTCAGTGTTTGTTGGGACCATCCACCACCCCCTCTGCCTGCCCCACTCAGGCTTTTAGTGCCTTAACTTTCATTCTTGTCCTGCTGTATTTCCTATATACTATAATGGCGAACAGCTGCATATCATATTGACGTTAAAGGATGGCTTTTGTCGTCAGTGTCTGGCGCTGCAAGTCACTGCCCAAGTGCCGGATTTCAGTGACTTCAGAGTGAGACCAGGTTGATTACTCTTTGAAGAAACCTGCTCACCTATCCAATTTGTCAAAATTCTCCATGTGCAGGTGCAGGCACACCTGGTTTTAAAGGGAATTGAAGATGACACTCTTGATTTGTTGAACTTCTGTTGTGCCCAAAACACACCTTTGATTAGTTAAGGGACTAAACACATCCCCTTTGCCCCTTGTACCTTACTTTGCACCTGGCTTTTGCACTGTTTGATCAGTAAAAGTGGAGTTGGACACGCCCCTTGCAACATGCACTTTAGACCATGCATTATAGATCATATAAATATGAACAAAAGACTTGACAGCTGAGCTGGCAGCTCTGTGAGACTGCACTTAGACATAGTGGTGTTTTGAGTAACATGCTACCGTCAGCATGCTAACATGCTCACAATGTCACATCATCATGTTTAGCCGATACACTGTGTTCACCATTTTAGCTCACGAGCATACAAAACACAAAGTACATTTGAGGCTGATGGGAATGTCATTAGGTTTGCAAGTGCCAAACCAGGCGCAGCTTGATTTAAAAAACAAACTCAAGGTCACCAAAGTCATTAGGATTCATCCTCCAGGAACCATGAATGTCTGTACAAACCTCTGTGCCAATCCATCAAGTTAATGATGAGATAGTTGACAGAATAGGTGTAACATTTATGACTAATTTCAAAAGATGTAGTTTGCATCTTACACAGTTGTAAATAAGAAAACTGTACATAGTGCTTGTCCACATTGGCACAGAATTGTCCCTCAGCCCATGAGCAAGCATGAGTGATTTGTCCTTCCATGAACAAAAGTCAAATAATAGTCTCAACAAGAGGAAACTGGTGCAGAGAAAATGCTGACATCATAGTATTTAGGGTCACACAATGTGGATGTCTGGCAGGAAGCGGTCACATGTTGGACACTCAGAGCAGTCAGGGCTTAAATTAGCATTACGCTATCTGTCTGCAATGCTACACACTCACAGTGTTAGCCCTTTTAACACACTTACAATACAACTAATGCAATTTCCCAAATCATGTGTGAGACAAACGGAGAACTGGGATTCAGAGAGCGATAATTAATGTAGATGAGCTCTTGCCCTCAGATATTAGATCTCTGATCACTGTAATTTAAAAGCTGGTAATTGTGGGGCAGAGGGTTACAGAACAATGGCACCCTGCAAGACAAGGCTACGAGAGACAAAGCAGTCGTGGCTCATTTGGTTTAATAAGGTTCCACACAGACAAACCCAGATGGTTAATTGAATCACTTCGACCGCTGTTTTAAAGAGGCTTCACTTCTAAAAAGACTCCTTTTCTCTCTCTCATCTTATAAACTATTGCAAGAATAACAATGTCTGTGCATTTGAAGTACTGCTAACATATCATCCACAAAGTGTCATTTAGTTTATTCATAAAAGCTAATCAAGGCACGTAAAATACTGCAAAGGGTTTCAGAATGTGGCGTGCTGGTGCTGAAAGCCATAGCAGTTGCCTTTTAGGGGAAAGCTCTGTTGCGCAAATGATGAAGTAAAACAGAAAGCCAATCTGCAATCTAGCTTCTTTCTCTTTCTTCCCAAAGCTCTATGCCCAAGTGGCATTAGGCACCGTTTTATCTGCTACTCAACCGGGTCCTTTTGCATTTCTCATCTGCTGGGGAGAGGATTAGCTGCTTGATTCATTGACAGGCTTTTCTCTGGGTTTTGGCAGCTCCTCTGCTCATGGCTGATTTGATCTGAAATGGCACCAAAGAGAAACAGATCATGCACATACTGAAAGTAATATAAGGCCGGGAAAACTGTGACATTTATTCATCTGATTTAAGTGTCTCTTGGGCTGGTTCTGCAGATGTAAACAAGTAGTAACTGTCCTTGTTTGGGAGGGTTTCTGCTGAGAGATTCCTCCCCCGTCTGTAACTATTGCGACACTTGTTGGTCAGTGGAATATGAAAGCAACTTATAACCACAGACTGTAAAGACAATTGATGTATCCTCTGTGACATTACCCCATGGTTTGACTCCCGTTTTGAACCTTCGAGTTTGGCATTTCAGCCGTTGCCATCTTGGTTTTTTTTTGGAACCAGAAATTACCATATTTGGATGAAAGCATAGCAGAGCAAGTCACGCAAAGTTGCCACACCCTTAATTATGCATAACTTAGGTCTTTACTAAAGGCAAACAGGTGAATTATATAAAAATTAACCCCCATGCAGTTGTAATGAGGGGGAAACATGTTTATTTCTGCTGTAAGGTTGGGTATTTTGACATGGGGAGATCTGTGGAGATTGACTCGCTCTTGAGCCAGCCTCAAGTGGCCATTAGAGGAACTGCAGTTTATGGCACGCCTGTGTTGACTTCAGTTTTTAGTCGGAGGTTCCCACTTGATTATAACATACAATGTGTATCTGCATTTCCATATTCTTCTAAAGAGAAATGCGTGATAGACTTACATGAACTGAATTGACCCTTCACTAAGTTCCGCCCCTGGACACAGACTGGCCAATCATAACGTAGCATTGCACCGGCTCAGACCAGGGTCCGACAACAACACAGCTGTGCTCCATTGACTTTAATGCAATCGTTTCAGATTTCCTTCATTTTCAGGCTGGTTTTGTGGATTTGGAGCTAAATGTTGTGCCTGGGGCACGTCGTGTATTAATGATACTCGTTACCTGGAGAGGTTGGGAAAAGATATACATTTCTTCCCTGTTCCAAAACCAAAATCAAACCCTGAAAAGTGTAGGGTTAGCTAACTAGCTACTGAAGATATAGCCTACTGAATGTATACACATGCTGCTTTTGCTTTTTAATGATTATAACGGTGAAAAAAAAGACCGACCCTGCTGCACAGGAACCAGTGAAGGGAAGCAGGGAAACTCTGCTGATATTTAACCAGCTGTGTGTCATCACAGTGTGTACAGATGAACGTTGTTTGACTTCCCCCAGAGATCCCTGCCCGTCGGGCAGCAGAGGTCCGTGTGCTGGCAGCAGCACGGGGGCGAAGCCAAACACTGTTCATGTGCACACACTGCGATGCCACACAGCTGGTTCAATATCAGCAAAGTTTCCCTTTATATTCATTGTCTTGTGTGGCGATCAGCAGTGATGTGGTGGTTCACTTTTACACTGTGATCTGTAGCCTATAGTTCGGCTTTAGCTTCTAACTATCTTTGTCTTTTTAACCTGTTGTTGCTGCTGAGTCAGTTTGACATCCTGGATATGTCCTTCAAACACAGACTGTAGACCCCTCTGTCTGCTTCTCTCTAGAATCACTGTTTCATTTCTCCAAAAATATGATAATATTTCTTCAGGGAGTGCAGTTACAGTGTGGGCTCCATGCTTACTGCGACAGCTTGTCTTAGCAAAAGGTCAATTCTTTGTAGGACTGCATTCTTCAGTATTTTTGAATACACATCCTATTTTTGGTCTTTTATTAAGTAACAATATTGGAAGTGTTCTTAAGGAAGTTGTTTTGTTGCAGTACATTTTATAAAATGCTCCACATAGTGTTTTTCTGCTGCAAACTGAAGGCAACATTTGAATTATTTGGTCGTATTGGTTGCAGCATCTTACCTGATTTTGAATTTTTCCTGATAAAATGACACCTGGAACACAAAGGCACATCTGTGTAATCTCATATCTATCAGCATGTGGCACCAACACACATACACAAACGCACGTGTAGTCAACTCCCATGTGCCCTACAGTCCATTGATTTGGTAACTCCCTGTCAATAGATTCATCCACAGCCGGATCATAAACAGACGTCACGCATCAGATGTTCGGCCTGATGTTGTGCTCTCCCTGAAGCCCCGCACAGAGTTTGAAAACAATGAACCTGTATAGTTGGAGGTGTGTGCTGTAACTGTGAGAGAGGTCAGACCACCAGCAGTGTCCATGTCAGCTGGTGTATTTGATGACTGTGGTTCACTGCAGTCTGTGGGTGGCAGCGGACAAAGAGGGCGGTTAGCTGGTCAGCACAGTGACAGTGTGTGTGTGTGTGTGCTGGAGAGAAAGAGTGAGAGTGTTTGACTACATGTTGTATGCCAGTGTGTGGGTTATACTGAGAGGACTGGTAAGTGGCATGGAAAGATAAAAAAAGGGGGGAATTCCTCTGAGATAAGTGATATTTTGCTGGTCTCTCTAGGTTTAAGATGAAGTTGTACAAACTCCAATATTACATAGACATTCTGCCCACCCGTCCTCATGGTGTCATGTCAAAATCCTGGTGAAAAGCTCCTGTACTTTGGGTTTTATTTTTTAAAATTCAGTTTGCAAGAAACAAGAAATAAATAAATAAATACTCAAAGTGCGGAGATGTCCTAGTTAATCTTTTCTCTCCACACTGAGGATGCAGAAACATGAAAGAGGACCTATATTATGCTCATTCTCAGGTTCATACTGGAACATGTTTACATGCTCTAATGTTCAAAAAACACTATTTTTCCTCACGCTGTGTTGAAACACCTGCATTCACCCTGAGATGCCCCATTTACCACTTGTCTCTTTGCCTCCCCTTCTGAAAAAAAGAAAAGAAGTCCAGTCTGCTCTGGCTGGTCAGCATTTCCAGGTCTTCCACATCTTGCCATTTCTGCACTGTCATTGCAGCTGCAGAATGACTGTAACCGAGAATAGCGTCACTTTTTATTATTAAAAATCACCAAATAAAAGCCTCTTAACACAACCAGACATGCTCCAGCTGGATTATGATCCAAAATTGGGGTTAACAACATCAGCAATCAAGATTACTTTTCCTTGATGTTAGCATGTAGCTTCATTTAGCAGCGTAAGCAATGTAATGTAAACACTTGCAGTAGCGTGCCTGGAGCAGATGACCATATAAAGAAATTTGGCATACTGTGATGTCATACTGTGGCCAGAGTAGAAAAACTGTTGGAAACGGGAGTATTCAGAGCGGTCTGAGGCCTGAGGTTTTTGCTCACAGGGGTTACTTCTACATACATTTACCTCATTATCTGAAACTTTGCCCATGTTTAATATGAACATCTTTAATTTTGACAGTATATATAGGACACAAAATACCGTAATATTAAAGGTTCCCTTTAATATTAATGTTTAAAGTTTTGCATGACCTTGAGCATGTCTCTCTATGTAGCTGAATCAGCTGGTCATTGTGGTTTTGGAATACAATTAAATATCTCACAATTATAATTTCAGTTTAGCCCATATAGATTGAAAACAGAGATGTTTCCAGCAGGGATCCTCACATTTCCTCTGATTCCAGGCCATGATAAGTAGCCTTCTCTTAACCGCAAAAATTCCAACATATAGTAGAACAAAAATGGGAAAATACATAGTTTGGTGTATATGATTGACAGACATTCAAGTGGTTCTGTTCCTGAGTGGGAAAATAACTGAGTGAGCAAGGGAAGTGGCCTCTTCCCTAGTTGTTCTTGCTTGTTTATTGTAATTAGAGCTATAAATGAAACTCTCTGATGGGGATGGGGGGATGGGAGAATGCACATTGGCCCACAAAGACAAAAAAATGTGTGTTGTGTTGTGTGTGTGTGTGTGTGTGTGTGTCTATCTTGGAGAGCAGCCAGAGAGGTGGGGGTGGGAGGGCAGTCAGCGTTTTTCAGACTACATGAATGAGGCCCCACCGGAGTGAGCTTCCTGTGTGAGGGCTATAAAAACAAAACCGGAGCTAAAGAATGCAGAGTGCTCCCACATTCCTGAACATTCTGCCAGGTACAGGACACGCCGCATGTCCCCTCTTTCCTTGGATAAAAAGAAAAATACAACAATTCCCATGATGCATCACCGCTGATTGAAAACAAGCAAACATACAAATGCACGCCTCTACCCATAAACACTGCAGTAGTAGAGATAATGCTTGGAGCTCTGCTGGTGGTCCACAGAGACTGTTCATTACATCCCGCAATGCAAAAATGTTTGTTGCACAAAAACAGACAAGAAATAGATGATTTTTCTTTTATGAGAGCCCTAACAGATATGTGGCTGAATTGCACCTGGTTCAAACAGGTTTATCCCCCTGAGACCAATCATGCCCCCAGCTAATTTCTGCCCATTAAATCATTAAATATATTTTCATAAAGTTCTAATTTTTCCCAGAGGTTTGTGTCAAAGTAAAGCTCACCGAGTTTCCAAAATGGAAAAGGTTCATCCTCTGGATCTGCCCGTTAGATTGTTCAGTATCTTGTGTGTAAAATTTGTATCATGTCCAGAAGTTTGTGTGAGAGCAAAGCTCATTAAGCATTTACAATGGAAAAGCTTCATGCTGTTGGGAGCATGCACATACTTACAAGATGTCACAGCAATCTGCATTAGATTATTAGATATCTTATGCACACAGTTCTGATTTTGCCCAGCTAGGTTTGTGTCAGGTTGAAGCTCACTGAGTGTCCAAAATGGAAAAGGTTCATCCTCTAGAGAGCATAAACATACTTACAAATGTCACAGAAAATTGCTCATTAGATTGTTCAATATCTTGTGTGCAAGGTTCATATTATATCCAGAGGTTAGTGTAAGAGAAAAGCTCTTTGAGCGTCCAAAATGGAAATGGCTTATCATCTCTGGAGCATGAACATACTTTCAAAATGTCACAGCATTATGCTTATTGGATTATTAAATATCTTGTGTGTGAAGTTCATACTACTTCCAGAAGTTTGTGCATGACGAAAGCTCACTGAGTGTCCAAAATGGAATAGGTTCAACCTCTGGGGAGCATAAAAATACTTACAAAGTTACAGCAATCTGCCCATGAAATTGTTCAATATCTTTTGTGTAATGTTTGTATCATGTCCAGAAATTTGTGTAAGAGGAAAGCTAATTGAGCATCCAAAATGGAAATAGTTAATCCTCTTGGGAGCATGAAAATACTTACAATATGTTGCAGCAATTTCCCCATTTAGATTATTCACTATCTTGTGTGTGAAGTTCATATCATGTCCAGATGTTTATGTAAGAGGAAATCTCATTGTTCCTCCAAAATGGACAAGGTTTATCCTCTAGAGAGCATAAACATTTTCACAAAAGTCACAGCAATCTGCCCACTGGATTATTCAATATCTTGTGTGTAAAGTTCGTATCATGTCCGGAGGCTTGTGTAAGAACAAAGCTCTATGAGTGAAATGGCAAAGGATCATCCTCTTGGGAGCATGAACATACTTACAAAATGTTACAGCAATCTGCCTATTAGATTATCCAATATCTTGTGTGTAAAGTTCTCATTTTGCCCAGAGGTTAGTGAAAGAGAAAAGCTCATTGAAAACATAGGAAAGGATCATCCTCTTGGGAGCATGAACACACTTACAAAATGTCACAGCAACCTGCCCATAAGATTGTTTAATATCTTGTGTCTAAAGTTCACATTTGCGCAGAGGTTTATATAAGCATAAAGCTCATTGAGTGTCCAAAATGAAAATAAATCATGGTCTGGGGAGCATGAACAATGCCTGACAATCTTGCAGTAACTAACAATTAGATTTTTATATTCATTCTATGCAAGATGAAATTTAGGCTGATGATGGCAATAGAAGAAAGGTCACGGAGGTCTTCAAAAACATTTGAATTCATTCTCTGAGGACTACGAATAACAACAGCAGCTCAGCATGCTGTTGCTTTTGTCTGTTACTGAAAGAAAACATTATGAGTAGCCGCCTCTTTTAAAAGAAAGTAATTTAGTGAGGAGAGAATAATAGAAACAGCTGGAGTAGCCACCAGTCTTTAATGTCAACTATTTTTAGCAGGCAGTAAAAAAGAGATTAGTAGACGTTTGTACTTTTATTCTATATTTTCCAGTAACACTGACAATGGGTGTGGCTGTGCAGGATGTTGATTCCATCATGCCAGTACCATACAAACCCAAAAACAACATCTTTTGCTGTGTTTCTGCTGCTATTTCAAACCTTAGCCACCTACAAAAACATCTAATGTCCCATACTAATTCTAAATTAGATTATGCCCGGTACAGAATTTTATTTTTTAGTCACAGCAAATGTGATTTTAGCCTAAAATAATGTTTTATAAGCAGGGTGTAACAAGTCTGAGCCTCTTCCAGCACTGAGGACCTCGCCCCTGAGAGTGGGCAGGGTGCTGCAGTGCTGAGGTCAGTGGATGATCTCATGTGAGCTGCTGACCAGGCCCACATGTTTGTCTAATCACACTTCCTGCAGAAGCAACAAGTGCTTGTAATGCCACCGTGTTAGAGTCTAATCACTCCAGTCATATCATATCTACAACAACAGAGAAAGTACTAAAATGATTCCTCTTTTCGTAAGTGCACACTCAGTTCTGCTTGTAGATTTACAGGAATAAGTTTATTTTCTTACTTTAACAGGAATAAACAGCAAAGTAATGTTGGGCTGATGTGGTTAAAAGCTGTTTTCAGCAGGTTTTCTGATGTTTTAAACAGTAACATAAAGATAAAATGATGATTAGACAAATTAAGTGTGGATAAGAACATCATGTAAATCCAAAATCAGCAAATAATTTCGACTAAACCTGCTGACCGATATTTACTGAATGGAAGGTGTAGTTAAGTGGTGAGCAGTAAACTTCTGGCTGAGCGGCGTAACCACCTCAGGGGTGACACGACACACACATGCTTGTTAGACATAATTAAATTTCAGCAGGATACAAACACTAGCACATACTGTACCCACCACACTACTTTTAAAACCATCACATGCTCTAGTTTTGTTTAAACACACAGCAGTGTAAAAACATTTCAGGCATGCTGCGTGCTGAACAATACAAGAAGCAAGAACACTGATGTTATCTTTGTTTTCAAAAGAGAGGAACAAATCTGACCCCACACTGCCAGCTACCATGAAATCATCACCCGTCTGCAGATAACCACACCGACCAAACTTTCCAGTCGCACTGTCACATGAACGCAGCAGGTCTCATGTGGCAGAGAAGAATGAAGATGTAATTTTCCACACCTGTGGAGACAGTATTTGAATCGAAGTGTCAAATGTGAATGTGAAGACAATGGAGTAGAAGCGCTGCTGTCCTTGTTGTGATCACACGCAGGTTCTTCAGTGTGCTATTGCATCTTGTGAAGGGCTCATTGCATGGGCAGAATATGGGCTCAGCAAAAAAGATAAAATACCTTTATTTTACATATCAGTATGTATTTAAAATGCACTCATGTTGACCCTGATGAAGCAACACATTCTCACTCTGACCTCGTCACATATTGACATTTGGACATGGACTTTCCACGTCCATAAAGGACGTGCAAGGTACCCTGGATGCGTTGGTTGTAGACGTTCTGGGACGCCGTGTCAAGTTCTGCCTGTTACATGCATTGTCTTCTTTCAAAATACACTTTAGTTGTCACAGGAAATTTAACATTTACATACAGTCTCTTTCAAAATAAACTCAAATTGACTCCTACGGGAGGCGAGCACCGCTCTCTTGGGTGGAAGTCAGTGTTTGTTAGGCCTATCCACCACGATTGGTCTGATCAAACTTTTGCCGCCTTAACTTTCGCCCTTGTCACGCCGCGTTTCCCCCTGAGGCCACTGGGCACTGTTAAACTATAACGGTGACTGGCTGGGTATCATTTTGACATTAAAGGATGCCGTTTTTTTCCAGCCCCGCAAGTCACTAGCCAAGTGCCAGATTTTGATGACTTCGGAGTGAGACTGGGCTTGATGAAGCCCTATGTCGGTCGCAACGCAGCTGTCATTTTTAATTCATACTGCCATGAAAAATAAAGGCATTTTATATATTCTATTGAGACCATTTTCCATCAGTGCAATGAGCCCTTCACAAGATGAAATAAAATCAAATGTGAATTGTTTATTTTATATGTTTTTGTAGTAAATTATCACACATGTTAAAGTGGAGATTTTCAGCTTCATATGTTGTAGCAACGTTAAGTAGATTAAGAAAAAGTGAAAATATAATGACAAATTCTCAGGGGATCAACTTGAAGGTCTTAACACATGCTTCCTTTCTCTCTCGCTCTCATACACACAGTTTTTCATGAAAGGATTGTACCGCTGGGACTGTAACGTGAAGCCGGCGCTGGTGGGAGTGGTCCTGTGTTTCTTCCCCACAGACTCAGAATGTGTTCAGCCCAGAGCCTCGGTGCTCAGTATCCCCTCTGCCTCCTGAGTCTGTCAGCTGTGTCAGGACAGGGTCTCCCCCTTTGCCTCAGTCGGCCCAGACTCTGATCAAAGGCCAGCACGGACCCGGCTGTAATTGAAAACAGATCCAGCCAGAATCCCCCTCCAGCAGGAATATGCTGAGTGCAGGCGAACGCCTCGCATTCCAAAAGCATGAACTCTGCAAAAAAGAGAGACAGAACAGAAACAGCACTTGAAGTTTGCTTCTGCTTTACATGTACAATCTGAGGGAGGGGGTTACTTTGTGCTAGAAAGCTGTGGCCCTGCAGTACATGTCGTTATTTAGTGTCAGCATTGTAAAAATTAAGAATGAAGAATTACAATTCTTGAAATGGGATCATGTTGTTTGATCTTCCATGTGAGACAGATTACCTGCGTGACACCCAGGATAAAGAAATAAGCCTGAAGCAAGACGCTACGAAGTGCTGCTTCAGTCAGTTTTTAAAAGTGCAGGTGCTTTTTCAAGATGCACACTTGAAGTGATGAATATTTAATAAGCATGTCTTCATTTTAACATTGTGACACGTGGATTCTGACTTCTGGGTTATGCCTTTTGTCTTTATGAACCAAAATCCTGCAATATACATTTACAATCCTATCATTTCATGATTTAAATTCAAGTCTAATGTTATTAATGCTAATGCTAGTGTTGCTCTGCACCTGCTGGATGCTTGAAAAAGCAACTGTTTGCTGCCAAGTTCACCAGGTCAACTTAATAGGTAACAGGTTAAAGGTTGTTGTCACTGACTTACTGCAAGAGGTAGACTCAGAAACAACAGTTTAATTGCCCAACATGTCTGTGCAGTGTCTCTTCTGGTTGTTTGCCAATCTTACTACTGTGAGAACAAGAAGTCACTTCGCCCAGCTGTAGCACCCTGTTAAACCAGTGAGGTTTAAAGTTGTTAGCAAGCATATTTTTATTAATTTTTGGACATAGTAAGGCTTCTTGTTGCCTCCTGCTTCCAGTCTTTATGCTAAGCTAAGATAAGCTAATCGGCTACTGGCTCTAGCTTCATAGTTAGCATACTGATATTTATCTAATTAAGGGTTTATTTGATAGGGATAAAGCATTTTAATGAATATTAGTGTGAAATATAAGATGTAAACATGCAAGAGTGTGCAAGAATGTACATCTGTAGTCCCTTGGCAGGCAACAAAAACAATGACCAGAAAGTAGCAACCATCGTGTCATTCTTAGCAAGACAGCAAATTTGCTTGTTTCCAGAAATGTTTGATGTAAGGCTGCGTTCAGATCAACTTGCACGTGCCCTCTCATTCATTTCAACAAGGCCAGCCTGGCAGCACAAGGGGAGAGGTGCCAATGCAGGGGGCTCCAGAAAAAACACAATGCGTCATCTGGCCAAAAAGTTTAAGCTGATGCAACTTTTACCAGACCACAACACAGCATCATCTGTCAAGGCCATCGGGTGGGCAACCAAATATGTGAATTCTGTACTTTTTCTCTCATGAAATCATATGTTAAAACCCCAAATCCTCAACGTAAAGCTGACGGACGAGCAGCTGAAATGTACAGGTCTAAATCTACAGACATCTGACAAGCACAACTACAAAGTCCATGTTGCAATAGGGAGCACCAGACAGCAGCTGTTTCAACACACCGTGCAAAAACAACATGTTCTCATAGTCACTCCTCGACTTGAAATATGGCACTGCAATCTAAAACACACCATTTCCTTAAAACTGAAATCCTGTTTGGTTTTGCACTTCCTCTTTATAATAATATGGCAATATTACAAGAAGAATAATGAGGGATGAAATCTTTGTGGTTTGCCTCAGGGCACTTCCTGGCATTCTAACGTGACATTGGGAAGGCTTTAATCAGCTGAAACAATGAGAGGAAGTCAGGGTCAGACTGTGTAAGTGTGAAATTATGTTGTGGGATTGCAAGAGTTCTAAAGAGGGTGGTGATGGGCTGATGGTGATTAGTTAGCAGATGTGAAACGATGCACAGGTGCGATGGTGAGCAGAGATGACAGATTTAGAGGACGACTTTGACAAGCATGTTAACTTATGAGCCTGAAGCCTGAGTTTTAGGGGAGGTTTTGTCCTTGTTTCTTGGCTTCACCAAAGATTCAGACCTGAGTGTTGCACATGGAGGGTGCAACAGGAATTGGGTGTAATCTGCACAAGAATCTCGAGACGCTGATTCAGTCCTTGTTAAAGCAATGCGGGTAAATGTGGCGTCAGTGCCGGGTCATTAGAGGGGAAAACCCTGTCCTCTGGGCTACCGTTGTGCCTCTCAGTGCCAGCTATTGAAACTGATGGAAAACAAACCAATTTCTAGATTAGGGAGTGTGTAAACAAGTCTTATGAAAACAGAAAGCTCCTCAAGAAGAAAACAGATCGGAAACTGCTGTTCAGCTGTGATAGAGGTGAAAACATGCTGTCACATGATTGCTTTATTCCTTGTGTGAGAGCAGTAAACGAGCAGCTGGGAAGAGGTTCAGCCAGATTTTCTCATTTTTGGGTCGTCACCACACTGACAACAAAGGTACAGAATGTCTCTGGGTCACATTTTGTGAATTCCAGAGAGCTGCTGCAAGTCCAGAAGGAACAGAGTCAAATCTCAAAGGAGCAGTGATGACCACTTATTTTGGAAAATGTGATGTTTCCCATTAGAGCTGACATGCTATCATTGCCTAGATAACAAAGTCTCCCAGCACAAATCCTCCAGAAAATCACATTCTCCATGTTTTCACCCTTTAAGTGATTACACTTGTGTCATGCTCTGTTATCATGCTCCCCCGCAGCGTTTGGATGGCTCTTGTGGCCATGGCTTTCACACACTTGATGTTTGTGTCAGTGGAATGTGGTCAGATGCTGTTTCTCAAGAAAAGTCCAAGTCTGAATCGAGGGCTGTTGTTTCCTGCATGCTAGACTGTGGTGAGTAAGAAGCCCCCACTTTTTTTTCTTTGAATAACTGCACTGCACAGAAGATGAAGACCTCACTCAAAACATTTGCTTTAAACAATGTCACAATCCTGCAGAAACAAAACTACCACTACATATTGTTCTAATCATATGTGGGTCTAATATTGTTCCAAAATGTTCTCAACCCAGTTCGTTTTCTAAACTATATGTGCTTAACATTTATTAGTTCTACTAATTCAGAACAACCGACACTTATAGCCGGGAAGAGCAAGAATGTGAAAACAGGAGCACCCATTTCCCCGGGCGTTGGCAGTACTGACAGAAGGCCTGAGGGATGAGGTTACTACAGGCTGTGTGCATCTTGTTGAGTTTATGTAGACAATGAAAAGCAGAGATTGCAATAAAAAGACACAGGACAGGAAAAGAGAAGGGAGATGCTGAGTTTCTAGCTTCCATATGACAGGATATGATGAGCCATGCTTGCAATGTAGAGCTACAGACGGAAATGTTGGTCTGTTGGCCTTTATCCCAGAAATATGTGATCATCTATGGATTTTCATGAAATTTTCAAGACGTTCATGGTCCCCAGAGGGTGAAATACTGACTTAAATCTTTCTAGGGCTGGCTCAGAATTATGTCAGTCGAATCAGATTTGGTTGTTCAGTAGGACTATTCGACTATTTGTAGAGTTTAAGAGTTTGAACGAGGTCAGCGGGATGTTCGGTGTGACAGTGACACTCATGTAATATAGTAAACAAGCTTATTGTGCCAGCAATGGATCAGAAATGTTGATGTTAAAAATGAAAGATGAAATGTTACGCAAAACACATAAGATAATGTTATTTTGGAGCCTTATAGGAGAAAGGCTCTCCCCCTCAAGGCAGCTCCTCCCATATCCAAAATTGCCTGTATCAAAGAGCAGCGTGAAAGTGGAGAGCGCTCACTCCGGAGCAAAATGATGTCACCAGAAGTACACTGCACAGTGACTGGCAAAAACAAACAAACAAAAAAAGACTTCTGGACTTGAAGCAACGTCAGTCGACTGAGGGATCTCCAGCCGATAATTTGAATCTCTGGCTTTCAGGGGGCAGCTCTGATGTTTCCCAGATGTGTCCTTTAGGGCAGTGGTTCCCAACTAGTGGGTCATGGCCCAAAACTGGGTCACAGGTTGATTCTGAATGGACCACAAGTGACTTGCGAACGTATCAACTTTGTAAAAAACACACTTTTTTTTAAGTACAGTGAATTTCCAGCATGGAGCTTTTATTTTTAAGAGCTATTTCCTTCTATAGTGTAAGTAAAGGATGAACAGCTAATCTGAGACATGACCAAACACAAGTATGATGCTGAATATATATGTGGACCTTGAGCTAATGACAAAGGAGAAATCTGGACCCAGTGGCTGGACCAGTTGGGAACCACTGCTTTAGGGTCATCGGCACGTTGACATCTTTGGTTTTTAGTGAAATGTCTCGACAACTGTTAGGTGGATTGCTGTAAAATTTGGTGCAGATATTCATGATTGAAGGAGAATAATTACACACATCAAGCACACAAGGCTATCAAGACACAGCATACATGAACTAAAAAAGTAACAACCTTGTCAGGTTGTAATGACCAGAATTGACCCGATGACGACGCAAACAGGATCGAAACATTGTCCTGATTAAACTTCTGTGGCATGCAGTAGGTGCGCAGATGTTGCTTTTTTCTTCATGTACAGTTAACGGTGGTGCCAAGAGGATGAATGATAGTGACCTTGGTGATCCCCTGACTTTTTATCTAGCACCAACGGCAGGTCAAACTTTTTACTTCACCGGTGAAACATCTCAAAACCTCTCAGATGAATTAATTTTGTTCATGGTTCCCAGATGATGTATCCTCATGCCTTTGGTACTCCTCCATTCTCAGAACCCATCGGCTGTATTCGGCGTCTGACTTGCGGCAGACGGCGATACAGCCTCTGGGGGCAGACCCCTGATTTTTTGGCATTCCAGTTTGATTTGGATGGAGGAGGCGAATTTCCGTTTCTGACTTCCGTTTATATATAAGTAAATATGCTGAACCATTGCGATGGATTCAGAGTTTGCAGTGACGCCAGTTATGTTCCGCCTTGTTAGTTCACCGCACGGACCGTTTAACCTGGCAACAACTGCAGCTGGTTCTAACGTGATTGGTCAATATCACGTGGACTACAAACAGCCTACAACCGGAAACCAGGGCTCTTCCGCTCTTCTTCCGGAGGCAAGATCTCCGGGGTTTGCCTACAGACTCCACATTCACTGAATGTAGAGTCTGTATATGGAGACTAGTGCTCCTCTGACTTTCCCTCTGGCACCATCATGGGGGTTGACATTGAGTGAAGGTTTCTGTAGACTCTAAGTCCTGTTGAAATTCATCTGCTCATCCCTGTGGAAACGTCTTCATTAACTACACATAGAGGAGCTCTAATGTTTGAGAGAATGCCTTTTTGCATTTTATCACAGCACTGAGTAGCATCATAGCAGTTAGTTAATACATTCTCAAATTTGCAATCAATTAGATACCTTGGCAGGAGAATATGCAGTTGGCAACCTGTTCTGTCAGTGTTTTTGTACATTTCTGTATTCTGGTTTCCAGCAGTGGCAGACGAGGACGGAGCAGAGGGAGGGAGGTCTTGATAGGTAACCTGCTCATGGGAACATATTAACATATAGACATATTTACAGAACTGGGTGTTGCTTCTTAAGAGCCAGTTGTGATGAAAGCTGCTGCTACGTGTTATCTTCTGCACAGCACTGCTGCAAAGTAGTTCACCTCAAGATGGTAAACAAAGGGCCAGTGTTGGACAAAACTGTTGACGTGCACAGGGATAAATTAGACCATCTGTGTGAGGGCAACATGTTATCTCCAGTAAGTGCTGTCCTGCATCTTTGTTATCTTGGTTATAGCTTTTGGAGATGACAGCTAATGAAAAACTATTTTTGACCTTTTCCTGTTGACTACGTGTTCGCTGTCATACGCTCCGGCACTTTTAACAGTGGCCAGATGTCCCAGATGGTTGGCCAGGCCCTGCGCTGTCAGCAGATCTGAGAGCCGAGCGTGAGCTAAGCGTGAAACACTGACACGGCACACCGGTCCTCCAGGGATGCAGCCAAGGAAACCTGCAGAGATGCACACTTTGCTCCCTTTGTCTTCCTGCCATTATAAAATGGGAAGGTGGGTACATTACATGGGTCGTATAAATTCTATAGTGTCAGTGTGTGAGGTGCTTTGAGAGCCATTTAAAGGCATATTAACCTTTTAACACATACATACAGATTTTAATGTCTTTTTTCCCAGTGTAGTCAGACTCATACTCTGAAATGAAATGATCAGCCATATTCAGTTTAAATCAAATGAACAACAGAAAATGAGTTACTGCAAATTTAAAGGAATACTTCACCCCAAAACGACCATTTTATCAGTTACTCACCCCATGTAATGTTGAATTTGTGAAGAAGACTCTTGAAAGCCAGACTCTATTGACAGTTACTGTGGTTTTACCTCGCTCAACATGGTAGCTGCTGGCCTACCACTGCCTTGATCAGCTTATTTGTGTTTTTGTGTGACTTTGGTGTTGAAAAGGTTCGTTTAGATGAGGGGCCGTAAACTGCTACTATTTTATTGGCCTAAAAAAGGACAAAAAAAAATCTGTCTGGAGCAAAAAAAACATATTTGAATAAAGGTAACAGCCCATAACGCCTAAATTAGCCCATCAACATTATGAATAGGTCTAAATGAGCAGTATTTAGTACTTTAACTTTGCAGCATTGGTGGTGAAAGCAAATAAATCTGTGCCCACACTATTAAATCTTCTATTTTCCTCCAAGAATTTTCCTTTTTTGGATTTGGATCCATAGCTAACCTTGCTGAGGAGACTCCAGGCTAGCCACCGCTACTGAAGGTCAGTAAAATTTAATGGAAAAGGCACCAGGTTGTAGACTTGTGACGCACATTTTAGTTGATGAAAAGTTAACTCTTATTTTAATTTGATGTATAGGCTACACATTTTTACAACTGTAGAATGCAACAATGAGAAATGACAATCAGAATGTTAAAAAGTTAAAAAGAATGTTATTCATTTCCAGATAATTTTATGTCAAAGCCACAGGGAGCCAATAGAGAGGGTCTTAAGAGCAGCAGGTTGCCTACTCCTGTTTTAGATTAACCAAGGTCACAAAATGGCACAAACTATCTACCATTCGAGGCAGCAGTAGACCTGCAACTCCCATGTTCAGCAAGGTAAAATCACTGCATTTTGTCAGTGGAGCCTGGTATTAAGAAGAGCATAGATAAGTTTCACTCTTAGTGAAGTTCCCTGTCAGGAAAGGGCTGTCAGTTTGGGAAGTATTAAACATCTGACTGGACAAATGAGACTTTGATTATACTGCATATGGTGTGTGAGAGTTTGTAAACTGATGTTTTAATATAGTTTTGCTGTTGTTGAACACAGACCCCTTTGACTTCAATTCATCAGCAGTTTTATCCATTTTTGGCTTCTCGTACACCAAGTTTTCTTCATGAATTCAACACATTATGAATAACTGATACTAGGATGGTCATTCAGGGAGATGAAGTGTTCTTTTAAAGTACTTGACAAAACACACACACAAAACCACCAGCTTTCTTTGAAGGAGGAATTTATTTTGTGTCTCTGCTTCTATATTAATCTCTTCATGATGCAACCAACATCATAAAGGTTAAAAACAGCAGTACAGTCGAACTGTCTAGAAGTGTGCTATTAAAAAGACTGCATTATTAAAACAGTTGAGGAGCTCTCAACCCTCTAACAGCCTGCCTCTGAACACTATCCCAAAACTAAGCCTGAAAACCAACATTTTGTCGACACAAATTATCCGGCATAGCAAGTGACCAACATACTCATCCCTTAAATTCTGCACACTTAAATCAGCACCAGTGCTGGCTGTGCCCCGTGTAAGGCATGGGTTCCTATTGTCTACGCAGGTAATCCTCTCTATCCTGATTTTTTTCACACTGTGCGTGTTGAAAATCAATCCCAGAGCCAATGGAGGGGGAAAAACAATCAAACAGTATTATCTCCAATCAAAGACACTGCCCTTGTTCAAAGCACAGTGATCTTTTTTCTTTCAAAGACTGCAAAATTTGTAGCTTTGTAAAAACAAATAGAATATATTTCTACATATACAGAATATAAAGCTTTTTAGTGACTAGTAACAAAAATGACCAGAGAGACGTAATCAGAAGGCACAGCGAAACAGTGGTGACAGTGGCTGCTCAGCGAGGAGAACTGTAAACATTTCGTCCTGTTTGTCCGAGGAGAGAGATACCAGGAAGGGCTTGAGTGTTTCCAGAAGGCAGTGTGTTAGCCACTGGAGCGTTGCAGCCCCTGGAGTGACGGTCACTTATAAACAGTCAGTTAAAAACAGTGTTGTAAGGCTAAAAACATCTGATATTTGAAATCTTGCACCGGGTATATGCAGCAGCAGATACAAGGCTCTCTCTCTGCGGGTCATCACATTAATTAGATTTAATTCTCCCACCCACCAGACCAAGTGGCGCACCATCATCATCATCATTAATTCTCATTAAATCTATAAGACTGTTTGTATTACAAGTCGGCGTATCTTTAAATTACACATCCTTTCTTACACAAGAACATCCAGTACCCCCCAAAAAATGTGGCCAACACACACAGAAACCTGGATTTGGTTGAAATGTCATTATCACCAGACCGCCATCTCCTTGAACGCCCCTCCCTGCTGGTTTGGACAGCATTCGCCAGTATGCGGCACTGGCTGCGGTTTGCCAAAACTCCACCGGCGCGCCGAGGGTGGTGCACGTGTCATTGATCACCAAGGTCTAAACCGACAGGCTGAAACAAACGGTCTGTTATGCGTTGTCGTACTTCTGCAGAGCCTCCTCCAGCTTGCCTGTGATCTTTTGGAAGAAGGCAATCTGCTGCTGTAGGTAGTGCTGCATCTGCGCCTTGAAGTCGCGCACGCGGATCTGGTGGAAGTGCTGGATCTCAGCCAGCGTGGCGCAGGAGATGATGTTGCAGCGCTCGTCGATGCCCTCCGCCTGCACCCGGTCCATCTTGCCCTCCTCCACATGCTTCTGGCTCTCTTTCACCTTCGTCAGGGCTCCTGTTGAGAACAAGAGAGCAACAATAATAAGATTTATTTCTGTTGTTCCATGATCACATTTATAATTATCATGTTTATTTTTGAAAGGGCTTTGTGAGAATGCATGTTCTGTAAATGGAAAACACCTACGCCATTTATCTATTAATGTTCAGATGTCCAAAAACTATTTTAACCAGTGTGGGAAAACAGCCCACACATAGGCTACACTTTAAACAACATTCCATCCTTAAGACATGAGTTTTCTCTTCCTTAAAAACTTCACTCATCATCTGAACCAGCAAAGTTAATTAATAATCTGAATATTCTTTGCGATTAAGATTCAAGAGCAGAGCTTGACAGGACATTTATAACTCCAAGGAACAGGCCAAAAATAGTTTGATGAACAGTTTGTTCCAACTCCCTGAGAACCAGAGCCACATCTGTGTCTATAGTTAGAGAATGTGAGGGGGCCTGACTCTCAAAAAAATACCTATTACATTATGGTACTTCAAAGGCCTTTTCTAAACAACCATTTAAGGGGATTTTGCTTGCAGTTTGATACCATCTATGATTGTTGGCAATTTCAAGGATGGGATATGAACATGGGCAACTGCCAGCCAAATGTGAACAAGTCTTTTTGTAGCTATTCTCTGATGCTGATGTCATGGTTGAGCAATTCGGTGTTTGCCAGGAATTAAATACAAGTCAGAGCTTACGTTTTTCTGACTTATACTGCTATATAAGAGTGACGCAGTTTCTTTATTTCTATGTCTACTACATGGATCATCATCTGGTGGTGATGCTGACACTTTGCTCGGGACGTGCAGCTTTAGCCTCAGTTATTTATCATGATGTAGTGACTGTAGCCATCAAGAGCACATTTAAGACCTCTCTCACAGGATTTCTACTTTAAGTCCACAGGAAACACTACAAAGTCAGATGTTCGTTTAGATTTAGATAGTTAGCTACAGCTGACAAAATCTGTGAGGGACATTTGCTATGTCGAGAAATGTGTATGTATAGCTGTGTCTGAAATCAAGGACCCCTTGTTTTAAAAGTGACTATGAGGTATAAGTGGTTAATCTGCCGTCATCATCATGAGAACCAAAGACTCGACTCACTTAGCAACAGCAACTGAGGGGTGGGACTTGGCAAACAGTCATTTCCAGTCAGACATTTTAAAAGGTTAACACTCTTAGAGCCCTGAGTTACACCTGGTGCAAAATGGTGCACAGCACAGCGCTGCAGTTTCAGACTGACACAGTTGTCAACTTCATGGCTAGCGCCCACGTTATGTAAGTACTTGCACCCATCAGTGAACCCATGGGCGTGTGGGTCTTAAAATGGGCTGTGGTAAGGCACATTGCTGGTATCTTGCTATTCTGAGGCAGCAGAAAGTGATTGCACCATTGACCAAGAAAAAACCTGGTCTAACGTCATGGGCACAGTATTTTCCTACTATTTAAAAGCTGTGTTATTCAGATAGTAAGATGCACCTACAAAGACAGGTTCACAACGTGCCTACACTCATGCAGGTGGCTTAAACTATTTATCATTAATGAGGCAAATATGACTTACTTTCTCTGAAATGTGAACATGGCAGAGACAAGAGCAGAGCTGTGGTCTGACTCCCCATTAAGGAAGATGCTGTGTGCTTTTATGCACAAGCAGCAGTGTAACTTTGTTGATTATTTCAAGAGCTAAAAGTTTTGTATTTTTTCTTTCAAGTTTATATCTACAGTTTTTAGAATTGGTGCTTAAATGTCCCACAATATTTCCATAATACCTTACTCTCAGCACGAAACCGCATGCGTATCCAATTTCCTAAACTGGCCATGTAAATAGTAGGGCTCCAGGTGTAGGCGTACCTGGCCTTTAAGGGGAATGGGAGATGACGCTCTGATTGGTTGAATTCATGTTATGCTCAAAAAACACCCATGAAATATTAAGGGACAAAATACAACCTCTTTACATGTTGCACCTTACGCTTGAGCCCAGGTTATGAGTTGTTTAACTAGCAAAAATGGAACTTAAATGCACTTGTGCTATGCACTTGAGACCAGTGGTTCCCAGCTGGTGGATTGCAGTCAAAAAGTGGGTCCCGGATACAATCTGTATGGACCGCAAGCGACTCACGAACGTGTCAAGTTTGTAAAAAACACATTTAATTTTAAAGTTCATAGAGTTTCCAGCACAGAGCTTATTTTGAAGTGCCGTTTCCTTCTGTAGAGTGAGTGACTAACTGACAGCAGTCAGTCACCAGTTGGGAACTACTGCCTTAGACCATGCACTATAGATTGTTTCACTCAGGCTCATCAGGTTTAATTTTAAAAATTCAACTACTAGACATTTCCTATCAGTGTCTTTTGGGATATTGTTCATTTTTAATTGTTTTTTTAAGTTCAGCTGGATGCTGCTTTGGTCAGACGGCACCACTACTATTAAATGAAGAAGAAACTGCATCTAGCATAAAAGGAAATCCAGCATCTCACAAATACAAATACTGAGAGTTTCACCTCTGAGTCTCACTCTGCCAGGACCACAATGACGACAGTAACTTGTCACTGTGGTGGAGTCTTGTGGTACAAACCTCCCATTTTCACACATATCAACTGTCACTGCTGCGCCCCTTGCTTTTTTTTTTTTTAAACAACATTCTGCATAGTGTTATAGTCAGAAAACGCCTTCAGCCAAACTGGTGCCAAAACAAGAAATTAGCCTACAACTCCCCAGACAGATGGTCGGATGGGAGCAGAAGGCAGGGTCAAAACACCAAGAGCGGATGACAGATGACTTATCAAACTGCTGACATTTTCTGACCGAGTAAAGGAAGAAATGTCACGAGCAGTAAGTATCGAGTTGAAACGCAAGAGAAACTGACTGATATGACCTTCTGTCTGACCCAACTTCTTAGAAATGTTTACATGTCACAGCTGGAGTCAAAGAAAGAAACATTTCTTTGGGCTGTGGCGTGAACGCTAACATATGTGTGCTTACGGAAGTTCTTGTTGTCGTGTTGTTTTTAGAACTTGATCCTGTCAGAAATGATTTTTAACTTGATTTGTAGAGCAAAGAAATGAAGTTTGAAAGATGTGTTTCGCCTTTTTTTTTTTTTTTTAAATTTCCTTTGGAGACCTTGTGATGTTCTACGCAGAAGCAAGTGGCTAAGCCAGGAGCCTCATTACAGACATATGATTTCAACATTTTCTAAAATCTAACTGCCCAAATAATGAATTAAAAAAATAATTCGCAGATTGGCTGATCATGAAAATAATTGCAGCTGTAGCCCTGGCTTTATCTGTCCTTGTTTTTTGTTAACGTGGCAGAAACCTTGGTTGACTCAACACCATGAAGCACAGAAACCAGCGCTGCTGTACTCTGTGCAGGCCTGACATTACACAGTGTTAACACATACATGTTGCAATTGTTCATAACGACACACACAACATGTAGTAAGATGACTGCAACACCATGTATGGCACAACCAGCTGACTGACAATGTCACCTCTGAGCGTTAGCTCTAGGGCAGTGTGTGAAGGTGAGATTTGTGCCCTTAAGGCACACAGCGCAACTTCCTGTATTGGCCTATCATGGGATTTTCAAGTCATTATGTGAGCTTAGTCACTAGCACTCTGTTAAAGGTCTGATTCAGCCGGCTTGTTTCCTGAAATGTGAGACCCTCAGACGACTTACTGACCTAACCCTGCACTCGTTTGGCTTCTGTCTGCACTTTAAGTTCACAGAAATGCCTGACGACTGCTTTTTTCTCTCCTCAGCCTGCAACATGTCAGACTTTATATTACAGCACGCAGAGCAAAGAAATATGTTGACAAACCCCCCTCCCCCCAAGAAGACATCTTTCACCCTCTACACACAGTCTGCCCAGTTTGCCTTCTGGCTGTCGCTCCCTCAGCTGCAGTTTAACCCAAATCTTTGAAATACCTTTAATGCACCGCAGATTGAACATGACAGAAAGAGAGGCAAAGATAACAGGGGAGCAGTAGACACGGGGTGGAAAAAATAAAGAGAGAAACGTGAACAAACACAGCTGTCCAAAGACTTAAATGCCAATCCCAAAGGTGTTTACTGTATCTTAAAGGTCTCTGGCTTCCTGCATTTTAAAAGCCCGCTAATGGACTATGTAGGAATAATTGTTACCATGGAGACTTTATGAGAAAGGCAGGAGTTCAGTCATAGGAGATGGTGTCAGCAAACTGTAGCATACAGACAGCCACATCATTTTGACAGCTGCTGCAGAGTAATCTTTGCAGGCCTGCTGCAAAAACACAACCACAAATGACATACTGAGGCTGTCAAGCAGGGCTGTAAATAGATGATTTTCATTATTGATTAATCTGCTGAAAATTTTCTCAACTGTTTAGTCTATGAAATGTCAGAACAGAAGATAGTGAAAATGGCAGTGATTCCCCAGATGGCGTCTTCAAACTGTTTGTCTTTAGTCCAAAACCTGAAGATATGCGTCAGCCACGACAACTGATGTTTTTACCTTGTGAGTCTGTGTGCGTGTGTGTGAATGTCATTGTAGAAGAATGGTAACACCAACTGTAGCAGGAACAACCACAAAAGCTGTTTTGAGTGTTTTGCCGATATTTTTGTCTTTTTGTGGGTCAGTCTGTGGACAGACTTAGTCACTGTGACAGCATCACAACCAGCAGAGATGCAGTCAAGAAACTTTACAGGTGTGTAGTTGAGATCACAATGAATGCCCAGTGTGATGATGGGTGTGGTCCAAGCACGGAGGCCAGCAGTAGGGGGGTTAGAAGACCACTTTTCATCCCTGGCCTAGATTCGTTCTAAGTCATGGATCGCTGTGTCACAGTTAGTGTGATCCAATCGCAAGATGGTCTCTAGTTCATTTACTGCCACTGTGTGTGAGTGGGTGCAGGTGCATGTTTTTTACAGTCTGAGTTTATGATGTAACACACCTGTCTGTACAACTTTGTGGAGAGCAGGAACTAGTAGTTTTATTTGTTTTGTAGTGTAAGTGCTACTTCCAAATGGTGGTGAAATGTGACAGTACATTTACTCAAGTACTTAAGTATAAATCTGAGCGCAACTTTAGTTAGCCAACTCGTTTCTTTACAAATTAAGATGTTTGCACACAAACTATATGTAACTATATACTATTACTATAAGTATGATCGTTAGGCGTGGGGGCAAAATCGATACAACGTAGGATCGTGATATTTTCACGTGGCATTATCGTATTGTCACACAGAGCAATGTATTGTTTTTTTTTAATTATATAAATTATTAACATCACAAATATAAAATACACTTTAGGTAGCCCACTGTACAAATATAATCAGTTGCTTGTTCAGTCCACTGCATACATTTTGCTGCAAAAAAAAGTGAGATAAACAGACTGAAAACGTCATCTTGTTGGATAATATATCACAATGTTTTATCGCAATATTCAGCATATTGCAACATCGCAATAATATGATGATGGTGATTTCCACCCTTAATAATCATACAACTGCAGCTGAAATAAAATAATAATGATAATAATAAATATGAGGACTTGCTACTTTCCATTTTAATTATTTAAATTATTTTGATTTATTTAATTAAGTTAAATTTTTCTGCATCAGTACTTTTAATACTTGAATTTAAATTACATTTTTAAATTCTAAATTTAAAAGACATAAAACATTTTCCTGATTTTATTTACATATTTTTCCTTAAGTAAAATTTTCAATGCATGACTTGTTGTAGTAACAACAGTGTGGTACAGGTAACTAAAGTAAAGGATGTGAATACTATCTCACCACTGCTTCCAAATACGTCATTACAAAAGATATGAAGACCATATTTCATCACAATAGATCCCCTTTTAGGTTATCAAGTCTTGCCATGTTGTGTCTGAAGTCTTGTTGCACAACTGCTGCTTCTGCTATCTTTGCTTTTCAGTTTAACTGAGTGACTGGCAGAAAAATCCAGGACTCCACCTGCATCTGAGATACATAATGCTGTTGTGTTAATATGTGAGGATTCAAGATACAGAGCTGCTGATTGCTGCCTGTTAACAAGCTTTGTACCATAACTGCAGTGTCACACTGTGAATAAGAAAACGTCCTTCCTGGCTGTACGGAGGTGGCACTGAGCCCTCCTGGACTCACTGGAGGCAGCCCTTCGGCTCTTACGTAATCCCTGGTTACACAACACCGAGCTACTGCGAGCGTGTGACCTGGACAACGAGTGGCAATCCCCATCTCATCACTTGGCCACCTAGGTCATCCATTTGTGCATCAGAGGACGTTTAAATGGCCTGTAACAATATATCAGACAGACCCGCAGTGTTTGCACAGGGGGCGTGTGAGCTGTAAGGCTGACTCAGCAGGAAACCCTGACATCTGTGTATGAATCGGTGCTTTCCATTACTTGTCTGCCATTGTTTAATCACCTCATGTGGAGATAAAACTGTGATGAGATTGGACAAAATGCAGCTCTTAGTCATGTGCTGAATAGATAACATCAGCAAGGGCAAGAAAGGACAAACAGAGTAAAGATAGGAATGAAGTCAGCCGAGCCAAAAAGCATTTTATCAACTTAATTACTTATTAACTTAAACTCAATTCATCACAGATAGCTTACTTTCCTTTGTATTCTGTATGCAGTATATACTTTAATTTGGGACTGAGGACATTTAAGTTCATCAATGAGTGCTCCACCCTGAAAAAAATCTAGTTTATTAGCCTGATGAAGACTTGGCATCTGATAACTTTTCGCTACTGGATAAGAACATTATTTGCTAGCGGGTGGTGCTGTGTTATTTTAGCTAAATTGACTATACGCCCTGGACTAAAGTCAACTACAAGTGTTTCCCCCTGCAGGCAATATCAATATTATCACAATGAGTAAGTGTTTGAACAAGAACCTGAAGAAGTGGTCGCATTTCAATACCCACTCCACAAAAACACAACGTTCAGAGATGTTTTTTACTTCAACGTCAACCGCCTGACCATTTTTACACCACTACTCTGTCAGAAGTTTTATATTCAATTTCCCCCTCCCCTCGTCTCGAGCTCCAAATATACTGAATAATAAGACACTTGCAAAAACAAAAAGCTTCTTTGGTAATCAGCCAAACCAGAGTCAACCCTATCTTTGGACTGTAAACACTGAACCTCGACGAAACCCCTCTCTCTCCTCCCTTCCGCTTTCTCAAGAGCCTGAAACAAGCAGAAACAACAAAACCAAGGCCACCATATCAGATTAGGACAAAAATAAAGGTACAGAAATATAGGATGTGAAGCTTAAATGGTGTCTGAAAGCAACGCCAGATATTATGTCAATATTATGAGCAAACATTGTCCCAGTCAAGCTCCACGCTAATGGCTAATGGGGGCCCGGCAGAGGTGGCGATCAATACGGTGACGCTCTTTGTCCCTCTGTGGGACAGCTTATATTTCACTGGCCACTTCCACCACGGGGATAAATAAAAACCTGTCTGGTGTCTGCGGTCCTTGTGAGACAGATACAGAGAGCTTAAAATGGAATTGTTGATAAGCAATGCTTTGACAGGTTCTCCTAAAGAGAGCAATGTGACTGCAAGAGATAACCTCTTAAATATGGTTTATGACCAAGCGTATTAGCCTCTATCGCTACTTTTAAAGCTGCTATGGCTACCACTTGACTTTCTGACTCACTTCAAATCTTGATTATCGCTCCACCAATGCATAAAAAAACAGCACTATTCAGTCCCAGCTGACCTACTTGGCCAGATGAGTTTCTGTGCGACCACTTCTATTGCGGAAACGTGCACTCTGGTCTGTGACAACAAAGGATGTGGCCTAGCCTCTCTTCAGGTGTCTAAACTGGGAGCGGTTGGCGATGAAACTCACTTCAGAACAGAAGAATAACACTTGTGGACATTTCCTTTACACGTTTATCAGGAAGGGCGGATAAAAACCGAGCAACAGAGGGGATATATGTATATGGGGATGGAAAAGAAAGTGCCTTATTAAATATATGAGAGGAAGAGAAGGGAAAGGGAGACAAAAGGACAGATACAATTTTAAAGTCCTAAATAACACTGTTTTCAATAAGTTCACTTTTATGTAGTGAGCTGTTGTCATGTTTTGTGGGATATCTGCTCAATTTTGAGTGTTTTCTGAGAGTTTTCTTAGGGTACTAAGTTTAAACTTCTATCTAAGCTTCAGGGAAATTTGTCGTTGAGAGCATCCCTATGTGGCTGGTGTACGTCTGCACTTTATTGTCTTCACACAATGATACGCCAGTGAAATTCAGTCTTTATGGCTTCATTAAAAACCACCTTTTCTTACTAATTACAGTTATTTCACTGCCATATTGTTGAGTGCTGGACGATTCTGCGCAACCCAGGAGGTGAGGAGACTTTAGAGCGTGAACGTCAAGTACCTTTGCAAAGGTTATTTGCATTTAGTGCTCCCAGGAAGCATGTAGGCAGTTTGAATAACAAGCAGTTATTCAGCTGTCATGAGCGAGGGGACTTTTAAAAATGTTTAATGTAATGCAGGCGCATTAACTATCCCGATATATCACTGTCACTACCATGCGGCATAATAAATGTTTATAGCCACTTGCAGACTCTGGCGCAGCGCAGACCGACGGGCCTGGCAGTATGATTCTGCTGCACTTTTAACCGTTTTTTTCCTCTTTTACTCATCCTATAAATAGAAATGAATCAGGAATGCATTCTTCACTCGCATGATTAAGGCAGAAAGGAATGCACGCATGAAAGAAAAACAAGCCGAGCCGGACTCAAAATAAATACAGGGACTAAACAGCCTCAGTCCGCTAAAAAACAAGATGAGATCAAAGTAATTTGGGATTCAATATGCTGCACGCGGCTCTCCTTTCATCTGCTGCATGCCCTGGCTTTCCTGTCAGCTTTGTTTCCAGTCTCCCAGTGTGGCGAGGCCCCTGTTTCCACTGCCATCTTCTTTCAGTGCCCGCAGCAAGGTCTTCCATGTGTGATATCGGGGGTTTCTTATCTGTGGTATTAGGCTGGGCTTATCACACAGGACTGTTTAAATGGCTGTGTCACCTTATTTGGGCTGTGTGTGGCCTACGTGGCAAACTGGATTTGTGTGTCCCACTGAAGCCTAAACACAGTCTGTCCCGTTTCCCCTAGGGTACTGTGGAATGAATGTGTCCAGTATTTGTGGGGGGGAGGGTCCGAATGATAAAGATGTCAAGATACCTGGTGAATTGAAAACAGGGAAATCTGACTGGTGGATGAAAAGATTATTTTCCCACTCTAATCTGAGAGTCATGTGATTTTAGTAAGTTGGAGCACTGGGACTGAGCATAATGCATGGAATGAGGATTAGCTCACATCATCCTCTATACGGGCCCATCTCCTCTACGGTGTCCTACATGGCACTGCTCCAGGCAGAGTTCTCAGTTTCCAGTTGGCAGTGACTATAAAGATTTCAGGGGGAGATAAATGAAAGCATGTATACTAGCACATATGAATGCTCAGAAAGCAGTCAGTCACGTACGTATACGATGAACAGTTTGAGTTTACTCTAGATTGTCGTGTTCTCTTTCCCATCAGATGGAAGCAGTTGTGCCACATCTCCACACATGGTCAACAGCAGTCACAGCTTCCCTTCTGAACACAAACGCTACAGTGCCGTGCCTCTTGCATAACAGCGTTGCCTCTCATGAGAGTGACATTTTGCCACACAATGAGAACAATCATCGGGTTAGGGTCATGTAGGAGGATGGCCTAGATTAGTTAACATTGACTTTCTGTGCAACACAACACGTGGACAATCATTTATGAAGGATTCAGCTGCCAGTGTACACTTTGCGTCAGTGCTGTGAATGACAAGCCAGGTAGAGCAATCTCTGCCTCAAGAGAAACAAATGTGTAACACTATTCATGTAACACTCCGTAATGGAAAATCACACACAGTCAAATGGGTGTCGCCCATTTGACTCAGCAGGTGGGACAGACAGGGGCAGCAGCATGTAAATGCATTCCCAAATGCAAACAATGCGTATTTGTTTTGCAAAGTGGCACAAGCTAAAACCTGACGGCTGTCTGCTGTTGACCAGTCTGACAACTAAAACTGCCAGAGACAAATAACCCTGTTTATCTTTTTACAGTCAGCAAACACACTTCTTTACTTTACAACATGTTGACTGAGCCTTGGCCAAACATGCGGTGGAAAGTAAGGTTTGGAAACCAGATTTATGATCCCATAGGTACCATTTTGTTTTATTTTATATGGGTATATGTGGTGGGCCGAGTTTGTCTCCTGATGTTCTGGGGTTTAAATTGTGCTGACCTTTTACATACTGCCTGTGTTGTTTGGTTTAGTTTTAGGTTCATGCTGCAGGTCTTTAATTTATAATCTTGTGCTTAGTCTAATTTTTAAATACTACTAATCTTTAATAGTCGAGAGGAAATACATCTAAGCATTAAAGGGACAGTTCACCCCAAAATCAAACATACATATTCTTCTTTTTACCTGTAGTGCTATTTATCAATCTAGATCATAGGTTCCCAACTGGTGGGTCACGGTCCAAAAGTGGGTTGAGGATCCATTCTGAATGGACCCCAAGTGACTTGCAACGTATCAACTTTATGAAAAACACCCTTTATTTTTGCGTACAGAGAATTTCCAGCACAGAGCTTTTATTTTGAAGTGCTGTTTCCTGCTGTAGAGTGAGTAAATAACGAACAGCTACATGACAAAGACAGCAAACTAGCTCAACGACATGGCCAAACGCATGCATGTATCAAACTAAGGAGAAATCTGGACCCCATGCTGGACCATTTGGGAACCACTGATCTGGATTATTTTGTGTGAGTTGGAGATATCGGCCATAGAGCAACAGCAATGTCTCTTTCCAGAAATCATGACCCGGTTACTCAAGATAATCCACAGACCTTGTTGTGAGCAGTTTCATGTAGGAACTATTTTCTTTCTACCAAACCAGACCCACTAACCGTATCACCGCGCAGAGGGTAGCATGCATCTACTGCTAGCTCACCTAGCTCTGCTGAGGCGGACGTCATTAACGTTTACCTCTGGCGCTGTCACAGACACAAGCCTCTCCTCCATGAGTAAATGCATGCTTCTCTCTGCATGGTGATACAGTTGATGGGTGTAGTTCATTAGAAAGAAAACAGTTCCTTCATGAAACTGCTCACAACAAGGTCTGTGGATTATCTTGAGTCACCGGGTCATGATTTCTGGAAAGAGACATCGCTGTTGAGTTTATCAAATGTATTTTTTTTTTTGGTGAGTAAACAGAAGCACTGGTCAGCCGCAGGAACATCTCAGATAAAATCATCAACATAAACCACTGGACAGAAGCCAAATGCCATCTAGTTCCATTATAGTGAAGAGGGGGCAGACATCTCAACAGCCGATATCTCCAACATTTGGCAACTCATGGTGAAACAATCTAGTCTGATAAACAGCACTACATGTAAAAGGAACAATATGTATTTTTTGTTTTGGGGTGAACTGTTCCTTTAAAGGCTGAACACAATCTGTGTCCTGCTGTCATGAATCATAAGACATTAAATATCATAATAATTTGGCTACTAAGAGGCTCCTGTGAAAACAAACTTGTACAAAATGATAATCAGTGAGTGGGAAATGTATTAAATGTTGTGTAATATCACCTTTCTGGACATGGATGATGTCTGGATAGTTTGCCAGGTGTCCTTGGTAAAGAGCTAACAAATCCATGATCGGGTCCAGATCCTTGCTGGGCTGCTCAGCAAAATACTCTCCGATGGCTTCATACGCCTCCCCGGTGAAGGAGATAGCCTGGTTGAGTCCAGCAGAGTACGGCTGCTGGTCCATTTCAAAAGCCTGGCTCAGGACCTTGAATGACAGCCCCACTTTCTGATACTCCTTCTTAAAGCCACCGATCTGCTTGCGGGCAAACTCACTGACCGTGGCGTTGAGCTGCAAGGTGCTGTCGTCCATTCTTTTGGTGAAAGACTTGAACCCGTCTATTTTGCTCTCCACCTCCTGGAAGTCCAGCGGAGCCGCAGGGGTGCTGATGGTGAGGAAAAAGTTGGCTCCAACCATCTCGTCCTTCTCTGCCTTCCTCTTCCCCTGCTTCCAGGCCTTCTCGTCTGTGCTGCTGCAGGTGAGGAAGTGCTGGAACACATCACACCTGGCCAGGACTGGGTGGCTGGTCATGTGGTTCATCCACCATATGAGGCCTTTCCTCCTCTTGGAGATGAAGTCCTCCTCGAAGCGCCCTGTGGCCTGCTTCTCCGGGATGTGTGGCACTGAGATGACGGGAAACTTCTCCACCAGCCGAGCGTACAGCCAGTCAAAGTGCTTATACCTCCTGTTCACCTGGTTCTGCGTGTGGGTGGGTGTCAGCTTATAGGCGATGTAGCTTTTCATGCCCTTGAACTTGGTCTGTTTTGTGGGGTCATCGATTGTGCAAGAGAAGGGATACGGGTTCTCCTGCCACTCAGGGCCATACTGACCCATCACCACACACAGCTTATCTCCATCCTTCACAAACCCTGAGGCCTCCCCGAGCACAAACGCCTCTCCTCCTGACTTCACAAAGGTTGAGAAGCGGTTCAGGTTCCTACTGACTGTGGCAGAGCTCTTTGCATGCTGTGCATTACCTCTTGCCATTGAGGATGTTGACACTCTATATGTGGATGGCCCGTTGCCTTCAAAGTCATGATACCTTCCTCCCACAGTCCCTGGCTCGTCTGCAACAGTCGAGCTGTCATCCCAGTCATCATCCCAGTCATCATCGCTCCCCTGGCTGACCTGCTGGTAAGTGTGCTGCTGTGGTGGTGGTGGTTGTGTGGGGGCTGAGAAAGTGGACAAACTAGGCGCAGACGGTTTGGAAAAGTTCTCAACTTTACTCTGTGAGCCGTCAAAACCTCCGGCTGGGATGTTGGCGTATCGGGAGTCCGGGTAAGTGTCCCCAGATGTGCTGCAGCTGTTGTTGTTGAGCGTAGAGGCGGCGTCGTTCCTCAGGATCTCCACGTAGGACGCGGGGAACAGTCCCCTCTCCCCTTTGCTGTTCGCCCCCTCAAACCAGCCATCAATGTCCTGCTCGCTGTACAAAGTTAGGATCTCATTCTCCCTCACCGACACCTCTCCTGGGTTCTCAGAGTTGAAGTCGTACAGCGCTTTGGCTCTGAGCGCCATGATTCACCACACAGCTGGAAGCGGAGCAGGACAGCGGGCTAACTTATGGCTGGCTGGCCGGGGCAGGAGGGACGCGCAGCGGGCAGCCAGGCTAGCTCAGTCAGCCCACCCCGAAACTCCTCTCCAAACTCCGCGGACAAACTTCTCGCAGCGTGGGGAAAAAAAGCCTGTTAATATCCCTCTCTGTTCGGTCCTGTCCTCCTGGTCAGCAAATAGGAAGCTGCGGTGTTTTAAATCCAGAGGTTGCAGTGTGAGAAAATGCAGCGAATGTATTTAGTGCTACAACAACACCAGTGTGAGCTCCTCCGGTCTCCCTCCGCTCCGAGTCGGACGCTTCTGCCTTCACGCGCTGCGCAGCAACCGCACGTCGACCAGGCTGAATAATCGAGGGCGGAGCTACAAGATGCTGCAATCCGCCCAGACAACACAAATCAAGCGCCTGTGAGTGCGACAGTAAAGCTTCTGCAGACGTGTTGAGTGCTTCATGCCCTGAAAACACACCACAGAGGAGCCTCACCAGCCTGTGAGCACGGTTTGACGCATTTAGAGGGAGTTGGTTTGTGAGTAGGGAAAAGGTAATACTCATCACACACTGCAGATACTGAGCTCATCAATCTTAACATGTGGCTTTTATGGATGAGAACAGTGGAGGAAGAAGTAGGCTCCTTAGATCTTTTACTTAGCTAAGTAAAAAGCAGCAACACCACAGTGTAGAAATACTGAAATGCTCCATTACAGCCTCAAAATGTATTTAATTTAACAGATTAAAAAGTACTCATTATACAAATTGACTCCACTCACAATGCTGTATGGGCTATATTCTGTTTATAATTCAATAAGCTTTATTGGCATGGTATTTCTTATGTGTTGCCAAAGCACAATTACAATTTAAGAGTGAAAATTCAAAAAAACTATTAACAACAACGTATTATTACAAATGCACAGACATGAATTTTAAAGGAGAAAAAAAATCTGTCTATAGATTAGATGTTTTGTGCATTTATGAAAGCTGCAGGTAGACCTGATTACATCTACTTAATATACTGTTAGGCAGTGTATCTATAAGAATGCATCATATTTTTCAAATTGATAGTGTTTTGCATGTAAAATCTTGACTTAAAAAACTTGTCAGACAAACTATAGTGGAGTAAAAAGTACAATATTTACCTTTGAGATGTAGTGGAGTAGAAACAGCCTATTAAGTATGAGAACATGCAAATACTCAGGCAAAGTACCTCAAAATTGTATTAAAGTTCAGTATTTGAGTAAATATACTTAGTTACTTTCCACCAAACTCTCTACTCTACTTTGCTGTGAGTAAAAGTCATGCATCCAGAATTTTACTTAAGTCAAAGTACAAAAGTAGCAGCCTCAAAATGTATTTAATCTCACAGTTACAAATACTTATAATGCAAAATGACTCCACTCATAATGTTGTATAGGCTGTATTCTATCTATATATTAGATATTTCACTGATGCATTTATGTAAGCTGCAGGTAGAGCTATTTATGTCTACTAAGTATACTGTTGAGTAGTTTAATAATATGAGAATGCATCATATTTTTAAAAACTGATCATGTGTTTGACATGTAAAATATTGACCTAAAAACGAAAAAAAAAAAGCACAAATACTTACCATTGAAATGTAATGGAGTAGAAACAGGCTATGAAGTGTCAGAAAATGTACCAAATACTCGGGTAAAGTACCTCAGAATTGTACTTAAGTGCTTGAGTAAATGTACTTTGGTACTTTACACCAAATTCCATACTGTTATAAGTCCTGCATTCAAAATGTTATCTAAGTAAAAGAAGATAAGTATGAGCGTCAAAATATACTCTAAGCGCCAAAAGTAAAAGTACTCACCGTGCAGAATGTCCCATTTTAGTATAATACCTATTAAATAATTGTATTGTAATAAAGTGATGCATTGATGTGTTCATTATTTTAGTGTTGCAGCTGGGTGGGGCTAATTTTTAATCCCTTTATGTACAGCTTAACCTAGTTTATTAGTTGATTAATATTTTCCATTAATAATCTAAAGCAGCAAAGTAACTAACAATGGACTAAGAAGTCTGTTTGCCCCAATAAAGTACCTAAAGTGCCTCAAAATTGTACTTTGTACAGTACTTGAGTAAATGTACTTAACTACATTCTACTACTGGAGAAGAAGTTTAATTTTTTTTGCCAGTGGTGACACAGTACTCACAATGTAAAAAATAAAAAAAGACTTGTCATTTAATTTCCATTTTGTGCTACTATCATCCCTCACTACATTTCAGAGGCAAAATATAAAATGTAAAATATTATTCTCTTTGCTCCACTTCAATTATCTGACCCTCATAATTTCTAATTACTTTTAAGATTAAAATTTAAAAAAAAACTATTATGAGCCTATAAAGTACGAAGCATTGTTATAGATTAAACTGCCCAGCCCTTAATAAAGTCATTATAATCAGCTCCACCTCTACCACCATCATCAAAATGCTGCTTACTTGCTGATGCATCACACAGTAATCGGTGCAATAACATAATAATCTGCCAGTGAAAGGGTCATTCTCCTGCATAATTTTACTTTTCATTCATTAAGCAGAATTCACTGATGTTACTTGCAAACTGTTGCACAAGTAAAACTTTGAAGGCAAGACTTTTACATGCAAAGGGTTTAAAAAATATGATATTGCTACTTTTGCTTAAGTTATGTTTATGAATACTTCACAGTTTCCTGTAACACTGTAATTTCTCAATTGTGTGATCAATAAAGGTGTATCATATCTTATCTTATCTTTCTTTGGTTTATTTAGAATAATGATTGACTAGTGGAAAGTTTATTTTCTATCATCGTTTTATTGTAATGTGAAAGATACAAAAAAAAAAACATGCATGGAAGCAGAAAGCAGACCCTTAAAGAGTATTAATGCTTAAGTATACAACAAACTCTTCATTTTATTTTGTTTATCATTTATAACATCTGCATCTGTGATGACTTTCATTCAGCTACATCAAAGAAGTTTTCTGTTGTCATGTTCTTTTTCATTTTGTTGTCTTAATGTTGTCCAAAAGGAATGTAGTATAGTCTTGCAAACGGTGACCCTGAAAGATCCCCAGCCTTTGTAAAACATTTTAGTGTGTGAATAAAAACTCACAATGTCTTTACATGTGAGAGGAAGAAGTCTTTTCAAGGTCTGTATGGTGCACACAGTGACATGTTGCTAAACATTTCCCAAAATACTGAGGACATGACCTCTGTGTCCTTGATTGTAGCTGCACCTGAACATCAAAATAAATGAAATTCAATTTCATTTATTTTGATGGAATTGTACTATAAACCCAACAATGTCTAAGATTTTAACTGTATAATGTAAGTGCCCATTGGGCTGCTAAACCCCCCCCCCAAATTACCAGAAAAGATTCAGAAGACACGACCCCACCTGTCCTCAGTTGTGGCTACGGCTTTGTTTGGTGCCAGTGATCCATGCCCACTGTCATGGCTAAAATGTTTATGGAAAATGAATCAGCTTTGGTGTGCTTGTTTACCTAGATGCCACATAGTATTAATCACAAACTGTGCAGCTTACTTCACTGACTTTAGGAAACAAAAGGTGAGCTTTAAATCAAGCACTGTGGAATTTTACAGTATTATAAAGTTGAGGCCAATATGCTCTTCACAGTCATGAAACCAGAGGCCCCATCTGGTTTAGCCATTATAGATAAGAACTGCTGTAGATGGAAGGTTGGATGTCAGGTGATCTTGGGATTTTGCCATCCTTTGTCATCTTCCATCACCTGAAAGGAATGTCATCTAAAAAACACTAGCATCATGCTGACTTGTTCAACACTCATCATTAGCTCAAGGCTGAAAGGCACTCACTTACTGTATGTCTCTATTTCAGTACGTTATGTAATCAATGATGTATAAATCTCTAAAAGTACACCAAAACATCTATTGATCATTTAAGCAGGCAGTTATTCTGTCCTCGAAATTAATGGCTTATTATTTTTATTCTGTTTTAGTCTCTCAGTCTCCTCATCCTGACTTAACAAAGCTGCCAAAGAAATATGTGCAGCTACGGACGACACGCAATCAATAGTCCTTGCTTATGTGTGATGGATGTGAGTTTTTTATACCCAGTAAATAATTATTATTTAATAAGAAGGCAGTTCATTTGAGATCTTAATTGTCCCACTAGAGGACAGGAAACATCAACACAATATGGACTGCGTTTACATAGAGCCTTTCTACCTTATCAGAAGCACTTTACAGTTTGCCTCTCATTCACTTCATTCATACACTGATGGCGGCTGAGCTGCCATGACCACTGGGAGCGGCTTGGGTTTCAGTGTCTTGCTCAAGGGCGCTGACATTCGAAGGAGCCAGGAATCGAACCACAAACAGGGCAGCAGTAGCTCAGTCCATAGGGACTTTGCACGGCAACTGGAGGGTTGATTGTTCAACCTACTCTTTCATGTCTCCTGGACATCTAAATATTTAAAAAAGCATTTTCCAGTGCTGCGGTGGTAAGCATTGTTGCCTCACAGCAGGAGGGTTCCTGGTATGAAACTGGGGCGGGGGGGTTCGAACCTCTGGGTGGGGGAGTCCCTCTGTGCAGAGTTTGCATGTTCTCTCTGTGTCAGCGTGGGGTTTCTCTGGGTACTCTGACTTCCTCTCACAGGTGTGAATACGAGTGTGAATGGTCGTCTGTCTCTATTGCACATACAATCACTTACACTAGATGTGCTCCCTTTATCCACTGCTCATTTTCGTTCACTGCTGCTCATTATTATCCACTTTCTGTTATTTTCATTATTATTATTATTGTTATTGTTATTTATCGCCGACTCTTGGATTTTTGTACTTATTTGCATGCCTAGTTATTTAAGTTTTTTAAGTCTAATTTTGAAATCTTTAATCTGACTCTTTTTCCTTGACTGCTGTAACACTGGAATTTCTCAATTATGGGATCAGTAAAGATGTATCTTATCTTATCTTATCTTATCTTATCTTATCTTATGTGTCAGCCCTGTGATAGTCTGGTGACCTGTCCAGGGTGTACCTCGCCTCTTGCCCAGTGTCAGCTGGGATAGGCTCCAGCACCCTGTGACCCCCAACAGGATAAACAGTTCTGGAAAAAGAATGAATGAATGAGTCAATATCTTCAAAAAACTAGATAGGGGTCTGATCCATCAACTAATCTGTGAGACCAATCAAATGCCCAGCTTCAAAAACAAACTGCAGACTGAAGGTGACTCTGACATTGGCCAGGATCCTTCAAAGGTAATAAAAGTATATTTTTATACTCACAAAGTTAAGTGTAGCATTTAGATGTAATAGTTTAGGCATTCATTTTAATGGTCTAATGGTGCAGTATAGGACGCAGCTTACTTCTACAGCTTCGGGGCTGGATGTCTATAAAAGCTGCAGTGAAACCTGCCTGATGGAGCCGCTGACTAACTCATAGCCATCGCTTGAAATTGAGAGTTAGAGATTTTAATGTCCCATAAACCATATGCATTTCATGGGCTCTTACACCACACTGAAACCAAACATCTCATCTGAAAGTTGTTTTCTTTAATATAGGCTAATAAAATCCAACTGTTACATGGCATGAGTTTGTTCTTTTATATTATGACTCATTTTTATTTGCTGACATACTGCTATAAGAAGAACATTCCCTGTGGGAAAGATGTATGCTGGGTAACACAAGGCCGTGATATGTCCTTTTACTCTGGTAGATACTGCCCCCTTGTGGTTGTTTTGGATTTTGTTTTCCAGAGAGCAGGCTTATGAATTCTTTACATTAGCCTGTTTAGATCCCTCGTCCACTCCAATGGACATAACTTTTCCAGGTTGTCTATATCTGTGTTTTCTGTCATCTGATGTGAGGGTCCAAGGACAGTGGGATTTTATATGCTGTTGAGGCCTATGAGGCGAATTATGATCTGTGATATTCGGCTTTATAAATAAAATTGGATTGAAATGAATGTAACTCCACCCAAATGCACAGACTTATGTGATATCTAAGCCAATTACACTTTTCTACATCATCTAAAGTGGACAGCAGTAGAGCTACGCCCCTTTTTTAAAGCATGGTGGACTGTGAGGCAAGGTGGGAGCCTGTGGTAGAAGAACAAAGCACGATTCAGTCTATTTATCATATTGTTAAAGTACATAATTTGTGTTTAAACAGGGTTTAAAATAAACATGAGATATTATATCATTTATATCTGTCAAAATATCACATGAAAGATTTATATTTCAAAAATATCCGTCAATACGAATGGATGAGGGATCTGGATGTCACTGTTTAATGAAAAGGGAAATACTGTTCTAATCTGATTTTCTAATGATACAATCAGCTTTTAATGCATCCTATTAAATAAATACACAGAATAATAACCTCAGGAGATATTCAACATATTGTTTTCTGGAGATACTTCATAAATGTTATTACTTTCATTAAGATATTTTGAGCAGTAATGACAGTAATTATTGTCTTTAGGGGTGTTCTGGTCTTTCTGCCGCCACTATATGTCTCATTTCTTGCTGCATAAAGGGCCTGACACCAACATGTGGCCGCCTTGAAGGAGAAGAATGAGTTTCAACATATTGTTTTCTGGAGATACATAAGAAATTGAGGATATTGTGAGTAGTGATGACAATACAATATATAAATACAAAGTATAAGCATCACTTTATTTTTTACTCTTAATATATCCGGTTTTATTCTATAGTACTCTTTCCTTTTCTATATTTTGAATATTTTACTATTTTTTTTTATTAGCTCTTTATTTTATTTTGTTTCTACTCTTCATTTATTTCTTTTAAAATTTATTTTTATATGTTAATTTTACCTCTGGTGTTTCCTCATCACAGATTTTTAATAGTTATGGTGTTTGCTATTTTTAATGAGTTCCAATTCCAGTTTTTTGCTTTGTGTTACATCGCTAGGTATGAAAAGTGCTATACAAATAATACAAAGTTTGCCTGATTGATTGATTTATTCATTCATATAAGTTAACCATGATAAATAAATAACCAAGTTTTTTTTGTGTGTTGAAAAAAATGTCCTTTTTACTATTAGGTGGTTTCTGCATTCAAATTATCCCCATTGGATTGGACACAAAAAAAAATAACATAATAAAATATTCATTTTCTTCTCCAATGTTCTATGAGTGCATTTAGGTTAGAAACCCACTAATACATTTTATTTTATTTATTTATTTTTTTTAGATATTTGTTTTGGGCATTTTTGCCTTTATAGATAGGACAGTTGAGTGTGAAGGGGAGAGAGAGAGAGGGGTAATGACATGCAGCAAAGGGCCACAGGTTGGAGTCGAAGCGGGGCCGCTGCGGCCTTGTACATGGGGCGCCTGCTCTATCCACTAAGTCACTGATGCCCCAGTTTATTCTATTTTATTTTTTTTTTTCTGGTGTTTGGAAAATAATAATATAATTTAATTTAATCTAATTCAATTTAATTCATTTAATTTAATTTGATTTAATATAATTTAATTTAATATAATGTTTTTAAGTTTTAAGCTGCAAGTGTTTAAGCTTCTGACCTTATTGCTGTCGCATTTTTTACCTGAAATTAGCACTGACATTGCATTAAATGTAATGGAATGATACTCTATGATATGCCAATGTATGTCCTTATTCTCATGTAAATCATGGGTGCACCTGTAGCGCAGGTGGTACAGCAGATTGGTCATTAATATTAGGTTTCTGGCTCCTTCTGTTCATTTGTCAGAGTGTCCTGAAGCAGTCCTTGACAATGAATTCCAAATAGCTTGTGATGTGTGTGAATGGGAAAAGAAAATGTCTCTTCCAAATGAATGTGATGTAAACCACTGCTTTACTCAACCACCACAGCAGTTTACTGGAGGCCACCAGAGGTCTCTGCTCTCACTTTTCACAGAGAGCTCAAAGAAGACAACAGCACCATATTCAATTTCCACATGCTTGAATGTTGGGTATCTTAAAGTAGAAGTCTCTGTGTCTTGTGTCAACACCCTCCTTACCTGTGCAGAGAGCATCCAGTTCACTTTCCACTTGACTATGTTCGGGGAGATTTCCTTTATAGCATAGCTCATGAAATATTGAAAAGGAGTGTGGTCTCCAGGGAAGAGGAATTACTTCAGTATGCAGCTTGCATCACATTAGCAGACGTGTGATTTATACTGCTCCTCTAATCAGGATGATATAACATAATTGCTTTGTCAGAGCTCCGTGTTTGCTTCCCAATAGATAATTCAGGCTAATTTTTATCCTGTTAATTTGCTCCTATCTGGTGTGATTGCTTTCCAACTCCAAGGAGGGGTTTCAGTGCAGACTGTTAATGTGAGTAATGCAAATCAGATTGCCATTGGCTTGAAGGGTGCCATAGAGTTAGTAAAACTGTCATACCTCTTCAGTTGAAGTTGGATTGCTTTCATGTGGTTCTTTTGAAAGAAAAAACAGCACAACACTTGGAAATACACAAGCATCAAATGTAAGATGACGCAAGTGCTGCTCTGACACCTTCACTTACACATTTATTTACACATCACAAGGTTTTTTATTCATCTGACAAACTCACATCCTTCCCTTTATCCACTGTTTTCTGTCTGTGTGTCAGGTCTACGTGCTTCAGAAGAACCAGTCTATGACTTTGAACTTTGGTTTCACTTACTGTGTCATCCCTTTTCATTCATTATGTATTGTGTAATGTGTTGCACCAGAGGCTTCTGTATTTTATGCTGCTTCAAGCTTGATGATACTGTGGGAAAACTGCAACAGCATGAATGTACAGTCGCAACATCAAAGTCTTTAGTTTGGTGTTTGGTTTACTTGTTCAAAATGGTTCAATACAGAGCCATCTAGTGGTGAAATACATTTTGGGATAACTGGACATCAAAGTATTACAAATTATTTCTGCTAAGATGATGACATTATATTGTAATGACTTGCAAATAATTTTAGGGAACAACTTTATGACAGCTTTTTTGGTGTTACTTTTAAACAGCCTTCCTTTATTTAATGTTACTGAAAGTTTATTTTTTTAATTAGATTTTTTAAATGATTGTGTCCTACCTTTCAGTCATTTTCTTTTATTTTCCATAACTGCTTATCCTGTTACGGGTCACGGGGGGCTGGACCCAATCCCAGCGGACACTGGACAAGAGGCAGGGTACACTCTGGACAGGTCGCCAGACTATCACAGGACTGACACATAGAGACAGACAACCATTCACATTTACACCTACAGCTAATTTAGAGTCACCAGTTAACCTGCATGTCTTTGGACTGTGGGAGGAAGCCGGAGTACCCGGAGAAAACCTGTGCTGACACGGGGAGAACATGCAAACTCTGCACAGAAGGGCTCCCTCTGTGCAGGTTGGAGCAACAGGGTTTTGTTCTACCCTGTTTAATCACATTTTAAAAGTCTAGTTTGTAGGATTTAGAGGCATCTACTGGCAGAAATGGTAGGTTATATAAAACTCATGACTATGTTTTCATTAGTTTATAATCATATGAAAATAAGAATTGTTGAATACACAGCAGGGGCTCTCCCACAGAGTCTGCCATGTTGTTCTACAATGGCCCAGAATGGACAAACCAAACACTAATTGCCATTTGGATTTTTGTGTTAGCTACGTGCTTGGCACACGGGAGAAGTTTCAGTCCTGCAACCTCACCAGTAGATGCCACTTATTCCTAAACACTGTACCTTTAACATTTGTGCTTGCTGCCTTTTAATTTGTTTGTCTAAGGCAAATTCACACTGGTGCTATTTGGTCCACTTTAAACAAACCCTTATCTGCTTCCACGGATGCTTTGGTTCATTTGGTTCATTCGAACTCTGGTGCAGACCAAACGAGCAAACCCTGGTCTACTTGAAAACTGTGGGTCTTGGTTCACTTGCGAGTGAACCCTGGTGCAGTTCACTTACAGTGGGAAATGCAAACTGACTATCCAGCGAACCAAAGAGAGGAAGTTAACCAAAGAGAGGAAGTGATGTAGAGCGCAGTGCATTTTGGTGTTCGGTGTTTTTGTGGTGACCAAGCCGGCTGAAGGGGATGGATTTCCGTTTTCGGTCCTGGACAATCAATGAACTGGGTTTTCTTCATCCTCATGCTTTTTTTCTTCCTGGCCAGTGGTTGTTTTGGGTAATACTGCCCCCAAATGAGCAGCTGTTGTAACTGCGTGACGTTATCCAGGCTGTTTGGTCCGTTTTAAAAAGTGCAGTGTGAAAGTGAACCGAACCAAATGAAGGTGTGAAATTTTTCTGCATTCCCTACTCAATCAAATCAAGTCCCCTGGACTATCCTGATGTGAATGCACCCTAAATGTTTTACCAGTGGTTCCCAACTCGTCCAACCCCGGGGTCCAGATTTCTCCTTGGTCACTAGTTCAAGTTCCACATAGTGTAATACATTAAGGGTTATACTTGCATTTGGCCATATCGCTGAGCTAGTTTGCTGGGTCTGTCCAGTAGCTATCCATTAGTCACTCAATCTACAGCAAGAAATGACACGTCAAAATTAAAAGCACCATGCTGGAAATGCTGTACAAAAAAATAAAGTGTCTTTTTACAAACTTGACACATTTGGGAGTCGCTTGCGGTTCATTCAGAATGGACCTGTGACCCACTTTTGGATCTAGACCCACCAAGTTGTTTTATACAACTTGATGTAAAGCACTTTGAATTTAATTGTATTTGTGAAAAGTACTCTACAAATATAGATCATTACTATAGAATATATTAGGCCTACACATATGGGCTATTGGTGCTAAAGTTATACATGTTAATAAACGTCTACATTGAGAAAATATGGGCCTATATAAATATTACAGATGCTGCCAGTTTACTGGAAAGTCTGCCTTCCTCTTTGGGAATTACAGAGCCACAGCCCTGCAATGTTTATGATTCATCCCTGTAGATGTGCACATTGGTGTTACAACACTTTCAAGGGGAAGTGACAAAGTCCTCTCCTCTATTGGGCAAAATGTCAGAGATTACGGTTATTACTATAAATAGTCGTACTCATAATGACTACATTAGACCCATGAACTACTTCTAAAGTATAAATAAAACTGTATGTGTGTGTTGTTTGGGGATACCTACTTAAAAGGCAGAAAACTTTGTCTCGACAAAGACCCTTTTATCAGCGGTTCCCCCTCAAAATGAAAATAGCCACCATGTGTTTGGTCACGTGACCACGCTACGTGCGCAGACGACGTGCGTGACGTCGCTTTGTAGGCTTCGCTAGTTTCCTCAACCAAACACTCAACTGATATTGTGTGATAAAACTGGAAGTCAGCCGGCGGACGAGGGGCTATTTGGCCAGAAAAAGCACCCAAACCCCGCAGCCCTCGGCGTCGCGAGCAAACCCAACCGCCTCCGTGCCGGAAGTTGTCTCAGCAGCAGCGAAGACGGCGAGAATCGTTGCTTTTAAAGCCACCAAAGGCTGGTTTTTATTTTGCTGTGGCTGTCGAAAGGCGGGGAATACAAAGCGACGTGTGGTCAAACCCATTACATTTTGGACTCATTGAGGCAAAAACGGGATTACTACAAATCCAGTTCGTGCTGCTGTGACTGGTCAGCGATAGTACATGGATTATCTGGTGAGTAAATGAATCAAAATGCTGTGGTGTGGCGTATTTCAGTCAAACACTGACACAACCGTTTGGTTTCTTGCCAGTTGAGCCCCCTAATCAGACAGTGGAGACTCCCAGGTGTGTGTCCCTCAACTATAACATGTACCTGTTATTGTTTTGTGCTGTCAGGTCTAGCCTGTAGCTTTTGCCTTTCAGTGTTGTGTGAATAATGTCTAACAGGTTGACCCAGACTCTCATCTGTTTACATGTGAAGCACGTTAACTAGCTACACCCTTAAAGTCCTCTTAGCTAACTTGTTTGTGTCTGTAACACTCAGTCTGTGTCATGTGGCTGTTACTGTCCACACAACTCACTGTTACTGCTGAGGACAAAGCTGCATTGTGTGTTGGAGGAGGCTAAAGTGAGACACAGTCTTCACTGGTTTGAGATATTAGTCCCCTGCATATTTCTGCAACCAAAATAATTATTGCAGTCCAAGCCACTGTGTCAGCTCCAGCCCGGCGGGGAGATTATGGTTTCAGGGCCTTTGCCCACATTGTTATGGGTGGGATGGGTGCAGCTGAAAAAGTGCAACAATAGAGAGGAAGCTGCAACTGAAGGCTTGCTCTGGGAATTTATAAAGCAGACACTGTGCTGTCATCTCACAAGAGGGGCAGTGTGAAATGCAGAGGAACTTGCCCACCCAGTGTTATCAGTTTGTTTATAGTGGGCCTCCCAAGATGTGAGACCTAAAAGGAACTTTGAACTTCTGCTTCATTGAGATCTTTCTCTCAAGTCAAGATTATAATGTCCTGTCTGGCAACTGGCACCGCAGCAGTTATAGTAAATGCAACCTGATTAATGTCCAGCTTGTCTGTGGCTTCTGGCCCTGGAGTTACAAATCTTGCCAGGAACAAAAGAAGACCAAAGTGGCTCATTCATAGTTTGAACTTCTGCTTCATTGATATCTTTCTTGAGTCAAGATTACAATGTCCTATCTGGCAACTGGCACCACAACAGTTATAGTTAATGCAAGCTGATTAATGTCCAGCTTGGTATGACTTCCAGCCTCCAAGTTACAAATCTCGCCAGAAACAAAAGGGGACCAAAGTGGCTCATCCAAAGTTTACACGAGTTATTCTGTAACTTCAGTGACATGTTAATGGAAAATTGTTGGTACCAAAGGTAAACACAGGAGGGACTGTTGTCAAAGGGAGCATACTCGTGACATCTAAGGATAGAAATTGATTTCACCCTCAGCTCTCCTCTTTCTCTCATGGCAAAGTGCAATAAGCCTCAACTACTAACGTTGCCCAGGAAAAAAAATATGCAGCTTACTTGGTTGAGGATTAAAGATTTTCTGTGACAAACAATTTTTCCTGTGGAAAGCACAGCTGTAACTCTGTGGACTGTTGGAGCCAAGTGCTTGGCTGTCCTCTGAGGTCAGGCACTCGATAGGCGCAGGGCCTCCTCTCCTGCTGTGCAACACTGGAGACCTGGCACAAAACCGAAGCCAAAACTACGTCTTTCTCTTTCCTATAAATCAATAGAAACTTGTCACAAAATCCTCGATAGAAGTTGCTCAACTTAAGTGCTGGTCATGCTGTTAGGTCAGGTTTTAGATCGGGTTAGAGCTAAAAGGGAATTTGAGATAAATAGGAATGGAAGTGCACAATTATTGCACATTTCTGGGTAATAACTATGGTTCAAGCTATGACAGTAGAAGTGATCTGGCTTGTGGTGGATTCTGTTTCAACGGGGAGCTGGAGCATGCTGAAGGACTGTACTCCTGCATGGTCAGCGTAGTGTTAAAAAAGACCACACAAAACGGCAGCACTGACAGAGGAATTTGGTGCTAGCTGTTGCCATGACACAGCCTTACCAAATTACAAGTGCACCGTGTGGCCGACTTTTGGACCCTAAGTTGCTGCAGACTTTACCAGACAGGACACACTGAATGTGTTGCAAGTGACATCAGAGAGAGCGCAATTATTGGCTTTATTGTTAATATTTAAAAAACATACCAGAACATTCTCCTCAGGTTTTACTGCAGCAGACACTTGTTCTGTAAACAGGGGCTTTTTCACTGTTATGCTTGCATGGTCACATTTATACTACGGCTTTTATATTGCATTATTTGTACACAGTATTTGCTGGAGGCAAATTCACAGCCGTTAGGTCATTTCTTCAATCTTACACAACATTTGCCTTTCTTGAGGAGATTACGAGATACTTATTTCTGCTACACATGAGTGACTAAACCCCTGCATGGACTGATATTCAGGTCATTTTTGTTGCTCTGCCCTAAAGGAAGCCAGATATGCAGCAGCAAATTCTCTTATAATGTGAATCAATTTTGTCTGGTGTAGATCGACCAGCATGGGTTTTGTGGAATTAAGATTATGCCAAAGATTCAATGACAGCAAACACCAGGCACTGACCTCAGACCATATGGTAATGATGGGTGTGACAGATAAGTGAAGAGGGCCTCTTCCGCTAGGCCGGCCCACACCTCTCCTCATCTGGCTCATGTTCAGAAAGAATAAACAGGAGGGGAATTTAGGTAAAAGGAGCAAAGAGGGGTCACTTAAAAACTTTAATGAGAAAGTTTTGTAACTAAGAATGGCTCTTTATTTATCCAACTATATCACTGCCTTTTGGTTTCAATTCAGCAGTTGCACTGAGCATTTGGTTTTAATTGACTTCAATGCATTTTTGTTGCTAAACACTTGGCACATATATATTTAAATTGGAATGATGTCAAAAACAATAACTCATTTGATATTCATCTTTCATTCTCTAGACATGCAAATGAATGAATAACACAAGTGCCATGGGAAATGCAGGCTACTAGCAAAAGCTTTTTCCTTGTGATATATAACTTAGACACATTTTGCTGTGGCCACACCTAGCAATTGAATTATAATTGCAGCTCTTTTTGGAAAAAGTATACATGATGGGCACGTTGCTAGCTGGTTAATAATTACATTTTTTGGTGGACAGGCGTGTGTACTCTTTGCCTATTTCTGAAAAACAAAACATTTTAGACAGCAGGTTATTCAGCTGTCACTACTATTAATAGTTTTGTCAGGCACAATGAAGGTTCAAACACCTGTTTACAGCTAGTTTCACCCAAGCTAGCTGCCACCTGTTTGGTTTGACCCTTATTTCCTTTTTGTGTAGTTGCTGTTTGTAGCTTGAAACCACATTAAACCTTTATTTAATGTGACCTGATTTGGCTATATTGTTAAACCCTTGTGATTAAAATCCAATGAGGTCACAAGGAAGTTGACAATACTTGTTTACATAGGTGTTGTGTAGTCACCCCCATCATGTGACAAACAAACAGCATTATCTTTAAGTTGCAGGCCCCCAGGAAGTCCACAGGCTGTGAGATCAGTTTTTGTAGTGACCAAACAGTGGACCATCATTTGATGCAAGGTGGCCCGAAAAGAGTTTTTCCCATGGACTTGCATGGTGGAAGAGATGTCTGTAAATCAGTCGATACATTTTTTTGAGCATTACAACCCTGTCAGACTTTGATCCATTCGGTCTGATAACGTAATGTTTGCAAAGTCTATAAGAGTTGCATGATTGAATTCTTTTATCCCTGTGCTAAATTGGAAGTGGCCGGTGAAAGTCTCCATTGCGCTTGCTCTATGGGCCAAACAGCGACAAAGCAATGCCCAGCAGTTGGATGTTTTTAGCTTCATGCCCCATAGAGCAACTTCCATAGGAATGAACGTGGCCCTGTCTTCAATGCTGTCTCCAGTTCTCTTTATGCATCCGTGATAAATTGTTACCTACCTATAAATTTAATTCGTATTTATATAAAAATATGTAAGTGTCTCTTTGCAAGTTCTTATTTGGGCAGAATTAATATATGTTGCCTGATTATGTGAGGTTTTCATGAGACCTCACGCACAATTCCAATATTAAACAGTGTTGAAAGTTTTAGAACGTTAAAATTATAGTGTGTGCTCTTCATCATTTTTTTTCCAGTATAAATTTGTGCAGCATCAAGCCAAGCATTAAATCTGCCTTAATCTGCAGTTAGGCAGTGAAGAATTCGCATTCCCAACATAAGTAAGCAAAAAATTATGAGTTTCATCGAAGAAGCATAACTTGAAATGTGAGATCTCCTCAGGCTGAAAGCACTTTAGTGCTTGATACCACTAGCATACATGAGCTGTTGAAAGGATGTTTGTGTTGTTCCACAGAATATTAGCAGCACAGTATGCTGCATTTAAAAAAAGAACATTGAAATTTTTTGCTGTATTTGATAGCAGGCAGTACTGAGGCAGTTTCCTGAGAGAGAAAGGGGCACGACATGCAATTAAGGTCCTTAACTGAAGCTGAACTGGGCACGCTGCAGTTATGTGGTATGCGCCTAAACCATTTGGTTTATCCAGTCGGCACTAAGATCACACCTCCATGAAAATAAATGATCTTAGAAGCCTGCATGTGTTTTTGTCTGACCAGCTGTATTTCAGAGCAGATCTCCTGTCCAAGGGCACACAGCAGGCTATAGCAGACTGACTTCTCACCACCATAGCACAGAGGAAAGAGAGCTGATGGGAGGCTCTTGGCAGCACATGAATACAGCCGGTTAGCCTATGGGATCCAAGTCTGGTGTTACTTTTCCACACAGTTTTGTCCCCTGTGTGACCGTGTTCCACACCTCACTGGCGATGTTTCCGCCAAGCTTTTTCCCAGGGGCAAACAAAAACGACCTATTGTATGCAGATAAGAGCACTAACAGTCTCACAAAATATTTCAACAATGTATGTACTTTTATATGTGGATATTAGGCTAATCATTTACTTAATCCATCTGTGAGAGCAGGTTTACTCAGGGCTCAGTTTGAGTGGATGTGAATTGATATTTACCTAAAGTTTGCTCAAGATGGCCAGTGTTCCTTAAACCAGGCCTGTTATTTAAAATGCATAGCCTCCAGCTGTAATGTGAAATACCTCCCTGAGCTCAGCAGCATTCCTGAAACCCCTTCCCTGACTTTAACCTGCCAGCAGCGTGTCAGCCAGTGTTTCGTGCCTGCTGGCTAGCTCATTGCAGTGATTCCCTTGTGTCTGTGGAGAGTGCTAATGAGTCAGCATCTTGAGCCAGAGCAACATCAGTGTTGATGTTGAAGACGAGGGAATATTTATCGTTGTTTCATAATGCTCGAGCACTTTAAGTTCATTTTATATTGGCGTACAAATAAGATGATGGACCATTGCTCTGAAGGGGCATTAGTGAACTATTTTCATGTTTTTTTTTTATTGCATTTCATTTCCTATATTTTCTCTTGGGCCATAACCACTCTCATTGCTTTTCCTTACTAGAAAAACAAATATGAAGGACATGGATAGGCCGAGGGCTTTGTTGCCATTGGTTTATTATTCTGCTTTATTTGAAGAGTGGTGGGATGGGTGGGTCTTTAAAAGCCATAAACAAATGCAGTTTGGTAATCAGAGCTTTATCACTGACTCAAGACGTTTACAGGAAAGTATATATTACTGACCCACCTACTTATAGTGCCCTGTTACATGAGTGTTGCGTTACAGAAGAGGATATCTACTGTACAAACTGTGCTGTGTATGACTTGACTTGAGATGTGGAAAGGTTTATTTTTCCATCTACTAAGTTGCGTTCATTGGACATATACAGTGACAATACAGATATTCTATTCTTGAGAAAGAAAAGAGAAGTGACAAAAATTCTGGTCCTGATTTTACCCCACAGGTTGTAGCAGTTGAAATTGTGAAATGTGCCTTTACGACATAACCGTCCTGCCTAGATAGGATAGACGTGACATCATCAGACAGTATCTCATTTGGTTGAGTTCGTTTGGCAGCGCTGTCACTACAAACAGATGCCTGTTGCTGAGCTCCTGTTTCGCTCTCCCTCTCAAGTGTGCCAGTGTGATTTTTCCATTGGATTTTGGATTATTGCAGAAAATAAGCTCTGTGGCAAACAAACACTTATAATATTTACATATTTTGCTCAGCAAGATAGTCCTCACAAATGGACACCATGAGTTTTGAAGCCTAAATGCAATTGCCAGAAGTAAAAAGCTAACGTTATGCTATAATTGAACGACACCACGGTCACATGACTTCAACATCAACATGGCAATGAGTCTGTAAAGCCGTGTCCGGTGTCATGATACTCTGTAGTGGGGGTATTTACTGGCACATTTTATGTCATAGGATGAAACTTAAACATTTCTGAAGCTTGTGTTAACTGCAGACTTTATTTCAGACATCCAACCAAAAGCCTATTAAAAAAACATTCACTTTGAGACAAGGGATTCTGACGTGCTAAAATGCTATTTCATTTCTGGATTTAAGGACCTATTCCTGCACCACTCTATAGGCATATTTGAAATTTAATTCTATGTTGCACACGGTAATATGATGTTTGCATTCTTCAGCAACATGTTGCTGGTGTTGTTTGTTGTCACATAGCATTAATGCATTACAGTTGAGTACTCTATCTTATTACCACAGTTTATAAGCAGGCGGTGGCAGCTACTATTACTACACGGCTGACCATAACAAGGTATTTTAACATGACTCACAGTTCTCTCTGAACAGACAGACTTCCGACAAAGCGACCCACAACAGTTATTGAAATCCCCATGACTGCTGTAAGCTCCAGTGGTCGATCCTTCATCCTCCTCCATGCATAGAAAGCAGTGTTTTTCGTTCTCCATGAAGCTGTATGTACAGTATGGGCATAGTGTGTGGGTGGGTAATGGTGACTAATCCAATTTGTTGTCTCATTCTGGATCCCTAGTTGTCACTGAGCCCTTAATCTCTGTGGAGAGAAAGATCCAAACTAATCTCAAGCTTGTGTCTGTCCGCTGATCCTTGTGGCAATAGTGTTTTATCTTTCTATGAATGAATACGGGGAATACGCACAAGAAAACCTTCAATCATGCTCATCTGCACGCTTACAAAACCCCTCTGTAAAGCTGCGATATAAAAAAGAAATGGCTTGTGGACATGGGCTGCTGACAGTGAGACATTAAAGGGCTGGACTCATGTTGTTGACCTGGCAATGTTGTGCTCAGCTACTCCTGATCCTCCTCCATCCATTCATTTACTCCAGAGGCTTGGCTTGTTTGTTGCCGGGGGTTACGCTTGCTGCTGAGCACAATGTCGGAGCACATGCAGCTCTCCCTTGCCTTGTGCAGGATTGGGCTTTACACGGTAAGAAAATGCATACATGCTGCCATCTGTTTTATGGAGAACGGCGGGGATGTGGTGTGTGTTCTGCGCTGGATTGAATACTGTTAGTTTCACCGCGGTTTAATCTTGTTGTGTTTTGAAACAGATATTGACCAAGCAACAGTGGCTGCTGCTACACTGTTGCTTGGTCACTGAATGGAGAGTGCGCTCCGTTTCATTCGAGTGGGTGTTCACATAATATTAAGGTGGAACAGGTGGACGTCAGTACTGTGAGATGTAAATGAAACCTGCGGGGAACAAGCTGTCTTTGTCTCTGCTCTCAGAGAAACAGCCTTTTACTCAAAGAAAGATTATGGTCCTTTTTTTCCTGCAGCTCCTAGCAACTGGCTTGGTCAGTGGTTGTAGTTGAGGCAGTCTTAAGTACAGAGCAGTTATGAATGGATCCTGGAATATAATGCCACAGAGGCCATGGTAGAAATGTTGTTGAAGTTGTTTTTGTTATTGCAGTGACACTTGTGTGAGTGATTAAAAATTAATGTTCAGTAACACTGCAGTATTCATCTGCGATAATCACCTTGAATTGAGTGTGCTGATTATTACCAATTGAGTCAGAATGTTTGTTTCAATTTTAATGTTGTCTTTATTTATTATTTTTTTTACCACGTTTTAAACAGTTGTATATTAACCACAGCTGATGACTCATGTTGTGTATTGTCAGGTTCCCTGTTATTCCCTGACCAGCTGGTGAAGCTTTCTCAATGAACATCAACAGGGAGGCTTATTTTAAAAAAGGAATGTTTAACAGTAAGCCGTTTCTAGTTGCGCACGATGCACATTTAATATTGTATCTCATCCATGACTCATCTTTTCAGCCACATGAATAAAGTGAGTGGATATACAGCAGATGGGTATGTTTACTGGGATTGAAGGTTTCTCTATTCAAGTCTTCTGAGGTCTTTTTGTGGATCATGTAGGCAGATGTATTCAATACATTCATTGAGTGTGTGTGCAAAGCTATAGTATGTGGCGAGCATGGCCTATAGCAGCACTGGTTATGACTTGTTTTGAGAAGGCATAAGAGTTTAAATCATGTTAGAAAGACACTCAAAATATTTAAGATTTTGACGGCTGATGGTAACTATTGCTGGTGATAACTATTTCCAGTGGATCAGTTGTGCTGATAGGACAATTAGAGGTGGTAACCTCTAAGGCTAACAAATAAAGTACCAAAAACTGCAGTTCCTTGAATGGCCACTTGAGGCTGCCTCCAAAAGCGACTCACTCCCCATAGACACCTATGTTAAAATGCTAAACTTTACAGCAGCAGTAAACATTTACAGCCTGGTACAAATACAGTTTAAATCTCTATAGCTAATTTCAACGTTCATGACAACTGTACAAGGGGTGAATTTTTTATGTAACACCCATTTTCCAAGGGCGTAGCCGCTTGAGTGACAGGTTGTCTGCGAGGCACACTACAATCTACGAGTCAGATCCACCCCTCGTTCCTCCACAGCTCCACCCTTTTGTCAAATATTGTCACTTCTGGCTCCAAAAATCCAAGATGGTGACACTATACGAATTCCAGTAAAGTATTAACGATTTGATTTTTTCCAGGTCAAATATACAGTCAATAAACGTCAACTTTGATCGGTCAGCTTATCTGTCAATAAAGTCATTTGATGATGTCATCACATTGACACGGCGAAGGAAATTGAAGTATCTCCACACATGTGATGTGTGACTAGGCCCGAAAATACTCAGGCGGAATGTACGTGGAACGGACTCTGCGGAGGTCCTCGCAGACTCAAAGCGGACGTCTGCAAGCCCTGCGTGCGCAAAGCTCAGATTTTACAACCGCGTGGACTCCGCACTACGCACCAGTGACTGCTGGGCATGTATTTTTTGCATCGCTGGGATTTTTCACGGACATTTTTACAGGAAACTACAACGCGGAATTGTGCTCGACTATGAAAGCCCGAATGACTGTGGACATTCCTCGCGGAGTCCGCTCCACTTATAGTACGCCCGAGTATGTTCACTTCAAGGATAAAGTTTAAGCCAATCAGAGGCAGCGATTGCATTCCGTACACAAGCACACAGAGAGAGGAAGAGAGAGAGAGAGAGGGAAAAAACACACGACTTGTCGACTCCTTCCAGGGGGTGTCGACTTGTGCCACTGACATCGACATGTCGACAAATTGACTTTTCTGTTAATGCCCTAGTCTGTAGTCAGTTAGCATCCACCGGACTTGGTTGCATTGCATTTCAGCTGCGGACCATCTCACTCAAGGCCCAAGTGAAGTTTTCGTCTGTGCTATCATTGCCTGCTGGCTCATCAGTCAGTAGGCTTTATCCTCTGGAGACTGTGATTGTCAATAGAATTCCAACTGACAGTGTTATCCCTATTGCCATGCTGCCAGTGTGACCAAGAAAAACCACCAACAACAAAAATGAAATCAGAATGAAATGAAAAATGATTATCTTTACACCTGTTTGAAACCTTGCAATCAGAGCACTCCATACATGTGAAAAGATCAAATCCCCTTTGCATGTTTCTCCTTAGTTTTCAGCCTCTCACCAAGATATAGCCTACCGTGGGATTACTGAGTGCTTAAAATGAGGATCAATACAAGAACAACGTTACCACAGAGAACTTCAAAGGAGTGATTGTTTTTATTGGCTTGTGGGCGATGAGATCCAAGCCCCTGCTGAGTCACCACAATTTCCTGTACAGTGATGTGCAAAATCAGACCTCAACATGTGTGATGCTGTGGGAGAGGATTGGTGTGATCCGTTTTCAGCGCTGTTACATGTCTGCAATACAAATGTACAAATGACTCTGTTGTCATGAAACAACAGAAAACAAACTTCCAGGACCAAAACCTTCATTTAGCGATCAGATATTCAATCTTGGCGGTGGTGGTGATACAGACAGAGCTGTGCCACTGTGACAAATCAAGAAGAGCTTTTCTTGTTTTTGCAGACTGGCCTGATAATTCACTCCATCAGTCATTTCACACCAGATTTTCAGTATGCTTTGCCGTTTAATCTTATTGTCTCGAGCTCTGAGCTGTCTCTGTATTAACAACAAACCACACTTGTTATGACCGCATGTAGTCTCCGTCTTAGACGCCTCAGACTCTCCTATGTTCCTGCTAATTGTTCTCACACTGTGCACACCAAAAATAACAGAAGAGACAGCATGTCAAACTTTGGCCAGTATTATATTTTTCATCAGTCTGTGTAATCATAATGTCAGTAATGCCTATCAAACTGTAGCAGACGACTGGGTGCCAAGTGAACCTACAATATAGTACAGTCAGTGCTTGTCCCATCCAATACCATATGCTGCCTATTACCCTAAACATTTCTATACTAAACAGATGGTAAACCTCATTCACAGCAGTCAACTGGTAAGAGTTGAAGAGTTAGTGTTGAAGGTTGCTGAAGGTTTCATCTGTATGGCACTTTAAGATCTCCTTTAATACATATCTAACACAAACGGCTGCCTAAATCAGGCCATGTGATTTCTTTCCAGTGCAAGACACCAGTTAGATTTTGGTTAAGTTCTTGGTAGCAGCAGGTGCCACGGGACATTAGCATAAGTGAACGTGTGCTGTGGGTAGCTCTTTGGACCCTGTCTTTGCAGGGTGCCTTAAACATTAAGGTTCTAAGTGATCGTATTAGGCACTTCGTGGTCACCTCATTATGTTATTAATGGAGTGGAAAATGGCTGCTCTGCTGATTCGCTGGCTCCGACCCCCAGGCTCAGGCCACATCATTCAGACCAGGAGTCTTAAGGCACGGTTGTGCTTAATTTGGAAAGAAACCTGGCCGCACTAACTTAAACCTGAGAGATCATTGATGCTGCAGCATGCTCCATGCAGGAGAGGAACTAGGTTATTTGTTTGGACAGTGGTGAAAGCTGAAAACTGTAGGTTTTTGTTATCAAGATTTATCTCAGTATGATGGTCTCTTTCATATCTGCAATTATTTAAAAAAGTACTTGGGTTATGCAAATAGTAATTGACGCACTCTCATAAATGTCACATTTTTATTTACTTGTTTTGGACAAGGATATGGGTTAATAGGCTATAAAACCGGAAAAATAAAGACCAGAGTAACTCAATAAGTTTTGTGCTGCTGCCATCACAGTGGTAACACCTGCATCCTGTTTATCATATGAAGATAAGATATTGGTACAACATGTCTTGTTTCTGTATCTCTAGAATTTGAACATAATAACAGAAACAATGGCTGCTGTACATTGTACTGCTATGAAACTGAACTTTACTGTCCAAAATAGACTGCTGTGCACATTTGTCTCTTTCAGAAATAGTGCAGAATACCACTGTCTCTGTATCATTTTATGTGAACCATTTATAAGTTTCTTGCTGAAGGCTGTATTTGACACCTGAGTAGGCAGCGAGTTGTGAGGATGTTTTGTTCTTGCTTTTGGATCATCCGTCTCCTGGGTTTCCTCGCTGTGTCACTGCATAAGGCTTTACCTTTTTTCCTGTTACCACAGGCCTGATAAATGTTTGTCTCCACTCATAGCTGTGAGCAGCCACCTCCTCCTGTTACCTTTTCACCCACAGGTTTAGAGTTGTGTTTGTTATCATTCCCAGTCTCCCCCTGTGTTTTTTCCTTTTTAAGATTGCCTTTAGTGTTGAGACAAGACCACTGTGGTGTACAGCTATCCTTCACTGTTCTCAGACAGTCAGTATATCAATCATGGTTCATGGTCTTTTCCTTTTTTTTGACTGCAGTATAGTGGCATTGCTTGTTTTTTCCTTCTGTGTTTAAATGTATATCTGACTGTCAGTGATTTATGCACTCGCATGATAACAATGTTTCCTGTTACAGTTATCTTATCCTCAGCACACTTGTTTTTAAATTACACTTATCTATTTGACCTGGAGCCTGACTTCATCTTTTCACAGAGTTAAAACAGTTCACCTCAGCTCATAACGTGATAACTTGATAGCTCTTTTACCACACTGTTGTTATGCTTGCTTGGATCTGAATAGATAACTGCCAGACGTTGCCAAATGGCTTCAAAGTTCAAAAAGACCCCTTGGTGAGTGTACAAAGTGGGAAAACACAAATGATTGACAGTGGTGCTCTTTGAGCTGCGATGTTAAATTTCTGCTAGGAACAGCTTAATTTGCGTGGAAAAAAAATTCCAAAACAAGGCACACTTTGCTTTCTATTTACACAGTTATTATTTCCATAGCAGTTGCCAGTTTTGTGCACTCTGGTGTGTTGCTTCATTTCAAATTGGTGTGCAGCAGCTAAGCTAGGTAAAAACTTTAAATTCCAATAACTTGTCAAAATGTAACATTTAGAGTGCATTATACATTTATATATTAAAAGGTGTTTTCACATTTTAAATCTGTTAATTTATAATGAAATTTTTGATATAGTTAGAACCAAATTTAATGATCAGGGCAAGATTGCAGGTTGGCTTTAGATAGCACCTCATCTTGAAGGACCTTTGGTGACGCCCCTGTCACTAAAGGCCCGTTTCCACCGCAGGAACTTTGGGGTAAATTTATGGGGCCGGGGCCGGGGCCGTCGGTGCGTGTCTCCACCGCAGGAACCACCCCCGAAGGACAGAGCTCCGGAACTTTTACAGGGGCTAAACAAGTCCCTGCCTCAGAGTAGGTACTCAGAACGGCCCCGAAAAACTCCTGGCTGGGGCTTGGGGGTTACTTGGTGCTGATTGGATATACTCAAGGCGGAATGTGACGTCAACAGAAAGCAACAAAATAGCCGGCATTTTTAAAACTCAGCAGACGAGGGTTAGCTTGTTCATAGCTTCCACCGCCATGTAAACAAACTCAATAACCGGTCCGTGAAAAACATATTTTTTCCGGTGGATATCTTAGTTACAACATGATTGAGCTAGCAAAGCAGTTTTGTATTGATATGTGTGGTATTTATTCAGTTTTGGGAAATCACGATGTCTAGAAAGCATCAGCTGACAGGGACAGCTAACAGCAGCAGCAAAGCTAACATCAGGACGTCATCTGTTGAAAGCCTCCCGTTGTTGGAAACAACATGAAACTACTCCAGTTAGCTCAATCATGTTGTAACTAAGACATCCGCTGGAAAAAATATTTTTTTCACAGGCCTGTTTGTGAGTTTAGTGAGTTACTACAGACACCGCTATCGGCTAACAGCTAACAGCGTCCCTACGCCACTACGTCGCCCTGGTCAAAATGGTCGCGCAACGATTACATCACATCCAGAGCCTGGTAACTTTACAGGAACCTTCCTCCTACTCCGCTCTCTCAGTGGAGACACGGCGGTTGAGAGGGCCAAGCGAGAGGACGTTCCTGTAGTAGTTCCTGCCCCGCAAATAGTACCAGGAACTTCTTCAGAAACAGGCCTTAAGACAATGACCAGGGCACTATGTCTGTACCAACAGCAAGGACTGTGAGAGTGTCATTAACCAGAGCTTTGTCCACTGAAAGTGAAAAGACACATTTATGATTTGTGGGAACAATGCAAACATCACAAAAAATTAGCAAAAGATTTACACTTGCTTTATCATTTATTCAAAGAAGCAAATCTGCAGTGGTGCACTGCTTTTTGAGTATATTTATAGTGTTTTCAATTGTGGCTCAAATTTGTCTTTCAAAATGTAACACAATTTTCATTTTCACTGTTGGTTTGAAAAAGAAACCTTAAGGTCACATTTACAAGGAAGTCCCAGTAGCAGATCTTACAGGAAATCCCAACACCTACCTTTGAAAATGGGTTGTTATAATTGTTTGGCAAAAAATAAAAAAATCTCATCCTGTTTTCAGGAAGAGGTATTTTTAGCTCTCCTATCTTGAGATACCTCGGGCGGTGGGTGTAATCCACTCATCTTAAGACTTTATCTCAATGATCATAACATAACACGAACCTGGAACTACATGTTCCATATGAGTTTGTTTTGTTAGAATTGTGTAACCACATAGGTTGTTTACCTACTGTGTGTGTGTGTGTGTGTGTGTGTGTGTGCGCGCGCGTACGTGCACTTTTGTTTCTGTTTCTGTTTTGTTTCTTTGGAATATCTCTGGAATTGCGTCTTAGTGAATCATAGGGCTTACTCAAGTTAGATTGACCTTCAGAATTCAATGCAATACTGGATTTAGGTTTATTTTTAAGCCCTTTGGGACTCATAAATCCCAAAGAGTTATTGTTTTTGTGATGCCTATTATGTCACAGAACGGTTTTTGCACAGTAAATAAACCCTCTTTCTCACAGCGTGTGAGCAGCTTACATTTACAACCTGCTTCCGCCCTTTTGAAAGGCAGGATGGGAGCAGCCATTGCCCCATCCTGGACCATGAATATCCCACACTTCAAAATAACCACAGGACCTGGAGGGATGATGATTGAGAGCACAGCAAGGGTCACCCACCCACTATCGAATACTGTTTCCTAAAGCCCGACTGCCAGCCCTCACCGTTTGTTGCGTCAAGGACATTTTGGGAAGGAATTTGGCTCGGATTGTTTGGGAAACAACAAAGAATAACTTCCTGTCGGAGATGTATTGGCTGACTGAGCAGGGCGACGCCACGTTTGGCCTTTGTGTACCATGTATACCAGGAACTTGGAGCAGATTCTTTCCAGTACCACATCCTTTCTATTGCACGTATTATGCAGTAGTCATGCCCATCAAGTCATAGTATATTTTATGGACTTTATGAATGATTGTTTTCAGAGATTTAATTTCATTCAGTGAAGCTGCAGCTACGTCTTAGCAGTCAGAATATAAGTTGCAGTACACGAATGCAGTGGGACAGTGAGTCGCAGAGCAGGTTCGGAGGCAAGCAAATGTTTGCAGGTTAAACCAAGCAAGTAAAAACATTTTAAAAAAAAAAGGAAAACAGTGGAAAAGCAACAGCTCTACATGGTTAATTTGTAAAACTATATCTGCAACAAAGGGGGGACCCAGGGAAGATGATACACAGTTACAGAGGAGGAGTGGACAGGCAGCAGGCATGGATTAGGGTGGCAAAATTATGGCAAAAATCAGGTTTGAAATTTCATTTGTTTTAATGCCTCCAGGCTCTACGGCTACCAAGATGTAATCTTGCTAGAGCTCTGTCCAGTACATGAACTACTCATAGTCAAATTCACCTTTTATGAGTTCTGATGTGTTTGTTTATCAACAGTGCTAATAAAGACAAACATCAACAATGTATGATCAGTTATCTTACATTTGTAAGGAGCTGGGACTGGGAGCATGACAATGTGATAACCGCAACACTGTCATGATTTACAAAGCCAGAATGCCCTTAGTATGCAGACATAATTGACTTTTCTATGCCAGTAAGACAATTTGTTTTGATCTATTAACCCAGACAGAAAGCAAAACAGGAAAAATATATCTTTGTATCACTGCTTCAGAAAAGTAATTTGTGTTTGATGTCTTTTTAGACAAAAAGGTTCAAGATCCCCTCCACATTTTATGTTTATGTCCCCTAAAATGTCAGACCTTGACTTAACTGACTTGCATCTGTGCAAAGTTTGTCACTAAAGAGGTGTTTTCACATTCCTCTACTGAAGGGTGTGATCTCTGCGCAGTTTCCTAAAATCTGAGATTCAGACATAACCCGAACAAGCCTGATTGGGTATGTCACTACTACGAAAGCCAATCGCTGTCTGTTAGGGGAAACACAGATCAAGTTTTGACAGCAAACATGGTAGAGTGTGCAGTTTTTTACTGTAACCAGGACCCTGGGGCTTCCCTCCACTCCCTATGAACAACACCATCATAGCAGATATTATTTTTCCAATGTTTCATGACCACTTTGTCAGACACTGCCAGTTAGACTATATGCTAACAAGATAACAAACAAGATAAACTTCTGGTGCACAACAGGCTCCTCATCTGAGTCTGGGTCCTACCAAGGCTCAAATATGTATGGCTAAATCTCTCCAGAGTTTCCTGGTTTGCCATCTTAATGTTCATTGCTCTTTCACTAGTCAACCTAGTGCAAGCAGGGGTGGAGAAAACAGAAAGTGAAACCTACTGTAAGCAGCAGTGGTGGGTGGGGTGGAGGCAAGATCCAGAATATCTCAGTGAGAGAGAAAGAGGTGTTTTTTCTGACCCCTTTTGAGTTTTTTTTAATCATGTTAAACAAAATAATAATCAAAGGAAATATTTTTACATAATTAAAAAGCAAGCAAGCAAGAGGATTCCTGGTTCAAACCCAGGTTGGGGGAGCCCTTCTGTGTGGAGTTTGCATGTTCTTTCCGTGTCAGCGTAGGTTTTCTCAGGGCACTCCAGCTTCCTCCCACAGTCCAAAAACATGCAGGTCAATTGGTGACTCTAAATTGTCCGTAGGTGTGAATGTGAGTGTGAATGGTTGTCTGTCTCTGTGTGTCAGCCCTGTGATAGTCTGGCGACCTGTCCAGGGTGTACTGCGCCTCTCGCCCAATGTCAGCTGGGATAGGCTCTAGCAACCTCACAACCCTCAACAGGATAAGCAGTTATGGAAATGAATGAATGAATGAATGAATGAATGAATGAAAAGTTTAACTAGTGGGTACACCTCTGCACTAAAGTCTCTCAGTGTATGTGCAGCGGAGGTTTCAACTTTCAGAACACTTACATAAGTTGCATATTTGACCACAACTGGCCTCCAAACTAGTTGTGATGTATGTACACGAGTTAAACTCAGATTTAAGGCGAACACAGAGAAACTTTCCCCCGTCAGTAGAAAAAAAAAGCACCTTCAATACAAAATTTGTATTTGTTAGAGCTTTTATATGGCACACAATCATTTAGTTTATACTAAATAGAGTTTATACACTGCATAAATCTGCTCTGCTGGCCTATATTTTAAGAGGCCTCCCTTAATGCCGTTGAATCTGCCTGTAGGCTTTTGTTACGAGACGCCTTAAAGCGTCTTTCTGTTACACAATAGTCTTTGTCCCCGTGACATGACAGGACCCATCTTCACACTGAGCTCAGGGCCTGAAGCACATATTGTAATATGCTTATCCACCAGACATTGTAATACTTGAGTGGGCTGCAAATTCCTTAAGCAGTCCAAGCCAGAGGGCCTCTTTCTTTTTACCATAAGTCTTTTTGGCTACCAGTCATTGTTAGTTCCTGAACCAAGTGAATTTAAAGTTTTCTGTAATTAGATCCATAAAAGCAACAAGGTGAGGTCTTTTTAAACAGTTCTTCTTACGACCTGCTTATTTTTTTCCAATTTCATGGAACAGTTTTAGATTTATTTAGTGTCTGTGTTGATATCTGTTACACTCTGAATTGTACTACAGCTCCCTGCATTGGTTTAATTCACCATCATAAAAAAAAAATACTGTTATTGATATTAGGATGTGCATTTCTAAATGTGGTCTGATGTGGGAGTTTGATTATACTAATGAAGAGTTGAAAATCAGAACAGAAATTAAGTTGGCAACTATATTAATACTCAGTTAATCATTTAAGCAATTATTTTCAGCTAAAGTAGCAAGCACTACTTGGTTCCTGCTGCTCAACTGTGTCAATTTGTTGCTTTTATTTGCCTTTTTTTTATGGTAAGTAGGACAAAACAGGCTTTTTGAAGCTGTCACCTTGGGCATTAGAGAAGTGTGTCAGGCTGTGTCAGGCTGGATAAATCCTAAAAACATTAAATGAAAGCCTGATGAATTGATAATGAAAATAATCATTAGTTGCAGCCCTAATGGTAATACTACTGTGTATAAAGATCTGCTGATGGTTATCCTTGTATTACTTAGATGCAACTTGGTAGCTCTGCCAAGGAGGTAAAAAATTTGCTTGTCACTCTCTTGATATTTTACTCTGTAAGTTGCCAAATACATACTGTACAGTGCGTACAGTATATTAAAAACATAAACTAAACAAAGCTGAGAGAGGAATCTGAGTGACAGCCCCAACCTTAACAGCAGTCATTACACAAGCATCACATTTTATCTGACATTTCGTAATTGCTCCGTCTGTTTAGTATTCAACAGTAATTTAATGTCAATGCATTCTGTATTGATATCATCATACTGTATGCTGGTGTTACATCAGATTGCTCTACGTACACATCTGTGAGCTTAACTTTCTCTGTGGCAGTTTCTTGTTTGTAACAAATCACATTTCTAAATCTTTTTCTTACCCTTCAGTGAAAACAGCATGACCTGCCATTTGAAATAATTTGCTTTTTAAGAAATAACAGTGGGTGAATATTCCTGCTGTGAACCTGCATAATTTCTATGAATATTTCTAAACAAGAAAAAAAAATCATGTAGCCTTACCTTGAAGAGAGAGAATCATTCTCTTTTTCTCCCTGGGTAAATGTTAGCATTCATATTTGTGTTTATCAGTCTTCAAGGTAGCAGCAGGTGTCAGTGGAATATATTACATTTGGAAGAAAAACAAGTCTTTCACGTGTTTGTGTGTGATTGTCATTTTATCTAATAACTTGCTGCTGGCACGTAGAGATAAACTGGCTGTTGTCATAGCTTTTTTCCAAAGGCATCTTTTGATTGACACATTTTGTCTTGGAACTGTTTACAGAGACAGATATTGACTAAAAGTGAGACTATTTTTTCCAGTGCTTTGGGTCAGTCTCCAGTGACATTATCAGCAGGATGAGTATTTGTCACATGTGTTTGTAGCTGTTCTTTTAAGCATTTTTTAATTACATCAAGAGCAGATTAGGAAAATTGTATGTAATGTAGATAACTTTGTTTCATTTGCCATGTTTCATTAACATTTTCATAGTTTAAAAGGGTCTGACAGACTTTTTTTTCCTAAATCAAAGGTCAGTTTTATAACTCTGAATGGTCTTGAATTGCTTGGTTTGTGTGGTATTATTTTCTCGAGTAACTCTTGGGTTAAATATTTGAAAAGGAGAAAAAAAAAGACTTTTCCAAATGGCGTGCTAAATAATTAGTGTCTCAGAATCTGTATTCCATCCATATAAAAACTTACAGTCCATTATGTGACATTTTTTATATAAAGATATAGTGGCATGATGGCGTCCTGAGCATGGAATGAACTCATGCTACTTCTGTGTGTTGTAATCTGAACTGTTCATTGCTGTGGTCGGCATCTCGACTGTATGCATGTTAGTGCATATGGATTCTGTATTCCCACTGGCTAGCTCATTGCCACCACTCTGCATCGTGTTCATATAGTGGTTACTGCTGATAATCCCATCCAGACACAAAGTGGTGGGATGGTGTCAGCCCTGCTAGTTAGCACTGTTTGCACTGTTAGCATCGTTAGCTGTTAGCCCCCAGCTCAGCCATCTCCATGTTGAGAACCATGTGCAGGCAATCTCAGCTCAGACTCTGAAGCAAAGATATGCTTTGAATGTCACACAGCTCCTTTATGGATTAGATATCCTGCATTATGTTACGCATGTCACCATGGATGCATGAGACCAAAGTGTGACAGTCTCTCACTACAGTCTCATTGAAGGTTTTGCATTTACTATACTTATTCTCTCAATTCTGTCTCACGAATTCTGTCCATGATGAGTTTAAAGTTTGCCTTAACTGAAAAAGAAGAGAAAAAGGGATTTTAATTTATAGTACTTTTGTAAAGCCTGCTTCACACTGACTTGTGTTCCAGCCAACCCTCAGTCATTGAGGGTCCATTCAGAATAAAATTGTGTAAACATCAAGATTAAATTGTTCCATTTGAAAAGAAATTCAGTCTTCTCTTATAAACCTGCCAGGGGATGAAAGATAGACACGTACAGTAAATGTTCGTCCTGATTACTTTCTATTTTTGGAATATCTCTAAACCTCTGAACATGTTCACCCACTTGACTTAAGATGCTTTTGGAAGATGCTTTATGTATTCTGTACTGTCATTTGGGGGTTGTGTATTGGCAGGACTGACCCATGGCCTAGGTAAAATCTAGGAAAAATAGCCACAAATCCCTTAACAACAAAACCTTTAAATAACACATTGATGCCTATTTGTAATCCGTTAAGTTTGCTCCTGCTCAATGCAACACCTATAATGATATTAATGATAATAATAAAATGTTCCTGGGATTACTGCAAAAATGCAGTAAATACAAGAAGTCTGATTGAAAAATTATATCTACCTCAGTATGATCAGTAGCAGTCACTGTAATAGAGACTTCAGCCACAGTCACAGAGGAACAATGCTCCACCTAATGTTTGACAGTGACTGTCAGCGCTGCAGTCGATGCAATCTCTGAGGGACTCCTAATTATGACAATGGAGCTGGTGCAGATCGTGCTCCCATTACTATTTCTGACAGCTCCATTTTACTGCAGCATATAATAGGCATCCCTCCTTGTTAAGTACAAGCAGCAAAATCAGTCACTGCTGTTCCACAAGAACATAATCAGGTCTTATGAACTTTTGAAACAGTTTTTTGTAGAGATGCAACACACAACTGTTGAGCTGTTGTATTTGCTAACCGACTGAAAAATATTATACAACACTTTGTGGCCACACAAATGTCGTGCCCACTGAAGCCTGTTCCCACCCACAGCTGTAATCCTCTTTGATACGAGTGATGAGAGAGACCCAATCCCATAAAAAGGAGTTTCCTCTTCCAATTTCTTCAATGAGTGCAGATATTTTTGGCCTTGTGTGGAGGAGGTGTGACAAAAAGTGGTGTGGGCAGCTGTGTTGTTGTTGCCTGTATGGACATGCCCAGATGCATGTAACCACATTTAATCATTTTCTTCCCTCTTGATTTATATGTAACTCAGGGTTAAAAATAATCCCTGCATGGACATCCTGCAGACTCAATCCTACATGGGTGTTTATAGTCCTGGTAAATAGGGCTGATGCCCAAATCTGTCTACAGAATTGGGTGTTTACAACTGTCAACTGAATGTTGACAATAAAGCATTCATAGTTTTGTTTACTTTGTTTTAATCAGAATTTTCGTATTTAGAATTCTCAAAGTAAGGTCAAAAAGGATTATTTTGACATTGTTACTGAAACGCATGTATCATATCAGCAGTAGTATTGAAAAATTATATCCAGCCTTACCAGTGATAGTGGTTCTGTTCCCAGTGTTCATATATGAGCAGGTCAGTACAATTGTGAAAAATTTGCATTTTAAAGCTACTTTTTGTTACACCTTTAAAGGTCCAGTGTGTAGGATTTAAGGGGATGTACTGGCAGAAATGGAATATAATATATTAAGTATGTTTTTTTGGATTATAATTACCTGAAAATAGGAATTGCTGTGTTTTTGTTACCTCAGAGTGAGCTATTTATTTCTACATAGGAAGCATTCTCGGAACCCATCGGCTGTATTCGGCGTCTGACTTCCGGCAGACAGCGATACAGCCTCTGGGGGCAGACCCCTGATTTTTTGACATTCCGGTTTGATTTGGGCAGAGGAGGCGAATTTCTGTTTCCGACTTCCGTTTATATATAAGTAAATATGCTGAACCATTGTGATGGATTCAGAGCTTGCAGTGACGCCAGTTATGTTCCGCCTCATTAGTTCACTGCACGGACCGTTTAACCTGGCAACAACTGCAGCTGGCTCAAACGTGATTGGTCAATATCACGCGGACTACAAACAGCCTACAACCAGAAACCAGGGCTCTTCCGCTCTTCTTCCGGAGGCAAGATCTCCGGGGTTTGCCTACAGACTCTACATTCACTGAATGTAGAGTCTGTATATGGAGACTACATAGGGAGTGGTTCCTCATCCACAAAGATTGTTACACTGCCATGTTTCTTTGTCCAGAATGGACAAACCAATAACTGGCTCCATATAGAGCCATTTGCATTTTCACATCAGCCCCTGTACTTAGCAGCCCCTCTGCGATGAGAGCATTGGAAAAACGCTAATTTTTAAATTGTGAAACTACTTTATTTAGTGTTTTACTAGTTTAAATCAGCGGGTCTGTTTGTTCTGGAGAGAAGGAGTCAAGATACCTTGGCTACTAGTAAAAAGCTCCTGAACGTCTAGATCAAAAATAAGGTGAGCACACATCAAGTTATCGGAGAAAAAGGTGAGCACACATTATCAGGTGCTCTCACAGCATTGAAGAAACACTGATTTGTAACATGGAACAGCTTTATTCAATGTTTTTACTGGTTTTAGGGGTCTCATTTATATATATAAAAAAGCTTAGGATCCATACTAAAAATCTACATATGAACAAAAGCCAAAAATGGCGTGTGCCAAAAAATATTTGACAGTTTCTACAATCAGGCTTCTACCCTGGAAATCCAGAGTTCTCGCGAGAGCACAATTTGAATTTGCTCAGCGAGTCACTCTGGCAATCAGTAATGATGCTCATTACCCATGCCCTTGGAGCCGAGCTGCACTAATCACATCAGTGTATCCGATATAGGCGGGCCAGAGGCGAGCTAAACAGATGACGACAGCGCTGAGATGACCAAGTCTGGAATCAGTCAGTAAACATTGCAAGATGGCTATGGATGAACACCAGTTGTTTGAAACGGCTTTGGCCGCTACAATGACGAGTTAGACTTGGCTTTTTCTCTAAAAGAGGAACAGAAGACAGCGCTCGAATCTTTCCTTTGCAAGAAGGACGTTTTTGCTGTTTTGCCGACTGCATACGGCAAGAGTCTAATCTACCAGTTAGCTCCGCTGGTAGCGCTCTGGATACGTCACCCCGTGTATTGTTCTGATAGGTCATAGTGTTATCCAATTGCGTGCAGTGATATTTTCAAATGCATGCTTGGTGCCGCCCCTTGAGTTGGGCCATTTGCATTACTTATAGCCAGACCCTAAATCTTCTAGATTTGGGTCTGGATTTCCAAGGCTATCAGGCTTCCACTTCACTATCTGCATTGCCAATTTCCCATCTCCACAATGATCGTAAGCATGGGTCAAAGTTTCTCCCTTCAAATCTGTTTTTATAGATAACAGCTTTTGCATGGGAAGTGGCGTACGCCTCTTTCAGGCCTCATTTTGTGCATATGAAATGTTTTTAAATGAGACCCCTGGTCAGTTTTTTTTTTTTTTTTTTTTTTTTTTGGAAAGGAAGAGACCTCTGCAGGTAATTCAGCTCCTGGTAAAAACCTCCTGAACAATGAACACTGAAGGAATTCTACCAGAGAGAAACTTCAGCTGGTTCTATCTGCAGTCCTCACCACAAGAAGCCACGAGATCCTCCTAAATCCTACACGCTGTTCCTTTAAACCAATGTATTGCATTTTTTTCTTAGTGGTGCCTCCATCAGATAAGCAACCAGATGTTTAAAAAAGGAAAAAACAAAGCTCGACTAATTAAAATGGTACATTTAGCCCAGTGTGTGCTATGTAGCTCAAGTGAGAGAAAACAATAGTCGTTTTTGTTTTAGCTGTGTTTTGCAAAAGCGGAGTAGAACCATTAAAGCAACTCTGCAGGAAGTCAAAGGATGAAGACTTAGAAGCACAGTGGTGGGTTTTCAATTCCTGTGGAGGTACTGCATCTGTATTACCAGTGAAGCCATATGAGCGCCACAAAAAAGGTCAGCTGAGCTCAGATCATCACTACTTCTTTATTAGCTCTTACGGTTTCGTCCTTGTAAGATCACACCGTCAGTGCTGATGCAGGATCAGTTCTCAGACCACACAGGCATCTAAACTTCCCAAACTGGTTCCATCAGTTAAGTACTGATTTCCTAACATGCATAAGTGATGCTTCACACCGTGGTTTTTGGAAGTGAGGACAGGATTTTGTCTGGACATGCTTGGTATGTCTGAGTGATCTGCTGATTTTAAGAAAGTGCAATGGCGCCCTCTATTGTTCTTATGCTGACACTGCTGTGGTTTACAAAGGTAATCATGGGAAGTGCTGAGCTTATTGAGGTTATCTGTGTCATGTGTCTTTTACTCCAAACCCCTCCAGACTGCACACTGCATACTGTCAAGATTGAGTACGTTCAACTAGAACTCCAGCTCCAGCTGCCTGTTGCTTTAAACACCTCATAGGAATTTAGTTTGTTTGTTTTGCGCAGGGATATAAAAGGCACAGGCAAATATCAGCAGCACTACATAAAAAAGGACTCAGCCTGTGTATCTGACAGTCATCACGTTATGTCTTAGTTTTCAAAGAATCGTAGAACAATTAAGAGTTACAAGACGGAAAATGGTTTTAGTATCCTCAAATTACTGCTGTTTTTTTAGGCTACTTTACAAAGATACCGCAGCTTTTTACAGTGTGATATTGAAATAAGGCAGAAAACAAGTTAACAGAGGCAACAATGCAACAATAAAACACCAGAAGCATTAACTTAAAAACAAGTCTATAAAGTATATCTTGAAGTGATTTGAAGGAATGTGACACTGCTTTCTTCAGAGGAAGAGCGGTTGCAACTCACCTCACTGGAATTAAGAACAAGATGCACATAGAAAGAGATGGTTGCCAAACGATGAATTGTTCTGCCTCAGACAGTTACCACAAAACTTACTTAATTGTGGGGTAGAGCTCATAAAAGTTGATTTAAATACACTCAGAGGCATAAAATGATGGAAGAGTTCAAAACTTGCACCTCAAACAGTCGGAAAATTCCTCCTGGTCTAAATGAGTCACTTTACGCCTTTTTACTTGGAGATCATGTTTGGAGAAAGATGTCTTAATAGTGCTGGGCCATATGGAGACAATTGAACATCACAATGTTTTTTACCAAATATCGATATTGCAACAATATTGTAGAGTTGACTATTGCTGCTTTCGTAAATATTTACACAATAAGACTTTTGATAATCATCAGTAAAGTGTCGAAAGGCGATTAATAGAACGGCACAGTCTGGTTAGTTCAGAAAATTACATCACTTTATTGTAATGCAGCCTTTAAAACCAGGAAAAGACATCACTTATGATAATACCATTTACAAATTCTAGGACAATATCTCACTGTTGATATAATATCAATGTATCGCCCAGCCTTATTCCATATCATCTGTAGTTGTATTGGCAGCCATCTGTTGAGTTGGCGGTATTTGACTCCATTGTTGCTCTGTGTGACTGTGAAATGGGCAGGGAATATGAGACAACTTTGAGAACTCTGTGCACTCATCTGTGCAAATTCTTGTTGTCTCATGACAATCCTGATTTCAAGAATGTTAATTTTCCTTTTAAATGTGACCAGACAACTTCAGGAGTGTTTTTACAAGACGAAATTTGTCTCCCATGTCTTTGAAAATTACTGGATCTACTGCCCCCAGAGCTCTTTGGGGATATAGTCAGGCACACAGAGTGTGCACTGGGTTTCCAAATCCCCCTCATCTGTCAAAGTGCTTGAGATTTTCCTTCTTGAAGAATAGTCTAATATCCCTGCAGATGCAGAGGAGCACATGAATGACAGCATTCCAGCACAGACTGACGCGTGGATTTAATTCATTGGAAGATGCTTCTACAGTATTGTCCAGCATGTGGGCCTTCGTCTTTTGATGCGCTGAAGTCTGTGCTACCAGTAAGTCAGTTGCTTCCACAAATGTTAGTTTTTTCACTGATCAATCCATTGATTATATTTTGATTGTTATGTAGAAAAATAATCACAAATGCTCATTGCAAGTTATAAGGGTAAAATGTGTATGTTTTTTGGATCAACCGTTTAACACAAAGTATCCAGTTTCTAATGACAGAAAACAGAGGAAAACAGGAAATGCTGATATTTAAGAGGCTGGGAACAGCATGTTTGCTTTTACATGATAAATGACCTCTACAACAATCTGTTATTATTATTATCATCAAATAGATTTCTGTCAAGCATGTAATAACACGTTTCACCATCACTTGCTTTCAAGAGGAGCACATTGGCAATAAATGACACCACTCTTGACGTTAACGTTATTCAACAGCAATTACAACACATGTTTTTTGCCTAAAAGTCCCTGAAAGCATTTTAATCTGAAACCATTGCTGCTGTTGCTGCACTTGTTATTGTTTTTCAAGTCCAGACTTCACACTGGGCTTTCGGAGCTGATACAGAGAATGATATCCAGATGTCATCAAAGAAAATTCTCTCTAATCTCTCCTATGGCACCAGATCCAGTCCATAAAATTTACTCATGCGTCCTCTGGGTGGAGCCATGTAGTCACTGATCAGCTCAACAGCTCAGCGGCAGATTGATTTTTATAATAATTTCCCCTGAAACAAACTATTTCTGTGAGCAGTGTCATATACATCATATGTATGAATTAACCCTTTTGAGTGTGGACTTTGCATGACTTCTTTGTGTTATATGAACATATAGAGTGTTCGATGCGAAGCGTGATATGTATTATGCAAAGCAAATAATATACTATTGTGTTCACAGGGTCAACCCACTCGGTAAAGGAAATTCCATAAGTCTTTTCATACATGTTTTATATCACATGCTTAACTGTGGTTTGTTTTAAGAGGCATTAACAAGCATGGTCATAAGAGGATGTATGTAAAAACCTCTCTGCAGTTAAAGGCAAACTGAGAGTGGCGAGTTTCTTTGTGGTATTTGTGGCATTATGTAATTGCTTGCAAAAGCCACATCAAAGAAGTGCAAAATTTTGTCTGGGGCTTCATCTGATGAAAGATCAGTGTCTTTTGTTCTGGCTTGTTTATTGTGTGCAATCGTTCTCACTCTTGTAAAACCAAAGTGAAAGGGGCCAAGTACACAGGACGTTTCAAAACCCTCTGTGTCATTGATGAATACGCTATGGAAGTATTTGACCCTATTAAAACCATTAACTTGTGGATATTTTACCCTCCTTTCAAAACCAATTTCCGTAGCCAGATAAACTTTAACGTGGGGATTTCACAAAGCCTCAAGAGAGATGACTGGACCTTGATAATAACTTTTTGTTTTTTCAAGTAACATCTTCAAGCCTCAACATGAGGAGAAGAATATTTAGGATCTACTGTCTGGAATCAATTCCAGCTTTTTTTGAAAAGTAAGAAACACTTTGAATCTCCTCATTTTTTAATAGCAGGTTAACATCAGGTGCTTTCTTTCTTAGATCTCTGTAGCACTTTCTGACAGGCAGATATATTCCCAGTCCGCAGTTGGTAGGCTGGATGCTGTCTCTCTCTCTGTCTTTCTGAGGAGGCAGGCCTCAGGAAAAGCTTAGGCTACCTCTGAGTCAGGTTGCGCTGTGCAATGTCATAGGTAGGCCTGTGATGGATCATGGCACAGTTGGCCTCCGTCTGTTCTTTCCTGTCTTTGACTAAATAAACGTTTCCCTCTGTGCGCAGTCGTTTATGAAAGCTCCTTTCCGCAATACTACCATACGCACATCTATCCATCAGCCTTGGCTCTCACTCTCTGCGAGTGTGTGTGCATGCATGTGCCTTCCTCCTGTTTTTCTGGTGTACATCTCGTCTTCCGGTAAAGTTCGATTTTGTCAATGTCTCAGTGTTCTTTCTGGATCACAGCAGCAGGCTGTTGCACAGTCTCACATGGTCATAATCTGCTCTGTCTTTATTTATTTAGTCATGTACTACAAATATTGTTTGCACAATTATAATGTGCAACATTCATATTTATCTGACTGAGTCAATTATGATAGATCTTTCATAATGTTTGTTTGCCACTCATTCTACTCAGTGTTATAATTCAGGTCAGTGTAAGTCAGGAAATCGAGGTAATCGTGGTTTCACAACTGCTTTAATAATTATCTCGGTGAGGCATTTGGAGTGTTTGGCCTCCAGTAGGTGTCAGGATAATGCAGAGCAAACATGCATTGAAGATGGACTCAGTGACAAAGAGTTCCTGACTGATACTGGTTTAAATACCTCATAGTTTACACTCCTGTATGTCTCTGATTTTGTGTGAGGCAGTTAAAAAGTTATATTTTAGTATCATATATTGACTTTTCTGCCTGTCCCTGTAAAGGAGGAGGATGGGCCTGTATGATGTGATACGTTTTTTGTCCCCTTTGAAGTAAGAAAGACATGTGGAGTCCATTGGCTTTAGTCACATGCTCCCTGTGTGGGATTTAGTCTTACAGTTTGTATAGTGGTAGCTTACACACACATGTGTCTCTCGTTCGGCCCACAGCCTTTTCTCTCTTAGCCATCTTTCACACACATGTACACCACACTCAGAAAGTGTTGGGACAGTGACACGTTTTGTGGTGTTGGCTCTGTACTCCAGCACATTGGATTTGAAACTAAACAGTGACTACAAGGTTAAAGTGCTGACTCTGAGCTTTAATTTGAGGTGTTTATGGGCACATCAGTGTATGAATCATAGTCCGATTCATACTCCCACAACTCTAGCGGACGTAAAATAATAGGACAAGTCAACAGAAACATAAAGTCATCATATTTAGCAATTGGTTGCAGATATATCTTTTGTAGGCACTTGATATCTTCCTTGGTGATGACGTGATTATTTTATCTAGTGTTTAGGATCAGTGTCCTGATGCATTTTAAAAATAGTGGGCTGTAAAAAGGGCTACAAGTTTCAAAAAAAGCAATGTTCTGGAGTCCTCAGCCTCAGAGGATGGCAAACGTGTCACGGTCTTAATACTTTCTGACTGCACTGAAAGACACACTCAGGTCAGTTGGGTGTAGCTGAACCCCACTGACCCCTTCTGTCTCCTGGCCAATGCTCATTCCGGTAGTTGCATATGGATATGCACCATATAACACCTGTATATTAGATAGGCACATGTTTCGCATTTATTTTGGAATTGGCTGTGTAAGCTTGTCACTGGATGATCTAAATGAAAACCAGTAATGCCAGCAACATCAGTCATTAGAGCATCTGCCATACCAAGACTCAGGAATAGACTGCTGCAGGGTTACAGGGTCCCTGCAAGATGTTCTCGCCTGTATCAAAAGAACACATGACACCTGTATCACATGGTGAAGGAATAGGGCTCTGCTCCCACAGCTTCACTTGGGTGGGTTTGAACCAGTGGAGGCCACAATCTGGTTCTGATTTGCTATTACATAAGCGCTTTGAGACTGTTGTTTTTGAGAAGTTTGCTTTGTAGGGAAAAAGCTTAGTAAAATAAAATAACAAACAAGAGAGCGGTTCCAAAAGCAAATGTGGTGTGTAAACAGGTCTGGGGGTGGTGTATGGTTTTCACTCGCATCAGAGGCCATTTTAGCTAGCCAACCCCCAAACCCTCAACAACCCTATCTCTTCACAATTAGCGGGAGGTGAATGGGTTTAGATGGAGGGTGGTGGGGGAGCTGGTAAAATTTGGCGCCCATAGTAGTCCCCCTACAATGGAGAGGACCCCCGAAATGGTGCATAAACAATGTACCTGAACCAAACAGCAGGCAGTGTTGAGGAATTTGATAGAGGCTAGGGAGATGGACTGGTGACGATGGGGTGAGAAGAGGTAGGTGAAAGTGGATTTGAGGTTTTTGAGGATGGGCCTACAAAGAATCCGCCAGTCACAACTGAGGGGCCCAAAGCGTGTGATTATTAATTACTGATGGCTTCCCAGCCTTTGAAAATCAGGGGGCCGCAGACATCAGATGTGTGGAAGAGGCAGAGGAGCGAAAGGCCTGTCATTACCATCACAGAAACAATGCTCGAATTTGGCTGTCATGCATTTTTGCCTAATTGACTGTTTTGATGCAGGTTTTTTTTCTTCTTCTCCATTTTGTTTTTGAGGGGGCACTGATGCCCCCCACTCCCCAGTCTTGATGAGGAGAACTTGGTGGGCTTTCAGCTTCACCCAGCAAGAACCTTCCGGAGGTTCTTTGATGGCAAGAAAAGCCACTGGAGACCTCAGGGGCCTCATTGGCCTCCATTTATGTATCAGCACCATAACACTCCATTTCTGATTCCTGACAAGAAATGAGTGAGGAGGAAGAGTAACGTATGAAAGGCATACAGTGTGTGTAAGTGAATGTATGTGCTATATGGAGTGTGTGTGTGTCTGCAGGGTGGTACTTTTTTGTGTGTGTGAGGCTGCGATGAAAAGGGGAGGCCAGGGACCCACGAACCACATGAGGGGTCTCCTAATTTGCATAATTAACTGTTGACACTAACTGTGCTTAATGAAGGCCTATTGAAGTCATTGACCCTTTTACACAGCCAGCCCCTGGGAATGAGACAGAGGCTCCTCCGGCAAAGGTTAAAACAATGTGTCTGGTTAACTTCCGACAAACGCGGCGAAACGCCCCAAAGCCTCAAAGATTCACGCGCCATGTAAGAGGTTACGGCACAGAACGACCTGCGATTTCCCAGCACTGAAATACCACCAGATGTTTGGCTTTGGTGTCTCATCCCTCATTATTATTATTTTTCTAATGTTTCTACATAGTTTGCTCAATCACCAATTTTCTGTAATGCACAAGCAAATTTCATGTTGTGTAACAGTATCAGATAGCGTAATTTTAGATCAGCATCATGTCCCAAGGAACATTGCACAGATTGTTTTAATTTTTTGGACATAGTTACATAAAAGATAGTCAACAAGAGTGAATTCTAGAATTATAGTCTGTAATGTTTGTTGAAAACTCGTGCAGTAAGAGGGAAAGTTTCAGCTCAAACGTTTTTGATCTCTCACTTAACGGTGTTCTTGTTTCTATTGTGTAGGTTTTCTTTTTAAGATGAAAGCATAAAACATGGGATAGCACAGTATTTAATCTATTAAATCATTTTCCAGACCATTGGGAATATCAGCAAATGAGCATTTTTAAAGTACATGGGTCAAGCATCATCCTCAATGTTTTAAATTTAGGCTAGTTGTATAGCATTTAATATGTAACTAAAAACACAAGGCCTCTGCGATTATGCTTGAGTTTATATATTATAGATAGTGTTGTCTGTGGGGACTGTTCGCTCTTGTGCTCTCCGGTAAAAGGTCCCTTCCTCCAAGCTGTCACACTCCTATGTGCAATTTCATTCTGTATTTACTCTGTTAGTTTTTTCATGTGGAACATACTCATGGTTTGTGTACAGTATGTTTACATAACTTTTATTCTGTTAGCATTTTGTATTACCTTTGTGGGCCGGATGCAATGTAATTTTGTTGTGTTGTGCACCTGCCCATTGAAAAGTATGAATGACAACAAAAAAATCTCGAATCTGGATGTTGTGTTTGGGTTGCATGTGTAAGTCTATTATTCGAGAAAGGGTGGCACCAGCCACTTTTTGGCCATTAAAATGCCAGAAATCAAGTGAAAGCCAACAGTGTGTAAACTAGAGGTGTGTGTGGTTTGAGAGGGCCTGCGTCTCTGTTGTGGAAAACACACTTTAACACTGACAGACCACTTGGCATATGGCTGTGATCCCTTTATACAGCCTTGTAAATAGGCTCATTCACTGCCTAGTATTTCTGTTAAAGGGGAGCTTAACCCATTTTCAAAATTCATGCGTTTGATTCCAGTGGTCTATGACAGTAAATAAAAACAGAATTGTAAAAACTGAACAACTTTTTCCCAAATCTAAAAACTAGAGTGCTAAAACTCAAATTTGTGAGGTCATAGGGTATAAAGTCTGGAGCTGCTACACAGACAATGGATTGGGAAAGATGTTATAGATGAAACTGAGAGCACTGAGGGGGGTGTTATGAGTGTACGGGTACATTTTCTGTTTCAGAACTGAGAACACTACAATAGAATAAAGCTCATTTGGGTCTAATAAAGAAAACAAATATTTGTGGGTCCACAAAATCAGGGTCCAATTCATTGTCTGTAGAGCAGCTCCAGACTTTATACCCAACGGCATCACAAGTTTGAGACTTGCTTCTTTGGTTCCTGGCTTTCAGAGAGAGAGAGAGAGAGAGTAGGTAATGTTGACACATATCGATTGAACTTTTCTTGGCCATGGAAATAACGTTGGAATTCTTCATTAAGGTGGTGTTTCCCTTTTTAAAAAGTAGTGAATCCTGAACAAAATTTACACTATGATTCATTATTTTTAAGGATGATTAATTGATAAATATGTTTGTTTGTTTTTGTTTTGTAACTAAAATGAAACTATTTAATGAAAATGTGAATCATTTTCCGCAAGTAGTAACTTTAATGAAGTGTAGTTATACAACTAATAACCATCACTGTGACAATAATTAGTACATTTCTCTGTATGTAGTCTTTACATAATCCAAGGTTCCTCTCATGATGTAAAATTTGTCAAACCTTACGCACCTTTTCACACCAAAGCATATGTTGTGCACAGACTTTCTGAGGTGATTGGGGATGTATGTAATTACTTCCGCCAAGGAGGTCATGTTTTCGCTGGCGTTGGTCTGTGGTCTGTTTGTCTGCAAAATAACTCAACGTTCTGAACAGATTTTGATGAAATTTTCAGGAATGGTTGATAATGGGACAAGGAACAGATGATACAATTTTGGTGGTGATCGGTTGAAGCGCAGTGGATAAAATAATAAAATGGTGGGAAATCTGAGCTGCTTGGCCGAGGTCTGCACTCTCCGAATGCTCTAGTTATATAGTGTGATATATGACGACATCGATGAACTGCCCAGACGATGTAGTATAGCTGTAGTATATGATAAATTGTACTGGCTGAAGTCTAAAGCTGAGGCATAGTACCAAAAAACACATCAGTGCCCCTCAGTACTTGTATTACCATAAGCAAAAGTGTTTTTGCTGTTAACTAACAGTGACAGTTTCCCATAGATAAAAGGGAATCTGCTCACAGGTGGTCACTCTGATGCATTTGAGACGCATTCTAGTGCCGGGTGTGAACTGGAATCTGCCACAACTGGACAAAGACACACTCCATTTAGATACGAGACAGTGAAAAGGTCTTCCTGACCTGAGAGGACGTGCTGTAGCAGTTGCACACATGTAGTTTCACCTCACTGTTTAAGTGTTGATCTCTGCAGCACCTGTAAAATACTCTAGAAAGGAAATGCACAATAAAAAAGAGTAGCACAAATTTGGTCATAGTTACTTGAGGGAAGATTTGAAGACACCAGCATATTTTGGGTAACAATAAGGAGACAAGCGCCATCTGTTGCAAGAAGTTGTCAAACATCACAGTACTCATCCAGAATCCAGCTGTCTTTGATGTGTTATGACTAATTTCTTTTTATGCTGCTGAAACCACTTGGTGCTCCCTTAATGTCTAACAATACTCAAGGGTCGTGACGCTTCCCTTCCTGAAAATGTCCCTCTGTTCTCTTCTTGGCGTCACTGTTTGTGGTTCCTATTAATGGCTTTTCCATTTTGTTGGTCTTAAAAGCCTCCAGAGGCCTATCTACCATCCCTGCTTAGGGTTTGTAGAACAGAGGGATTCTCTCGCCATGTCTATAGTTTGTCATTGATTGCCAAAAAAAGCTTTTCTCTTCTCCTCCCTCTTAATCCGCACACTTTGACGTGTTCAACGAGGTCACTGGGGATGTTATGAATGATCGTTGTGGCCTGGCCTTGTTTGTAGGATGTGATGTGAGGAATAGTTCACTCTTTTAAAGAATCAAAGTTTTTCCATATCCTGTGAGAATCTATTTGCATTGAAAAGGCTTTTCCAGTTCATCCCCCCACTCATCAACCTAATTCTCAGCTACCACACAATGTATAAAAACAGATTTATTGTTCGGTTGGTCCCCATCAGGTTTTTTTTTTTTTGTCTCAAAGGGGCCTAGAAATAGTTGATGGGGAGGGGTCTTTCACATTTAATGACAATGTCCTTAAGCTTGAAACTTTCCCACACTTGTTTCAGGGAGATGGGGGCCCTAAGATTTGTTTTTATCAAAAATTGAGTTAGTCGTCGATAAAATAGATGCTGTATGAAAATGTGCCATAACTGATGTAAGTGGGACAAGTGCCCTCCCCATCCACCCACCCTTTTTATGTCTATGAGATGGGGCGCCCCCCACCCCCCTTGGTTCTTGCACACTGGTTTCAGGGCCTTCAAAAGGGGGCCCCTCAAGCTTTGATCCTCTACATGGGTGCGGAAAAACATCTTTTTGCCCTACACTGTGCCCAGGAAACCAAAGTTTTGCCGCCGCCGTATGCTAATGCAGCCAAGCTAATCACCCTTTCCAGTTACAAGATTTATATACCATAATGGCGCCCAGTGGTACCCCCTCAGCCCTTCAATTCTGTGGCCCCCTTATCTACCCTCTGGATGTCCCATGGAGCAAAGGTGTCTTCTGTCTGTGAATGCAGCTGCCTTGCCACCACCTCAGCCTCTTGCTTTCTTCTACAAAAAGAGGGTAACATGAAAACAGTCCTGTGGGTGGGCCCCTTAATGCCGTCCCCCTCATTCTCTACCTAATGTACTTTTCCAGTAAATGTCGTGAAACACACAGGAGCTCCAAGGTAGGCTCCAGACAGATAAATGTGTCGGGGGGAAAAAAGCTGTGGCCCCTGAGTCCCCTCAGCATGTCTAGCGGACCTGCTGTTTGGATTAAATTTCTCCTATCAATATCTTTCCCATCAAACTCGTTTCATCCTCTACCCATCATATGAGTGAGCTCTTTGAAAATGCATCCGCTTGCAGTTATTCTTCCTAGTGCTGCTCCCTTTCTTTCCTTTCAGGCTGTTACAATTTCAAATTTAATGTTGTGTGGGGACACAGAGCTTATGAACTTTGTTGATTTACATTTGTAAGGAAACAAAATAAGTTGTAAGCTATAGGGAAACATTGTTCAACCTTAGTGTGCACTGTGGCCCACTCCGGGGCCCCTCTGAATGGGACAAACACGGAGCCCTTGCAGAGCTGGCTGAACCCTCCAGAGCTCTTGGATCCGTCCCAGGTTCTCCTCAGGTGAACTCTAGTCCGGCTTGTTGAGAGGAGAGCATGTTCTTTCCAATAAAAGAGCAGTAACTCAAAAGAAAATCCATTTTCGTTCAAGTAAATATGAGATTTCAAAAATAGAAAAATGCCCGTGCACAGCTGAAGTCAAGGTGCTGGTACTGCGGCAGAAGTACAAACGTGTAAAAAAAAACCCACATGAATTGTGGCTTTGTGAGCCTGATGAAGCTGTAAGCGAAACGCGTTGCTCTATTAAATTCTCGATCCCCTTTCCTAGTCCTGTCTTGTGTGCGGTACGTAGCCACAATTTAAGTGTTTTTTTCTTTACACGTAAATATGAGATTTGTTAAGTGTTTTTGAAACTTGACTTGGAGATAACGTTCATGAAAAATGGTGGAAAACACTAGCTCAGGTATGAGACATTACAAGCTTCACAGAAATTTATGATTACGTCCGTGAGGTAGTCATTAATATTCAAGGCATCCTCCTGGACACAGTTTGGTAATGTGGTGTAGGTTTACTTTGACCTTACAAATGGTCAATTTTGTGCAGAATGGGCAGGTATCATGCCCTGCACTAAAATAAAGCTCATCTACTAGGAGATATTATTCATTTACGCCTTTATTTGCCTGACAAGAAATTGAAGTATTTTCTGCATTTAGACTATTATTGTGTAATTTCCATAAATGGATATCAGCATATGAATTCAGAATCTGTACTGAAAGGGACAAAGTCATGGTATCAAAAGTGTTCATGTTTCTAATTGTAGTCCGCTTGTAGTCCGAGTAGTATTGACCTATCACGATCGAGAGGCAGGTAAACCATCCATGTGGAGAGCAGAAGAGGTGAAATGCATTGGCTGAATTGCAATCTCAGAATCCATCAATTATTGTCTGGCTACAGTTGAGCTTTTTATGAGCTTTCTTTATTCATTTATCTGCATTCATGTGCAGATATCTCTTTATAGAGATTTGCCAAGATGACCAACGCCTCCTAAAATATTGGCCGTTGACCTCAGATGCTTATCATCATTACATCAATAGCTGATGAGTTCTGAGATTGATTTTTCTCAGTTACACCTCTCTGGTGCCAGTAGAATTTTTAGTTATTGGGGACCAGTTACAGAATTGGGAGATAAAGGTGAAGCATACTATAGGCTTAAAACCAGTACATTACCTCTGGAAAAATTCATTTTGTAGTGCATGTCTGTTTTCTACTCTGAATTTTACAGAGAATGCTTAAGTGTTCCTATGAAGTTAACACAGGAGGTAGAGCGGACTCAGGCCTCGATCACACAGAAAGTGTTTTAGCGGCTGAAGACGACTTTTTGTATTTGTTTAGAATGATACTGAAGCTTTTTGTTCGCTGTTTTTGCACTGCTAAGTGTCTTGCGTTTCTGTGCTCTAACCACGTGGCATTTTTTCTGGAGCACTCTGAACTTCTCGAGTTGAAAAAACTTCAACTCAGAGTGGAAAAGTGTCCCACGTCATCTCAACTTTTTTATACCATTGTCCAATCGAATGATTTGAGTGGCGGGCCTCAGTGGTGGTCATGACAGCACATTTACAGCTGGTAAGCAATGGAAGAGAAACTGGTGGTAGTGGTTGCTGGATTCAAAGAGATAAACGACTTTACAATCTGCAGTTGATGTCAGATGTCAATAGAAAACGGCAGGCACGGAGGCTTAGGAGTGCAGTACCTGATAGAGCCATCATCAATGCTAAGCACCTGGACCAACTGGTGGTACTCCCCATCATTCATCCTCTTTTTTAGGGTCTCATGTGCCCACACAGATCTCTGTTTCCCAACAAACTATTTGCTGACAGCCTCTCACCCTCAACCAGAGCTACGGACAGTACCCTCTGTCCATCCATTTTAGGAACTAGCTACTAATTACTCTGAAATAAGTGAATAAATGGTAAATTGATTACACGGGAAGGTTAGAGTACAGAGGTGATGGGATGGTTGCCCTGGCAACAATAAAAAGGCGCAGCAAGCATTTTTTTTTACTAGTGGCATTCAATTTTTAAAAAAAGGCAGCGAGGTGCGCCTCGCACTTTGCAACCTGCAAAACGCTCTCTGTGTGATCAGGGCCTTACTTACATATGTACCCAGCAGAGATGTCAACAAAATGAAAAGATCCTGCCTGCAAAGTTGAAGTTGCACTACAAATTGTAAAACCAATGAAAGATTTTACTGGCCTTAGGAGGCCATTAAGTACTTTTTACCATCTAGCATCTTAAATGCTTGGTCTAATGATTTCAGAAAATGTTGTTTTGTTTCATTGCTACATGCCGCTATACACTCTCTGGTGTGCTGTTCTCATATAATCTGTTGTGTTCAGTTATTGACATAAACTCCAAACAAGGTTTTCATTGTTCGGGAATGTTGACCGTAGCACCTAAATATGTTATGGCTAACCTGTTGTTCTGGGATTGGCCTGCAGTGATACAGAAATACTGTCATTGCATTACAGAAATTAATTCATGCCATTGTTCAGGCATATAAAGGTCAAAGCCTTTGTGATGGCTTCAGGGATGGTGTACTTTCAAGGCTATAGTTTGTGTGTCTGTATGTGTGTGTGTGCATGTGAACCACAGCAGCGGGCACTTACTGCCACATCCAGATGGTGCTGGAAACAAACAGTGCTACACTGTAGGACCCCTCAGTAGGACCGTCTAGACTGGTCCCTGACCAGACAGATACAGCCTCCCATCAAATTAGCGTTTGTCAGATTTATGGTAATGGTCCGCAACAGTCTTCCTGTCAGTGACATCAAGATTTACAGCACTGACACCCATCCCCACCCCCTGCCTCACAAATACACACATACACATATATACCATCCTCATACTGAGCGCTCCCTTCATCCCACTGGCTCGTACAAATGCACCCTCCCCTGCTCCATCCTCTTTCTCTCTCCATCCTTCATTTTTCAGCCCCTGAACAACTCTTGCCTGCCACCGGGCCCTGTCTATACAACTGGGAGGAGAAGTGGAAGTGGTTGTGTGTGTACGTCAGTGAGGTTTGTAAGAAGGCTGAGGCCATGAAGTGCCCCAGTCTTCTCCTCTAAAAGCATCACAACCCCAGTGAAAAAAAAGGACCCACTCGGGGTGGCAAAACCACCCAAGCCCCCTCTGCCTCCCTAACAATGGGTTGTGTCAGGGTTTCCTGTTAATCCTCTGTGATGAAGCTTGAGTGTTTTTGGGGTGAAGGGTTGGGGATGAGGGTGAGGTGGTGGTGCATAGAAGCTTGGGGGGGTAGGGGCGTGTTAGGTTGGTGTAGTTTGGGGGTGACACAGTGTGGTCGAGAGTTTAGAGGCTGAGGAGCAGAGGGGAAGAAGGGATACATTATTGGTGGTGGTGCTGGAGTGCGAGTGGAGGACAGACAGAGAGCCTCATGTATGCGGATTAGCGTCGCCCCCTCTTTCATGTCGGCGTTTTTTGGACGGTAACCTGATCCCCGGGCCCTAGCAATAGTGAGCCCAGTGGGAAAGGCTTCCTGACAGATATCCCGTCCATTCTCAGCCCAAATGTTTTTCCAAGGCTGCGCTTCTTCCTTTGATCTGGCCTCCTCCTCAACCACGCAGGGTCACAAGCTACCATGTCAGGCCAGATAGGAGAAGGCCAACACTGGAGCTGCTTACTGAAAAGGGGAAGAGAAGGGGAGCGGGGGAAGCAGGGGGGGTCACTCCAGTCTGTTGTTCAGAAATCTTGCCCCATAGTCTAGACCTGTCTCTTAAAAAGTGGACTTTACGCTCCAGACGGTCAGTTGGTCACGTTACCTCAGTTAGTCAGTCAGATGAAACTCCACCTTGCACCTCTGTCCCTAAATAACAGGCGGCACTCAGCTGTTTTCCAGTTTGTTTTTGGAACACTGTAGTCACTGTGACAAAGCTGATTTTTGTGGGAATGTTCCGGTGTTTTAGGCAGTCGTCTTTTTTTAAGTCCTGTGTTTCACATGTTAATGATAACTCAAGAAAGAAATGGCAGCGATACACCAGAAAATGTAATATGATAGTGTCATTTAGCTCTTTGGCTTTTGAACATTTTGTTTTAACTTGTTTGCTCTTTTGTTAAAAATCCTTTAAGTTTTTTTCTAAAAGATCGAGAGATGCAAACTAAAAGTTACCGCAATGCATTGCCTCTCCCTTTGCAGTGCATTAGATGCAGTGTGTTCCAGCAGAAAGCTGGGGGGCGCTCTAACTTCACTATGTGGCTTTCCGTCTGTGTGCGTGTGTGTGTATGTGTTCCAGCTTGTCTCCTTGTCCAGACACCTTAGCGTCAGGGCAGTAGTGTTCGAGCTCTGAAACGAGGGCCAGACAGACAGAAGTGGGATGAATGAATTGGGTAGCGGGGGTGATAGGAGAGAGTGAGAGGGAGAGAGAGAGAGGATGTTGCTTCAGAATAAGGGGATGATGTGCCTGCAAAACAGTGACAAGCAAATCAGCTTTAAAACAAGGCCTCCCCGTACACACACAGACACGCAGGCATAATGGGTTGTGGGTTGTTTTGTCGACTTAAGTAAGACACGGTCTACTTCACCAGACGGGATGTTGAGCTGGTGCAGACAGGGTCATCTTATAATTGCTGTATGTCTGTCATTTCAGTCCAGTAGGTCTGTGTGATATCGTGCTTTCAGATGTTGAAGTCAACAGTAGACACATTCAACATTCAGTGCATCAAAAACATTCCACACAACTGGATGTGCATTGTCGAGGCATGGAATGGGAGTGACGCGTATCCCCCAAATGTTCTAGTGTACTCTTTCAGTGTATGTCTGAGTGTGTCTGTGTGTGTGTGTGTGTGTGTGTGTGTGTGTGTGTGTGTGTGTGTGTGTAGGTGTCTGTGTTTGTACAGGGATCTATTTCTGATGCGGGGGTAATGAATGGCACCTGTTTAGTGTCCTTAGTTGGCCATCATTTTTGAAGTGCAGTAAATCTTGTATTTCATCACCCGCGGCCACAGTTGAAAGCGTGTCACGGTGCTCCCTGCCAAATCCGCATTTTGTTTGCTTTATCTCGCAATTAAGGTTTTAAGAAACCAGTCAATCATTCCTGTAGTGACAAGCATCGTGCCTCTGGTATCATCTCGCCTGCACCCTCTGGGAGGAGAATGTGCAGCCACGAGAGGCGAGTGGTGGCAGCGGTTGTGGTTAGAGGGCTGGCGGAGGAGGTGTTATCAAAACATCAGGAGGACTTTAGCAACCACACGTCTTGGTCTAAAATATGTGATGTGTTATGGAGGCGAATAAAGGCTGGTGGGTGGTTTGGCGAGGTGTGGCGGGGACCCAGGCCTGAAGCCGTCTGTGGTTGGCGCGGTAACAACTAAGCATGGGAAGAGTCCAGCGACCAGCCTTGTGTGTCTAGCATGTCTCTCTCACCCCTTAACGAGAATGGCATGCAGTGCGCCCCACACACCCCCTTCCCTCACTGTACTGAACCACACTGTGTCCCACCGTGCACCCCCCATCCAGCTTCAAAGCGGCAAATAACAACAACAACTGAAGGGGGGAGAAGATGAATGAGGATGAATGAATGTGCCCCTTCCATCCCCCCCTTTGCCCGTACACCCCCTCCACCTCCCCTGCTCCCCTCTACCCTTCCTTCCATCCCTGACAGACTGCCTTCCTGCATGCCCTTCTCCGCTCCCACCCTCTGCTTATGCCTGGTTTTGCAGGCCTGTGTTATGACTGTGGCCGGTGTGTATTACACACATATCTGTTAGCGCCGCTCCTCCGTCGGGACGCCCATATAAAGGACTGTCATTTCCAAAGGTCAGGAGTGAGCCCTGCACACAAGTGTTGTCCCGACACTTGGTCTGGAAAAATAAAAACGGCCTGCTTGCCCGTCCGTGTCCTGTGTCTGTCTGTCTACGGTGACTATGACTCCCAGAGGCAAGTGTCTCGGATGTCCTTTCCCTTTTCTCCTCCTCCTCCTCTCTTCTTTCCTTTGGTAGCTCCCCTGTTGTTGGGAAATCAAGATGCCCAGCATGTTTAAATTGGCAGCCGAGGAGGAAGCGGTGGTTTGTTTTTTGGTGTGCCTGCCCAGCTATTGGAAATGCTTGGAGGTAAATGTGATACTGCAGTTTTTAACAGGCATTATTACACTCATTAGCACCATCGCTGGGCAGAGTGCAAACAGTTCAAACATATCAGTTGATGTGTAACCTACCTTTCAAGAGGAAGTGCGCCACAACACAGGCGTGCTGAGCAAGGACATGACCCTCTGCAGTAGATTTTATTGTAAGTGCACAGACTTTGTGTGCGTCTGAGGCTCATGTGAAACAAAGCGTACTTAGGAACTGCACTAGCTGTGAGAAGCCTGCATATTATCTTCATCTTGGCAACAGATTTCTGTTAGCCATAGTTTCCAGATGAACACACCTTTTTTTTATTTGTGCCAAAGTACAAAATGTGGGCATGATGCAGGCCGAATTCAGGTGACTCAGTCATCAAGCTCTTACTCCCTATAAACCAGAGTGCTATAATTATTTTTTTTCACACTGTCTCGTAGGAATTTTTGGTGAACTCCCAGAGTGGATTATTTTCAACAAGATGATGATCTGATGCGTGGTTTCCACACATTAAACACCCCCCAAGTTATGTGTATGCTTATTGTGCCTGCCTCACTGTTGGAGTTTTCAGTCATGATGCTGATAAGAGAAGTTAATCACTGATGATCACTGATAAACCATGTTCTCAGTACTTCAGTAAAATGTTTCCTTCAAAGTACCTTTGCAGCTCAGCATTTTTCCAAACTTTTTGACATAACACACACACACACTGCATATTCTGTCTGTTTGCTCTGGCACTCAAAACACTTTCATATTGTTTTCTTATGTCTGCAGAATTAGTTCAAATGGAAATTTCATATGACTTGTATTTTTGGAGACGATTTGTGACAAGTCGTTAAAGTGTCCAGGATTTAAATGTTAAATGGTGCCACATGTGCACCTTGTTACTGTATTTCTGTAAAATGTCATCGTTGTAGGAGTTCAACACTTTATCAGTTGCACATCGCCGTTCACTGATGGGTGTGGCCGATGTTTTTCCGTTGTGTCACATCTATTTTGTGCAGAATAAAAGCAGGGCTTGAAACTAACAGCATCCCGTCATCCTGAAGACAACAGAAAGCCTGTTTGGGATGAACAGAAATCTTCTCCGTAACACCATCAGGGGGGAAGGATGCTGTAAAGTCACTATTGATGCATCAGGGGATGCACCCTATTGTTTCCCTTATAATGCTGCATTGTGAGAAAAAAAATCCTTGATGACACTGGCAGGAGGAGAGCTAGTCAACTTTAACTTTTAGCAGCAAGTGGCTGGAACTAACTTCTGATGGAGGTTCATCGAGTTATTTATACAGACTATGATTGAGTTGAATTATGGCGCCTTCAGTCTCTCTTTGCTTAAATTGAGTAATGAGCAATAATCTTGTAAAATGTAGAGTTTGGTGAGAAACTTGACGAGATACAGCTGTCTGAAAGAGAAATTTATTGATGTTCTCACAACAATATAAAATAGATATTAGAGCGGTAATTATGATGAATTAATGACTTTTGAACAGTTATTTTTTTAAGATAAGGACACAGAAAGAACAGTGAATAAAAACAAAGACAAAATAGGGCTCCCAGTAGGTCAGTGGTGAGAGCAGCCGTCCATGTACAAAGGAAAAGTCCTTGCTGTAGTGGCCACAGGTTCGATTCCAGCCTGCACCCCTTTGGTGCATGTTTCCTCTCTTGCCCCTTCACGTTTCATTTTGTCCTGTCAAAGACAAAAAAGCCAAAAGAATAATCTAAAAAAAAAAAAAAAAAAAAATCATCATCAACAACAACAAAAAAACATCAGTATTGGCTATCAGCCAAATTATTGTTTAACATTGAATCAGTATCGGCCCAGAATTTCACAATCGGTGCGTCCCCTGTTGTAAATAAACTCATCTACCAAAACAGTTGTGTAATAAGTGTGGGATTTGTTAACTTTGGATAATGGTCGCCAAACATCTGGATAAACAAATACCATGTAATGGCCCTAATGATCCCAAAATACCACTAACCTTTTCTGGGCAAGACATTGGATTAATTAGGTGGTTGTCCTGAGTATTCCAGTCACAGCTTTAGTTGATGCTGCATACCTGTTTCGGTATCTTAGCACTAAGCAGAAACAGCATTTGTTCTGTTTCTATTAGTATTTATACATGTTCCTAGGCAGAACATCAAAATACACCTGCAGCACATCATTCTTGCAGAATAGGCAGCGAATATCAAAATACCCAGCAGGAGTATTTGTAGGCCAAATGCTGCACGTATCCTTTGACGACCCCAATGTTTAGTAGCTATTTCACAACTGAAGCAGGGAGAAAACCACACCATAGAAACTGGAAGCTTGTTGGGGTACCTCAATTTGGAACACACTGTCACGCCACTGCCCATTTTCCTATCCTGCGGTGTCTCGACAGTAGCCAGAGAGTACGAGAGTGAAACACGAACTAGTCTGCTGCGGTGGTAGCGGCTTCCCTCTTACCCACATTTATTACCTCTAAAAATACAAAGTGGTTTTCTAAAAAGAGCCTGGCTCCTGTTCTGTCCAACTACGTCAGGTGAATGTGCAACATGATGGTTTGTGTTCTGGCTTATTGATAAAACTGTTTTCTTTGGAAATATTCAACTTTAACTGAACCCCTCAGTTTGTCTTGGCTGAACCATGCGCCTTGATCTTTTTCCATTTATGTACAGTCCAAATATCCTTGAATATGCCATGTGTTAACAGTATGTAAATCAACAGACGGTCACTTGAGGTCAGCCGGCTCCATGGTGATGATGGTTTGGTTGCATGTGGTATGACTTTGAAGGAAAACGTTGGAGAAAAAGGGACTGCTGTAATTATTTTCCTTTCATATCACTGATGTCCTTCTTACTCCCTCATCATTCACATCAAGCTAAATGCTATTCAGTTCAACATCTGTAGAGTTATGGGGCTGCCCCCTTGACCTATCCTCACACAAGTACTGGTAGACCAGCAGTGATGCCTTCTTGAGCTTCTGTTCTTGTGTGCTTCAGCTCTGGTCCACTGCCAGGAGGCCCAGTTATGTCACCCATTAAATGTCTTGACGTCTTTTTCAAACTGGAGGCCTGTGGGGGCTGTTTTTTCTTCCCTACTGTCACGTATCTTTTAAGGAGACATTCATCTGAAAAAACGCAGCGTGGCTATGCCTTCAGTGATATTTATATCCGGCAGTGTTTCTCATTTACATATAGCCTAGCTAATCAGCTTTCACAACATCAGTGAGGTAATGTCTCGGAAGGTCTTTCAGGGAGGCACAATTAAAACATGTCCAATCCTATAAGAGGCAGCCAATCAATAAAGTCTAGGAATGGCAGACTTTTTATGGAGAGTGTTTTGGCAAGGAGTTGTAAGGTTTTATTTGTTTCTCTCTTTTTAATGCCCAGGTGGCCTCATAGTAGCAGTTAAATAGTAGCTTGAATAAACGAGGAAGTGAAGCTGATAAGCCCTTCAGAGGCACATGTTTTTCTATGCGACAGTACATGTGAGAATATTTTTATAACTCCGTCACTTCCAGCTTGTCTGAACACACTGTAAATCACTCAAACAACATTTAGGGAACTGTTGACTGTGTATGTTGAATTCAACTTCCAGTTTTAATCTCAGCTGTTCGTCTGGATGCCTCACAGAGATTTATGGAGGTAGTCATCATAGGACGGTCTCATTTGAGCTCTCAGTCTCAGTGACACAGCACACAGACTCGCAGATCATTGAGTGTGTGGTTGACAGGGGAGGGGCATGTCTCGAGGTAAGCAAAGGCCTCTGGACATATTTATTTTTCTCCTGTGAGCCTTTTGACCAAACTCTCCTCGTCAATCTTGTGCTGTCAAGGAGGGCCAGAGGTGGGAGCTCCCATCTCTCTCTGTCTCACAGGGGCCACTGTGTGCATAGGGACCCCAGGGTCATGCCCAGGATGCTGCTCTGGTAGCTGTTGTGAAATCTGCACTGTACATGGAGAGAGAGGTGGTGGGAGTTGTCCTGTCTGTCAGCTCCCACATAGCGAGGCAGCAACCTTCTGATAATTTTACAAGCGGGTGAATAAATAACAATCCTCTAACTCATAGCAACTTCATAGCTACACAAGTTCTTTCAACTCAACCCTTTGCATCCTCTGAAAGATCAGCTGTCAGCGCAGAGGATTGACAGCTATTCTCCCTCTGCTGCAATCTTTTACATGTAGCTTCAGGGCAGGTAGGCGGGGGGGGGGGGGTGGAGGTGACAAGGTAAGAAGAGGGTAAGCAGGAAAATAGAGTGACCTCATCAGACCAAGTTTTTACATGTGTTCCCCCATCTGACACGCGTGTGTTTCTGATCTTACCGTTTTTCTGGAAGAGGAGAATGTTTCCTGTTTGAGCAGACTGGCGGGTTCACCTAGGAGTCGGGGGGGTCGGGTTGCTCAGCCGACGTCTGGTTCTGTTGAAGCAGATTCCCCACATCTCCATCAAACAGCAGCTCTGTTTTGGCACGGCTCTGAAAACTGACCCTGGTGGTCACTGATGTCTGGGGGTATGCGAAAGAATCGAGGCTTCCGCTCTTTGCTGCTCTCTTGTTCCCCTTCTGTTTGAAAGATGGTTGTATCTCATAGAAACCAACGCTAGTCTGGGAAAATGTCATCGTTCATTTTGCTTCATTCAAGACAAGAGGTCTCTTGTCTTGTACCAGACCTAAATCTTGACCATGTGCCAAAAGATACTTGAATGTTGACACAGATTGTTTGTTTATCCTCTCATTTGTTTACATCTGCTTATCCCAGCTGAGGTACAAGTTTTAATGGCACGCCCAAGCACACCTGGTGAATGTGCGCACGGATGTGCTGCAGTTTGTGTACACTTGTGTGTGTTTTCCTTCCTGTCAGAGTCTTTGATTGAACAGAGTAGCAGTGTGTTGCAAAGGGTCATCCCCTGACAAGAGCAGTGAGCAGTCTTGTGTTGGATGTTCTTCCACCTGAAATGTGATATAGTAGATGGAAGTGTGTGTGTGTGTGTGTGTGTGTGTGTGTGTGTGTGTGTGTGTGTGTGTGTGTGTGTGTCTGCCCTGCCTTGTCCAGACTGGTTCCTGTCTTGCTAATAAAAGAGATCTCTTTTTAGTTTTGGATACCGATCTCCCCACACAAGTTTAAAGATCTCATTCACGGTTCACACTGCATTTGCCCCTTAATGTCTCACAGCAGGCCCTCAGTCTCAGGCCGTGATTCATGGAGTGACAGGTCTGTCTCTGGCCGCCACAAGGGCCCAGTCAGACGGGGTCCACACACAGACACTGCAGACAAAAACATGTTGCACCAGTGCCCAGATGCATGCGTCTATACACTCACTCAATTCCCTTTCACATATTCTTGTCGTGTAGACTTTTACTCTATATGACATGATTTCATTAAATCATAAAAGTAAAACATCTTGTGGCCTTTATTCTTTGTCATTGCTTTTCAAATTCTCTCTGGTTGGACATGGCTAAACATTTTGCTGCTCTTGCATCAACTGACAATCTGGAAGCATTTCATAGACCAGATTTTTGACATGTCGTAGGGTTTCCTGCTTCATCATTTGAAGACAGCTGTGATGCACATGAGTGTCTTCTTGCAAAGCTAGAGAGACACAAGAGTGAATTCCATTTCACTTTAAAAGGACAGTTCACCTCAAAATAAAAAATCCAAGATTTTCCTCTTGCCTGTGATGTGGTCTAGATTGTTTTGGTGTGAGTTGCCGAGTGTTGGAAATACATGCAACAGAAATGTCTGCCTTCTCTCGAATATAATAGAACTAGATGGCACTCGGCTTGTGGTGCTGAAAGCTCAACAGTTGTGGATTGGGTTTTTTTGGTTTTTTTTTGCAGATTTCCTGACCCATTTACTCAAGCTAATTCACAGACTTGTTTTGAGTAGTTTCATGTAGGAAATATCTTCTTTGTACCAAACTACACCTGCCACCTGCGTCATTGCGCAGAAGGAAGCGTGCATCTACTGCTAGCTGAGCATAAACATCTTGTCTACGTGTAGATGTATGCTTCTTTCTGCATGGTGATGTGACTGAAAAAAAAGACCTACATGAAACTGCTCACAACAAGGTCTGTGGATTATCTTGAGTAACCGGATCATGATTTCTGGGAAGAGACATTGATGTGAGTTTTTCAAATGTATTTGAACAACAGCACTTTGGGCACCACAAGCCGAGTGCCATCTAGTTCCATTATATTGAAGAGAAGGCAGACATCTCTACAGCCGATATCTCCAACACACTGCAACTTACACCAAACAATCAAGATTTATAAATAGCACTACAGGATAGAGGAAAAATATGTCTTTGTGGGGTGAGCTGTCTCTTTAAGGACAGAACTCCATCTGCACCAGTTGCATTTGATCTGTTTTCCAATTAACAGTTATTGTTTTGTTTGTTTTGTTTAGTGTTTCCGGGCACTGTGCTGTAAAGGACCCCCGCCACCAAGACCAGAGTATGATGTGGTGTGCATCGGCCTGACAGGTGCTGGAAAGACCAGCCTGCTCTCACGCCTTTGCAGTGAGGGCAGCGAAGGCATCGTTGCCACAACAGGTATGTGCACTTAACATATCGATCGGAGGGAAAGAGAGCGTTAAATCCATATGCCTAAATAGAAGCACGCACTCTCCACTGATGTACCGATCTTCCTTTCCTCACGTGTTCTTGCAAACTTCCCAAGCATCTCAAGTGCTTTCATGATTCAAGAACATGTTGTCCTCCGGATTAGAATCGTCAGATACATAATACTATCCAGGTATTACAGTTCTCCAATAGGGGGAAGCATGTCTTCATTATGTCTTCCAAAGTCCCAGCGCTCATGCCAGAAATGCTCTGCTGTATCTCACCAGCCAATACTCTGCTTCTTTCTTGTAGTCAAGTGGGAGGCTGGTGTTAAGTATGTCCAGAAGAGGAGGCTTTAGGGTTAGTACATCATTCTCTTGGTAGTCAACGCTCTGCTTTCCATATACGCAATGCAATCCCTCAAGGACTCTGACATTCCTTTTTCCTCCCCTGGCTTTGTCAGCAGTCAGCTTTGAGCTGTTGCAGAAGTCCCATTTTAGATTTAGTCATTGTGCACTTTCACCAGTAGAAGCTAAATATAAAGTAATTCCCAAATGTGCAGCCTGTAACTGTTAGTGTGTATATCTCTGTGGCAGGGGGTGGTTTATAGGAGTTTACACCTGTCTGCGTCTGCCGCTGAGTAGGCCTTAATAGATAAAATATGGCGATTAGTTACCTTAGCATGGGAATTATTTTAGCGCACTTCTCTGAAATGAGATTTAGCTGTCAGCACAGTCTGAGTCTGCCAACATCTACAGAGGGACGATCATGATGAACAATGAGTTGGAAGTCTCCCTGCGGTTCCCCCCCACTTCTTACTTCATGATTTTGCACTGTCGTAATGTGCTTAAAAACCACATTTAGCAGTTAATTCAGATGTTTAGAAAATCATAATCAGTTGTCTGACCCATCTCTCCTCCTGTTTGTGAATGTTTCCAGGAAAGGAATTCCCACCAAGACAATTTAGCATAATTTGAGCGGCATTAAATCTCTTCCTTCAGTGGGTTTCTTTAGTATTTCCCACCGTATGCAACCGCAGAAACAAACCACATAATACATGGTAGCACTTTAGACATTAGCTCCGTCCTCCTCTAACTCCAACGTAGAACAAAACACTTTTCTGTTTAGCTTTTCTTGTTTTTCTGTTTTGCTAACCCGGACCACACAAAGTGTTATTTTTTTTCGTTTGTACAACACAAATATGTTGTCAGTCCTCTGTGTGTTCACCAGCTGGTGGTTTGGACAAGGTACACCAAATATCCTGAGGGAAACTGAAAGATAAAGTGGATTTTTTCTTTAAAGTCAGATTTCTTTTAGACATATTCTCACTATTGAAAAGCAATCCAGCCAACATTCCTAAAAGTTGATTCTCATCGCTCCTGACATGTGCTGTCCACATACACATAAACACAATTTCTTTGTCATCACAATGATGGATTTTCATTTTTCTGCCCGCAGGTTTCAGCATCAAAGCAGTGCCATTTCCAAATGCCATCTTGAATGTAAAAGAACTTGGAGGTAAGAAAAACATGCCTGTAAAGCCTGTGATGCTTTCAGAATTGAATTTGACAATTTTGTCACATGAATCCCACAGTGTGAATCTGTGAGTTAGGTGAAATTAAGTGAAATAAAGTGATCCAGTCATGACATTTTCATGTGGTCTTGTGGTCAAAGCAAGACTAGCTGAAGCCCAACACTAACATACTAACTAAAACTGCAACAGCAACCTTTTTAAATCTACAATGAGATATTTATTTGAAAGCAAAGGAAAGTAGAAAACATTGAGTTGCTGTTTCTTTGCAGCTTATCGTATCAGGATATATACAGGATGTTTACTATGGTTAGGATTAGAGTTGGGCTCATTTTACATAATGAAATCAATATTTAGATTAATCATTAATCAATAAAGTGATCGTACAAGCAGTGTTTGTCATAGTGTGTGAGCAGGCAAGCCAGCACAGCCAAAAATGCCACTGTGGGCGTGAATGCCAGCCAGAGAGAGGTTGATGTCGACAAAAGCAAGGCAAGAAGTACGGCGTGCGACTGAACACGCTACGCAGAGCGGCCTCACGTCTGCTCGTCACAGCTCTGCCCAAGTGCCTCATAACTGAACCAAATCCAGTCATCTGCAACTGAATTAGTTTGAGAGAAAATGCCTGGGCCTAGATGTTTGACAGCAGCAACTTTTTGACTTCATTACTGTATGGCTTGATACGATCCATTTCATTAGTTTGTTTACAGCCCATCGTCACACTGTTTCCTTTATCCCAGTATGTGGGTGGTGTGTTTTGATCCTCTATTAGTAAAGCGACTGTTTTTCTCAAAATCTAAATTACCGGAATGTTGATTGTTAAAAACATGTTTGTCTTTATACATTATAAAACTGGTATTATCTCATTAGCTGTTTACACAGATATGTGTGTAGGCCAAGGAAGCAAAAGCATGTTTGTTTTTACCTCCAGTAGCATCACACCTTTCGGTCACAGACTGACATTTGTGTACAGACATCAGACCTGTTAGTGTTTTTTGAAGTGGCTGTACAATCTGCACGCTGTTATTCCTGGAAATGTACAGCAGTCTAGGAAGCTGTTTAATAAGCACAGATGAGGGATCTTGAGGTGGAGATACGTAAACAGAACAAATGTGACGGAAGGCTTCCTGTCCTTAAAGGGAGAGGGATAAATCAGTGCCCCTTAGTGACACAAGAAAATATATTGTTTTGCTGAGAGTTAAAATAATTTATGTTGTTTTCAGCATCGTATTGGCAGATGACAGGTGCAGCGCATGTTTTGAAGGCTCACCCATCCTAGCCTCCTGAAAAGATGAAAAACATACACGCACAGACACAGACACTAACACACACACACTCAAAGAGGCACCGGGGGACCACCAACGAGGGTGCTACCAAATTTGGACAGAGCGCATTAGGGGGTTTTCAAAAGAGGGTTTTCTGGATTGGTTCAAAGCCAGTCTGGTGGGACATTATTGTGGTTGGAAAAACACTGGTCCCATGGATGACACTTTTGATTTAGATAAGTTAGTATAGGCTGCCAACACAGTAAAGGATGATGAAATCTGCTCTCTTTTTCTTTTTGCCCCCCCCAGCTTGGACCCTTACTCCCCTGCTCCCTTTCTTGTAAATACACACAGCACAAGAATTTGAGCGATTTATGATGCCATCCGTTATGGATGAGCTGGACAGGGTAAAAACAAGCACATGATGTTTTGACGGCTCCACTGACTACTTTTTTATTTGTAGCACAGTATTGGATTTAAGTTTGTGTCTGAGGTGAAATGTTGATATGCAACTCTTTTGTTTGGCTGGATGAAGGCGCACTCATCTCGTTCCAAATGTACATGACGTAAATGAGGAGTCGGGAGAGTTGGTGCTCTTGCATAATGTTCCACCGATCAGTTTTCATAACAAAACTTTTAGATCGTCCTCTGATTAAAGCAGCTCCCTTTCTGCACTGTTTGTAACTTACTCAACTCTTCTCATTTCTGTCAGAATTCTTTTTTCCTCCCCTTTCCCTATGGCTTTAAAGCAAGCAAACATGCCTGGTTTAGTCCTATGTTATTTTGCACTGCACCAATGATGCAGAAAAATGATACAAGATGTGACGCACGGCCATCAGTATTCCTAACCCTAAAAAACTTGTTTTACACAATACCTTTGTGGCTTGTTCTCTTCACTCGGCCTTGACTAAGAAGCAAGAAAAGAAGCGCTTGTTGAGAAGAAGCGTGAAGAAGTGAGGCACTTCCAATGTATTTCCTTCCTCTCCCACTGGAAAGCCCATTGAATGTCAATGAGGTATTCTCCCTTTTATAGTAAGAAATGTAAAGCAAGACTTACTTACGCAGGTGACTTTAAGTGTCGGAGGTCGGAAACACACATGCTTCATAAATTAACTATTTGTCAGTATTGCTGCTTTTAATAGAGCAAGTAGAGCAGTTAAATACATGAAATCCTTCCCCACAAAGCCCAAGACATCGTTTTTATATGCAGTTATTCTATCCTTGCTGTTTGCTTGGCAGGGCAAGCGTGATAGTTGCTCAATTCGTTTCATCTGGGAGATGAAGGTGGTTTGAGTTGAGCAGGAAAAGGGCACATGGGAAACAAGTGTGTGTTAGGGTCAGCACCTTTGGCACGCAGAAGAATCTTGCATACAGCAAAGAGCAGAGAGTGACCCGAACATGGCACTGGGAGTTGTTCTTAGGAGCCAGGTTTCAAGCATGTTGCAAGCTTTAAACTAAGGGGGCTCCAGTCAGGGCTGATCACTAAACCCAGGGTGCTGAAAGCAGCATTTGCCGATACTGATTAGGGGGTCTACTTAAAGCATGGGATTTATCATGTTGCTTAATTTATTCATGAAACTGTTCTTAATAACATCGTGTATCAAGTATTAGAATAAAGAGATGAGAAAGTATTGTATTGAAAGGCAGAATTTGCAACATATTCCACTTCCTCTCTAAGACCCTACTTACACCTTGCATTAAAATTTGTTTTGGGTAATCAGATGCAATCAGATAGTGATTGACCATATGAAAGTACAGGTGTAAATGCACCCAAAACCCATTGAGGGCGGACTCTGAACAGACCGGCCAAACCACCTCGGGGTTCGTTGGGGACACAGTGGCCCTCTTTCATAAAACAAATGTGATAGAAAACTGGTCGTACACTCATTTTCACGCAAATCACAGCATTTGTGACAGTGATTATATCTCACATCAGTTCTCAACTTGTGTGAGTTGCGTGGACTTGCGGCGCAGCAGTTCGAGAATTGTTACTAGACCATATTCTGACTGGCATGTAAGTATTTGCAGCTTGCATTGTATAAGCTTTTATATGAATCTTGTAACAATATCAATGTAATATTAGAAATGGGCTAATGTTATATGTATGCTATAGGTCAGAACATATCATGCATGCATAAATTAAATATTCCTATCTCAAGTTTGATTATCCACTGCAACACTGCTGACCGCAGCAGTGATTTCTTTCCATACTGTGGTTTTCAGACTTCCTTTGGTGACACATTCCAGGGTGTCAAATAGAACCAGTCAGTTAAATTGGACCTGGGTAGTTAGCGTTTCAATTCCTAGCTTAGAGAGGTTTCTCTTCTTGGCCATATTACGCCTCTCCATTTTGTTAACTCAAGGGGTGAGGCCTCTAGATATTTAAAAGATGATCGTTTTCAGCTGCTACATTTGTCAGCTCCCCGTCATTCCAATGCTGTGATTGGTGGGATAAGAAGGTTTCATGAATCACAAGTAGTGCTAGTTTTGTCAGCATTTTTTCAGGTGAACTTTCAGTTGACAAAATGTCTGGGCATTTAAGTCTTATCTAAGTCTAATAGATTAAACTAAAATGCCCAAATCGTTTAGTTTTGGTCAATGAGACTGCTGATATTTTAGTCTTCCTTAGTCACCAGATTACACTGAACATTTCATTCAATCTCGTCTAGCCAAAACCAATAGCTCTGTTATTTTAGTCAGACTTATAAGATTTTATCTTAGCATTATCTGGTGGAAAACACAGGCTGAGTCATTACTTGCCCTACTACAGTTTCACGTCTGCATCCTCCAGCATATAACCGACATTTGCAACTCCAATATGCTCTTCTCTCTCATTCTCTCTCTCACTCACACGAAAACACACACACTCATATTTGCCAACTAGGCTATAATATTTCATCTGCATTCAAGCTGCACATAGAGAAATTGTCTGTTTTGCATCAACTGATTGTCTCTTATGATCGGCTTTCTTAGAGAACACTGATCAAACTGTGATTATCATCCACTAACAATCGATGGCCGATCAATTGGAGCGCCCTCACTTTGAACCCGTGGAAGTGTAGTTGACGGTAACTTATATGGTTGCTAAGCCTTGTAATGCATTTTTAACTCTCCCTGCCTCGATAGCACTGCTCTAGATTGTCATAAGCGCAAGCTGTCCTTTTAAACCAGAGGCACAAAGCAGCTTATGTCCAGGTAACCCTGATGTATGGTGCTTGCAATGATTCAGACCAGGCTATACGTTTGTCTCACTCATGCATTTGTAATTGAGGTCCCTGCTCTCTTGTTTTCATTTGTTCTCTTTCTTTATCTTCACCTCTGGTTTCCGTTTTTGTTTTCTTCCTCTCCCATCGCCTCTTGTCTCCACCATTTGTGCTTTCTCTGTCTCTCGTTTTGTCTCTCTTTCAATCTTCATTCCCGTCAGGCTCTCCTTGCTTATTGATTTGAACACATTGTCTGGCTGTGATAAAGCACACTGCCTCCCAGTCATTATCCAGCAGGACTTCTCTGTCTGTCTTATCATTTAGTGTGTTTACATGCTTGTAAATGGCCTAGTTATTGTCAGCTTTCTGCAGTGCCCTGATTTCTTTGATATAATGTAGGTGAGGAATCTAGTTCCTTTAACTGACGTAAAGGATTAAGAAGAACGCGTTGAATACAGCTAGGTTCTTCCTGAAGAAGCTTGATTTCCTAACAGGGTTTCCACATCTGTGCATTTCATTTTTAACAGGGAAAGTATCGTGGTGACAGCAATGTGGCAGGATGAAAGAACAAAATAATTAAACCCAAAGTCCAGCTGAAGCTTAATCTGAAACAAATAAGTCTAAATAAATCAGCTTCAACAGCTGAACAGCAGACTGTTTTAAAAAAATCAGACACACGTGCACGCTAAAAGACAAACTGTGTGGTCTGTCACTACAGTCTGTCCTCTCTTTGAGCCACGAGTTAAAAAAAAAAATGCTGCAGTGTCACCTCTCACTAGTGCATGAACGATATGCCAACCTTGGTTTAGAAATATGGTAGAGGTTAGTAGAGATATAAAAGTGGAAAAATCATTTTATACTCTAGCCACTGTGCACTCTGGCACAGCAAGGCAGTATCACCTGTATGGCACCTTGTATTACTAAGTAATTTAAAAATTTAATCTAGAATCAAATAGATATTCAGAGAGAATTTTCATTTTAAGATTGCCAGCATGAAGAGATGAAATCGCCATTCATTTAAACAGTGGGGCAGCAAAACTGGGGATCAGCATTGTAAAACGAAAGCTCTTTGTACTCATCTGAATAAAGCGTAATAAAGCCTATTCAGTAAGTCGACATTGAGAATTTTGCATCTGGCAATCTTTCATCTGGCAGGCATTTGGTACCCAGCTGGTGCCAGGTATAGGGATTAGGTGGGAAGGGCACCTCCGGGGACACAGAGAGGAATCTATTAAGTGCGTGCATGAGTGTGTGCGTATACGTCTGGACAGTGACATGACGTCAAGTCTAGACGGGCCATTTCACAGTGTGCATTCATGCCACGCATTGACAGCTGATGAAGAAGTGGTCGTAATAATCACCACTCGTTGCTGTTGAGGGTTTTGATTTGAAGTAGATATGTGCATATGCCATGTTCTTGATTGAACAGTATTTGTCACCAGGCTCTCTAATACCTTTTCTATGTTCCAGTAATCAGACAATTTATATGAAAAGATTTGCCTCAGTGAGTGTTCGGCATATGCGATGTGTGTTAATGTGAAAGATGTGTTTAAACTTGAACTTGTCACTGCAGTTCATGGCACATATACAGAGTCCATCTTATCCATTCTTAGTCCTTCACATACACATACAGAAAATAACAGGGACGATGAGCAAGATGCAGGAACATCACAGAACATTTACCCGTTGTCTGTGACCACCAACAGGCAAAGGAAGTATGTGAGCACGTCCCAGAGCAAAACCACTACATCGTAGCTATGGCAGACCCAATGTGGTTCTTATTACTATCAAATAGGACCACAGTGTGTGTTACTTTGCCCAACCGGGAAGCTTTTCCTTTGCATTGGAGGAGATTTGACCAAAAATGAAATAATTTGTAAATTGTCATTTGGGTTTGAAGCAGACGCTGACGGTCGCAGACTGTTCTGATTTTGAGTTCTGAGGACCAACGTGTAACCGATCTCTATTGGAGGCCTCATTCAAGGATATTACCCTGTTTGATGTTGGGTTTTTTGTTGATAGTGGGTGAACAGTGCATCATAGATACTATAAGGGATAGCCCATTAATGTCTTGAAAGGGCATTAGCCAAACCAAGTCTTGAAGTTCAAATTTCTAAGCAAGTATTTTAACAATGAATTTGCAAAGTGCTACGTGAAATGTGCAATAACATCGAGGACATGTACATGTGCTCTTGATATTACATGGGCACAGCAGCCTACGTGTGGGTCCTGTAACGTGGAATATAAATAGAAAGATTGTGATGATTAATCACTGCAATTTCAACCAGTCACATTACTTGTCCATAACCACAAACAGCTGTGCCAGTCCCAGTGGCACATTATGAAAATAGCTCACCCAAAGGAAAGCAGGGGTCCTGGGTGGCAAAGAGCGAAAACCAAATTACAACTTATCGATCTCAGATCTTAAGAGGTGGCACATTTCTGTAAACCAGATTTTTTGATTATGTGCATAACTGAGAGGGATTGATGTGTGTTTGAGACCAGGCCTCACACAGGAACTGTTTACTTAGAAACAGACACTGCTGAGACTGCAGGTTGATGAGTGTATCAACAGCTGAAGTGTTTTCCACCTCACTCCAGCTCCAGCCCCAGGTCACTCCTCAGTGAAGTAAGCAAACTTTATTACAAGAGGCCTCCCTCACTCCCAGCGCTCCCTCCCATCACCGTATTGTAGCTGTTTTGTTCAGAGAAAAAAAAACAGTCTGTTTTTCGTTAGGGAGACTTCAAAGAGGGTTGCTTTCAGTGTTTCAACTTTCAAGAGTGAAAAAAAGACATGATTAGCAACATGTTTGCATTTCGTTCAAGGTAAAAGCTGGCAAAAAGCATGAGCGATGGGAGGCAGACATGTATGAGAAAGTGTGGTTGAAGCTGACGGTGAATCTGAAACCATACCTGCATCGATACCCAACAACAAACAGAACAAGCCTCAACAGTAGCCTAATTTAGACCAAATGGAAATATAGGGTAGCAAGTTTCAACTACGTTGACTCATTTTTGACATGTAGACCATCACAGGCTGTTTGAATTTGGAGATGAGCTCAGGAACACAAGCCATTAAACACATTGAAAGGAAATCTGAATTAAGAAGACTGTCTGCTTTTGATTTTTTACAATGTAATTGCTTGCGTGTGTTTTACTGGCAATTGTCTCAAAGTTTTGTTTATTAATTCGTAGTTACACTGTGCTAAAGAAAAAAGAAACCTGATCACTCAAACACCATTGCCTCTTGTGTTTGCATAACCAGTGGACGTCTGCTTTTCCCATTTTCCCCTCTTCCTGCATTATTGGCATCATGACTTCCAGAGAATCTTTAAATTTTACTCTTTTCTGTTGACAACATGTTTTCAGCCTCAGTTTTTCTCTCCAACCCCACGATCCCTCAACAAAATCAGACTTTGGCTAAATAGAGATAATCAAATACACAACAAAGACTAGATAGATTTGCAGTACACCAATTTGAACATAAACATACCCATTTTATAAAGTGTATTTGTGTCATTTATTAGACTTTGTAAGATGAAACATGATGCTGTTTTCTGATAATATTGTGTGGTAAGTAAGGTGCCATACTGTGCTTGCTTCTCAATTTTAGCATTTCATCATTTTAACAAAGTCTTAAAAGTTTTACAGCTGAAATTAACAATTATTTTTATTATAGATTCATTTACAGATCTTTATTTTCAATGAATTGACTAATTATTTTGCCCATAAAATGGCGGAAATTGTGAAACTGCCTGTTAAATTTCCGAAGGCCGAAGAGCCAAGAGCCATAAAATGAACAATGTGCTGTAACATCAGACAAATCTTTACATTTTAAAAGCTGGACCTAAGTAATATTTGTCATTTTAGTTGCTGAATAAAATTCTGTCAGTCCGTTCATCAGCTAATCATGTTACCCCTAAAAACCACAGCTAGAGGCTTTACTCATCATGACCTGACGAGCATAAAGCTGTGTGAAACGTTTCTGTCTGACAACACACCAGAAAAGAATTACAAGAAATATTTAATGGACAGGGAAAGTGGCTGCATCAGTAATGACTGGTAGCTCTGGTAAGTGTTTCACATTACAGTGGTCTGTAGCAGTCAGCCGTGCATATGCAATGAATCATCAAATGCCTGTGAAACATATACAGTCATTAAGATGCAGGTCTCCCAGACCTCAAACCATGCATACACATTAAGCATTCATATGGTGTACATTGAATAAGTAATTAAGTTCCTTGTTATAGCTCGTCTTCATTTGCTACAAGCGGTTGAAAAAGTCTCACTTGGTGTTGAGTGAGTGAGAGAGGGAGGGAGGGAGGTGTTTTCCTCAGATCAGATTTCTATCCATTTGATCCCAGAGAGGGTTGCTTTCTGTCGTCACACACTGACATCATACACTTGTTTTTTTCCACAGTGTAACATTGTTGGAATCATACAGAAACCGTGAGTAACATGTGACTAACATGTTGTCTTATGTAGAAAATATATCTGCAGTGTTCAAGTCATACTGAAACACATTTGTTTTTCTTGTGCATTTTTAGTCTGCTTCTATATTGTATTGTATCTATATGTTAGGATATTTTCAGGAAAGCTGTGGTAAAGTTTAAAAGGATAACTTATTAATAATCTTGTCCAAACACTGGTGATAAACAGAAAGTTTTAGGCTTATTCACTCAAAACTGAAGCAAAAATACCCCATAGCTGATGCACCATTTTGCAAAACTTTAACAACACAAACAGGGATTAAATCCATCACAGGAAAGCAAAAGACATTGATTTCTTTGGCCAGGGGTAGCCTCAGTAGACAATTATGTAATGCAGCCACAAGATATGTTTTATGATATTTTGTCCTGACTGGAAATTGTTGCTCTCTTGCCATTAATAACACGATAGCTTGTTTTGTTGCTCTCTGCACCTACACATTAGACCAACAGCTAAATGCATCAAGTCCAGGCACAGGGAGGGATGTTGATGGCTATTCTGGGAAATGCGAAATGTGACTTAAGTTAGAAGCAGACACGAAACATTTTGGGAACACGGATACAAATAAAATATTTAATTGCAAATCCAGTCGCAGACTCGGACTTCAGGAGCATCCAACCAAACATGCCACAAGATTGGACCTTACTGTGTGATACTTTTAATGAGTTGAGTACAAAGAGTTAAGTTAGTTCATGATTCAGTGAGGTGTTTGATTTTGCCAGAGCCATTCATTGTTTCATTTATACAGTCAAAACCCATACAGTGAGTGAATGAGGCAATAAGGCTCCCAACTGATGAGTCAGTCTTTGACAGGGTCACTAAGAGACATGACTCTCATTGACATGCTATTTTTACCTCTCGTGCTGCACTGTGGACTTTTGGCTTATTTGGTTTCAATGAAATCTAAAAGTTTAAACCTGTTTTAATGTTTTTAAATAATTGATTAAATTACAAGCTATATATATAGAGATGCATAAAAGTGTTAAAGAGCAGAAAAGTAGAAAGAAAGAGAGAAAAAGGAGCAAAGGCATGAGGTCTTGCTCATGGTGCACTTATTTGATTAATGATATGTAGTAAGGCTGCCAGCATCCCCCCCAAGAATCATGATGTCATGTTTGGAAATCCTCCTGTCAGGCCAATAGGTGGCAGAAGTTGCCAACGAGACCCAATGAGATGTGACGGACATTCCACCATTTCCAGGCAAAGATGAGAGAAACTTCCTAGTCAATCTCTCAAGTGCCACTTTGTCTGATAGCTTTCCACTCCAGTGAGAGGTGTGAGTAGAAAGAGTGGGGGAGGAAAGAAGGGAGGGAGGGATGGGAGGGAGAGCACGAGGGGAGGGAGGTAAATGTCACTGAGAGCACTTCGTGATGTTTAAACATTTGCCAGCCTCACAGTTCGTCACTTCTTGGCAGTTATCTTACTATGAGCAACAATAACAAAACAACAGTTCACAAGTTTGCAAAGGAAGTAACCTCACCAGACGGAGGAGGATAATTTTAACCAGAGAAAGTACAACCTCGTAAAAGCAAATGCATGTACTTGCGTATGCAATGTGATAGGACCCTTTGTAGTTGTGTATGCAGTGCTGACAAGTTTGGTGAGCGTGTAGGACAAACATTTAAAACAATTAAATGGAAAACATGTTGTTAAAAGGACAGCATTTAACTGAGTTAATGAAGTGTAATTGACGTGTAAGAGCAGTTGACAAGTTGTTTGTTTTTTATATTAGACGATATAAAAGAGGACAATAGCCAATGCTGTGCTGAAGTTAAGACACCAAAGAAAGTTGTTGACGACTGTTTTTTTAAGTTAGCTGTAAAATGTTCCCCCTCCTTCCTGCCTTACTTCAAGGTCTTGATAAGTAAAATATCTACACTCAGTACAAAGTTCTGAATTCATCTCGACAAGATCTTTTTTTTTTTTCCAAGATAATTGTTATATTTTTTTCATATTAAGGACAAACTGTCTGTATTGACACCTCAATTTACATCTATCTTTTGAGTTAAAAAAAAAAAAAACTCACCTGCTGTCTGCTTGAAATGTGTAGTTTCCTCATTAAAGGAGATCAGCGGCTGTGGTCAACGTGTGTTCAGTCAGTTACAATGGATTCCAGTAGTCACAGGAGCAAGATGTCCCAGTGCTGAAGGAGCATGAGTAACATGTAGGATGTGACTAGCATATCATGGTTTGTGGTGTTGAGTAAGTTTGTCAGCATCAATGAAGAGAGGGCGATGGCAGAAGCTGTCATCTGGCTGTCATTTTTACCCTTAACTTTTTTTCTTCATGGACTGAATGGTAGTGTGACAAAGAAGGACAGGTTGTGTACGTGTTTGTAAAAGGGTGAGCATTTTCAGATCCACAGTGACAGAAAATTACAGCTAAGATGCATGTGGCATGGAGGCGACGCGTCATGTAGGCAGGGTGGAGTGGGGTTTTCTACCTGCTACTCAGACTCTGTCTTTGTAGTGTCTGGTTGCTGCCAGCTTCACTGTGTTCATATTGAGTTTTGCCAAGTGATAATGCAGTTGTTTTATGCAGGCTTTGGAAGAGTACAGTCTATGATAAGTGGTATTGAATTAATTAACTTGGCCATTTTAACTGCAGCATGAATTCAATTGATTGATATACTTTAATGTGAAATGTAAAAGCACCTACAAGGTTGCTCTACTGGTTTTTATTACCTCTGGTATAATATGGTGTTTATTTGAATCACTTTTAATGTATTTCAGCGATTAAGCCATAGTTTGTGATGCAGCTCCGGCACAAAACAGACTGGGGGATGAATTTACAAAGAATCTTGTTTTGTACTCGCGCCAAAGGCTTTTAGTTCACCGTCATGGGAGAGTGTGTAAAGCTGCCAATATTTGAATGTAAGAAGCTGCAAGAGTATGTTGGGGTACTTTTATAGTACTTTTCTATGAAAAATGACTCAAACCGCTAAGTCAACTACTTAAATAGTCACAGATTATTTTAATAGTCGATTAGTCATTGATTAGTCGACTAATCGTTGCAGCCCTAGTGTTAAGGTCCAGTTCAGAAAAGTTATTGCACTAATGATATTACAGCGCAAACATGCCTATAAAGTTTTGCAACTAAGTGCAGTCTGACTCTTTTGCATCTGATTGCAATTATGTATGTGGTAAATGTTGCCTTTGTGCAAAGAACACAACAGAGTGATCAATGGCAGAGAGAAAAAGAAAACTGAAATTTCCCAACCGTGAGCTACAGGCCCCAACTAATGAGGTGCTGAGGCATTCCTTAAAACTTCAGACAAGAAATTAAAGCATGACAGAGTTACCACCAACTCTTTGAAGATGCTAATAACTTCAGTGTAACTGCATGTAGCTAGTAGCACTGATATTCGTGAATTAGAGTGTTTTTGAGATTAGGCTTATGAGCATAGAAAGGGGCTAATTTTGTGTCACATGTATGCCTACTGCCTAATTCAAATACGGGAAAGATACCACAGGAGCACAGAGATGCTATTTGCTCTGCAGTACGGTCTAAGGTGTCGTTCACCGTTCGTGGCTGCTATGAGAGTTAGCCCCTTTCCCACTGGACAAAAAAAAACCTGTTTACCAATTTTAACAGTTTCTTCTTATTTGTGCCGTTTAGTGGCGGCAAAAGTTTTGTGAATTCACCCATGATTCTTTTGTTGGAACTTTTGATTGAAAAAAATGTATTTACTTTGGAAGGATTATTTTTCGACAGGCATGGTTGCTCAAGATTCTTAATGGACTTTATTGCCCCGAAAATTGTCTAATCAGGGGGCGCCCATTAGCTCACTTGGTAGAGCAGGCACCCCATGTACAAAGGCCCTGTCCTTGCTGCGGCGGCCATGGGCTAGATTCCAACCTCCAGCCCTTTGCTGCATGTCATTCCACTCTCTTTCCCCCTTTCATGTTAACAACTGTCCTATCAATTAGGCAAGAAAGACCTAAAAATGTCTTTTAAAAGATTCTAATCAGGAAAAGACATGCAGTTAACTGGTGCCACTAAGCTCTACTAATCACATGACAATGTTTTGCTTGAGGTGAGAAATGGTTGTGGTGTTGGGGTTAGTTTCTACCAATGCTACAAAGCAGGTGGAATTTGACCAGACCCTGATCAAATGCCACTACATTGCAGAAAGAGCACAGGAGATGTTTGTGAAAATGTATTTCCTCTGCAAAAGCTTTGCCTTCACTGTCAGTAAGCAAAAGGACAAAAGGAACAACAGGAACACATTTTGTAACCATGTAGGTTTCTCACTCAAATTACTTACACTAACAAATAAAGTTGCTGTGAGCCAAACTGTTATGAAAGGACATTCTTAAATCAGCACACAATAAAGGAACCATATGTCATTCTTTGTGAACTCAGTGTCAGTGTGGCCTTGAAAACAAGCCCAGACTCCATTTGAATAATCCAGTGAGTATGTGTATTTACTTAAAGGACTTGGGAGATTCACTCCTGTGTCTTAACAGTGAGCTAAGGAGCTGCCGAGAAATTTGGCAGGAAAAGAGGTAGTTTGAACTTTATACCGCAAGGCTTAGTGGTTTTGGTTTTACCCAAATCATGTGTAACAAATACTGTGGATGTTTGACTTTTAAAATTGGATGTATCCTGATTATTTTTGCACAAATGATCAAACACCATTTCAAACATTACAGCAGTAATTGCTAACATCTTTTATATTCATTATTTATTTAATAGAAAAATGTTTTTGTATCTCTCTGCAGGAGCCGACAACATCAAGAAATACTGGAGTCGTTACTACCAGGGGTCACAGGGTGTAGTCTTCGTATTGGACAGTGCCTCATCAGATGAGGACCTTGAGGCAGCCCGTAATGAGCTACACTCGGCCCTACAGCACCCGCAGCTCTGCACACTGCCTTTCCTCATCCTCGCCAACCACCAGGACAAACCCGCTGCAAGAACGCCAAACCAGGTAACCTGCCTCATTTACAGTGATTGTCAGTTTATTCCATCCTGTGCATCACTAACTGCAGTTAACTTCATGTATTTTACAAATAAGTACCACAGCTTCTACAGATCTGTCACAATCAGAAAAAGCATTGTTTAATTTTAGACATTCACACACATACTTGCCAATAAATAAGTATACACATACACATGAATGGCTATTTTCATTTTAACTGTGTGTTCAAGTAAACAGTTGTGTGTAGAGTCAAAAGTGGGTGGTTTCAGAGCAGAGCTCAAACTACAGTGTGCATTTATAATGACTTATAACTTTGTTAGTCTGAGTATTTCAGAAACGACATAAATTCACTACTTTCTAGTGATGGTGGTGTTAGGGGTTGTGTGTGCCTCTGTGAACCTGGGAGCGGTGATGTTTGAGACATCACCCCGGGTTGGGTATCTTAAGGGAAAGTGGTCCCCCAGCAAGAGGCCAAACTAAGAACAATCAAAAGATCTCTGTAAATTGGTGTTTTGGGCAAAGGCAAACCTCATCTGGAATAGGGAATTTAAGGTCTCCTCCTGCAGCCAGGCTTTGAACAGTCCCTTGTGGCTGGGCTATACTGATTTGACCTGGTAAGGCAACAAATAACATGGGGCTAATGCCATGTGGGTCATCTCCCTCAGAGGTTAAGTGTAGTAGTCTAGTGTAATGCCAAGTGGGTGGCAGGCCAAGGTTGAGGCCATGGCATGCTGAACCATGATTATGAAAAGTGGCTCTTAAGATGTGAAATATCACCTAACTGTTGTAAAAGGAGCTGGAGCTAGTATGGAGCATGAAGCAGTACCAACTAGGTATTACTGGATTTCCCTCTATGCACAGCACTGGCTTTGGAACTTAACCCCTGGACTGGACTCTTCTTTTCTAGAGTTGCGTTGGATGAGAGACACCCTATAAGTATGATGATAGAAGCTCCCAACATGTCACTGAGAGAGAGGGCACCGCCTGTGGATGCTATAGTTTTGCAAATGGACTTTAAGCTCATGTGGTGAACAAGGGAGATGTCAAGAGGCTGATTGGGTTGAATGGCCTGCGGAGTGGCGTTGTGTTTTTAGACTTCTGTACTAGTTGTGGGCTGCCCATAAAAACACGACATTAGAACATAAGTTACTAAGTGCTGCTGACTAATCAACACCCGGTGGTGAGTCAAGTCGAGTGGCAGCAAAAGCAGCTTAACCCAAATGTACAGTGTGTGTGAACTGTGAATGTCTGGCTGAAGCCCCTTTACACAAAGTCTCCAACTCTTACCTCTAGAAACCCTCCACTGATGTGTCTCTTAGGTGTTGTTGCCAGAAGGTTTTCAGTGCCAGTGACTAAGGATACTGGAGTTAGTGACTGAAGAATAAAGTGATGGATACAAGCTGCAGAAATACATCTCTCTTGCAGGGTGTCTTTGGCTCACCTGCAGAGACAAGTTAAGGAGCTTTAACATCCAGAATGAGCTTTGGGGAACAACTGCTCCTTCGAATTGAAAGGAGCCAGTTAACTCAGTTGGGAAATCTTAATTGGATGCCTGTCTGGCACATCCAGCTAAGTGGAGAACCCAGAGATGACCCAGGCTTGGGGAATATTGTACTCCTCTACTCTATGAATGCCTCGGGATCTGGATTCAGGGGACAAAGTTGGGTTGAAGCTAGAATGCACCCACAGAACGCCTAGTCCCACCCTACTGTGCTGTAAATAGCTGGTTTTAATCCTAACGTTGATCTCTTTCCCCTAACCTGGTAACGCTTTAGACCCTGATTTGTCAACGTGACAAAAACCAACCAATCACAGCCTAGTAGGGCGACACTAGGCAGAACACTGTCATGGTTTGGTGCGTATCCAACGTCTATCACAAAGATGCCGCCTGCCAACAATGATCCGGATTTGGCCGTCTCAAAAAACGTATCAGTTTGTTTACTGTCACCATTTGTTTCTTTAGTACTCCATTCAACATTCGTCTGTTTAACAGGGTCAGAGAACGCACAGGGCATGTGCTCCCAACATGCTTGCTTTTAATCCTTGCCAGTAAATGGTCCATGAAACAGCCTTTGAGCTCTGGAACACAGATCCTCCTAATTTCTTGTCCGCCTGTATGTTTTTCCCCTTATTGAAGTTTATGACTCTGTTATATGCTGTTAGGCAGGTCAAGGTTTGTCATTTGATCTTCAAAACTAAAGATATGATGTATAACTAGTGTAGCTCTTATTTCAGTTAGTCAGATCATGTCATTTGAAAATAGACCCATGGGACCCTGTGATTATTAACATATCAGTACTGAGTTTAACTCTCACTGCAGTTTCATCCATATTTTTTGTCTTTAGTTTTACAGTTACCATATTGTGTTGGGCAGGTTTTGCTTCTCTTTGTCTCTGTATATTGAGTAGGAAGCACTGTACTTCTGACTGAGCATCTTACCAGCACAGGCCAACGCAGAAACCCATGATTACACATCTTTTGTTCCAGTCATTTTTTCCGTTGTCTCGAGTAGCAGTTTGCCACCAACAGACAGGATGTAATAGTTAGAATATAGTAGAAATGTCATGTAGTAGTCATGGAGTAGTAGGTCATGTCACCACCTCCCCTCAGGACAGAATTAATCACTGCTTGTGGGGGCAGGAATGAAATACAGCAGAATTATGGGTAGTCTATCCCACCTTCCTCTCTCTCTCTGTCTTCGTCTGTGCTAGCCGTGCTCTACCACTCCACCTCCCTCACAGAAGGAGCCTCTCAGAGTAGGATGTTATGGATAGCATTCCCTGTGCAATGCTCACTCAGGTTTCAGAAACCTGGAACCTCACTTTCCTATGCACACACACTCACAAACACACACATGCATCATCTGCAGAGGCCTATTTAATGTTTCTGAAGGATAACAAAGATGGATTCCCGTAGAGACGACCATCTGCATTTTCTAGCCGAGACCACCAGTGTTGCTGCTCTTCAGTGATGTGAAATCTGCTGCGTGGGATATGATAGAGAGAAAAGCTCTGAACCAGATTCTGCTGTGACCCTAACTGAATGCATTTGTGGAGTGACTCCACCTGAGTCAGTTTAACTTAGTTTAACTAATTAGTATGGATTGGTTGCACTTGAGCACATGCCACTACAGTCACGGAAACCTACTAATCTTATTGATATTTTAAATGGCAACTGCTTGTTTTAAGCCTGACAACACTGGTCTCTTTGTTGGCCCTCATACCGAAGCCAATTAATCCAGTCCGTGAGCCGCCCACACTTGTCCACCGGTTGTAGCGTGATGTGTCCTCTGCCGTATTTGACCCATCATCACATCAGTCACTGGAAGTATTGACTTTTCTGAACTGTTTGCAAACACTGATGACACGTGAGACTGGCTTTTGTCGCCTAAAGGTCTTTCATGCATTGTGTTGAGAGGGTCATTTCAGTTCAGAATGAATGACTTACATAAAGTGAGGCCATCAGGGTAGCTGAGGATGCCAATATTGATTGAACATACAGTAAATGGGCATATGAACATTTATTCGTTGGCCATTAGGCTTGAGCAGTACCTTTTTTCATGACATATCTTCCTGACTTTTTCTGGGGATATACAGTATATGACAGTATTCATTAAAAAAAAAAAAAAGTAAAAGCTGAGGTGCTGTTAACAGAAGTCATTGTAGCATGAATGAGATTGTCTAGCCTACAAGTCTGTTTGTCTGATATGCAGTTAGCCTACTTAGATGAGTCTTGTTGGGTTTAAATACTTATAAGCACCCATCTTCCATAGATTCTTTCTGGTGGATCCGATGACAGACCACCATATCAGTGAGATGATGTGCAGACAGTGGTGGCAGACTGACAGTTGAATAAAATCATGCGCCTGATAATAGGCTTGGGTGATAGTATTATGGTATTACGGTATTCCAGGGTATTTAGAAATCCCGACCGTAAGATTTTCAGTACTGTCAAAAATTGTATTGTATGTAGTTCGCAATACATGCCACTAGAGGGCAGTCTCTGGTCTCTGCTGGTGGAACAGGAGCTGACAGACACAAAATAAAGTTATGTGTGGCAATATGCCCAAATGGGCAGAGGCATTTCTCTTTTTCTACTAATCCTGTAACATTATCCCCACCACTTGCAGTCATCATCTGTCTCACCTCAGCTGCCTGCTCTACCAGAGGAGACTGACCTCTGGTGGCAAGTGCTGTGCGCTACAGTACATCGCCTCAATACAGCATCTTTGTATCAGTTTAATAGGAAGAGAAGCGTTCGCATATTTGACAGTAGTAAAAACCATACCATAGGGATTTCTAAATACCCTGGTATACCATTATACCTTAATGCTGCCCAGACCTATTGGCTATGTTGCTGTTTTGTATTTATTTGTCTGCTGCATTGCACTCTTTATGTCGCACATGCACTTACATTAAACACACATTAAAAGAAATCCATACATGCAGATTTTCAGTTGTTATAGAGCTAATTTTAGTTTCCTTTACAAAAACAGGTAACATACACATTCATACATACTGTTATTGATTTATTTATGACAAACTGGTGATTTCTTAAGAGTTAACAATAGGTATTGAAATCTGCTTTCAGTGGTGACAGACATCTTTAATCGATTCTGTTTCCATCAAAGGTCTAACACCATGTTTTTATAGGGTTTCTAGGATGCTGCGGTGTTTGCACTGAATTCAGCTCTGGGTACAAAAGAGAATTGGCATGATTTTCTGAGAATGTGTATTTGTTGTAATACATTTGTGTGTTTTAAATTACATGGTCATTATGAGTGTTACCTTGCCTGTGTGTGCATATTATCATCTGACTCATAGCTGTGTCACTGAAGGAGCTTAGTGTTCAGTGACTCATGAGTAATCTCTGCTAAAATGAAACAAAATTTTAGTCCAACTATGAAAGAAACCATTGACTCCACCTCTTCCCTTACACCTTGTTTCTTTGCCCCTGTACTGTACGTCGAGCTCATGAGCGCAGCTGTAACCCTTGCTGGTTCTCATTAATGACAGTCTGGCTTTAGGTAGTATCGTGTGTCACTCTGTTAAAAATAAAAAAGAAAAAAGGGTGGAAATAGTGAGCCCACTCAACCACTGGAGAGTGCAAGAGGGTAAACCCTCTATATGTTAACCAAACATTTGCTCAACATCCGCGGGGGTCTCTTCCTGGAGTTTATTTTCAGTCTCCCCAGATTCCCATGGTATCACTTTTAGTTCATTTTATAGGAGCTTTTGCCTCTTTTATGAGATTTTGCATCTTGAAAATATAAACTAAGTATCAAATGAGCTAAACGTTATTTATACAGCATGCACATGCAAATGAAAAACAGGGTTAAACCGTTAAAGATCAAACAGCTGGCTTATTAACAGGTACTTACTCATGCAAAGTGGTGCTAAAAGGTGCATAGGATGGCTCTGTTTCGCCCAAAGTGGCTTTGTGTGTTTCCATGAAGTGCTGTGATGATGGTATGTCAAATTTTCTGTGTCAGTGGCCCCCTTTAACACACAGTGATGTTTCCAAAGCAGGGAGAAAATTAATATTTCTAAGCTTTTTTATTCACATAACTCTTCTGCAGAATCCCCAAAATGGCAATATTTGATTTATTTATTATGCTGTAGAGGTTTTCTAATCATATGACTCTGTTGGAATGATAGCAGCCTCTATCTCTCTATCTCACCATCACTTAATCACCACTAAAATTACTATTTGTAATGTAATTGTAAATAAAGTAGTTGCCTGTAATTGTCTTAGCACAATTCAGAGGGTCTTGCTGGTTTGTGCCAGCTGTTACATTGTTCCTTCCCCTAACCTGTGTATGGTTTGTCTTCAGGAAGTTTGGGAATATTTATGTGTTCACATTCATTATTGATAAAGGTTGTCAAAATGCTCTAGTGTAGAGCCGAGTTGCTTAATATTAAATGAAAGTTACACTAAAAGTACCCAGGTACATGTCAGAAACAGGTGGCAAACCACTCTTAGCACTGGCCTTTGTGGTCCAGTGTAAGTGCAGTGTGTCTCCTCAGCTGAGGATAAAAGCACAATTGAAGATATGCCACTTCCTATTTCCAAGATTTTATCATCCTCGGGTTTGTTGGAAGCATCGTAACAAGACCTTGGAGTGAACCCTAGAAAGTGTCGGATTATGTACAGTCTGTCCAGCTGCACCTCTGAAGATCACATACACTAACACTCATTTATGTAGGTTAACTGGAGCATGTGTGCTTGCACTATGAACCACCTCTCTGTTGAATTTGTTGCATAGCTGCTGTAGTTGATTTATTTATATATATATATATATATATATATATATATATATATACTGTGCAGCATTTATATACTAGAGTTAAATCCTGGGGTACAGCATTCCCAGGAATATACATCCGAACTATGTCCTGTTTCTCTTGAAATATGATAACAGGAAAACGTGAAAAACTTGTCACATTCTAGGCTTAAAGCAAATAGGCCGATTGGTTTAAAAAATAAACACATCACTACAGAAATACTCAAGTCCTTTAGGTCCTCCCCCGTGGTTGCAAATCTCAGAGCTGGCAGGAATATAAAATTAGCACAATGGTAGGTTCCTAATGGCCCAACAAATTCATCTATTGAAGACCAGGTTAATCAACCACCCAAACCTGACCCATAAACTGCCAATGTTAGGCATTATGGTAACACAATTGTCAGGACCGAGACAAAATTGGGGTTTCCATCCACCTATTTTTATTCGCATTTTCAAAAATTGTGAAAAAAAAACTTGGATGGAAACACCAGAAATTCAAAAAAGGCCGAAAATTCGCAAAAAAGTTTTTACGCCTGGGGGGGGTGGATTTGTCAGCGTATCGATAAAATGCGACTTTTTGCTATGAAACAGGTTTTGCGAATAAACAATGATGTACCGGCACACAAATCCTCAAATGTGGCCCTTGACATACGGAAATGTTTCAGCCAGAGTTCGTGAGTGAAATGCTGCTGGACAACTACTTCCCAAACGCCTGCTTTCCCATACACACAGAGAACGACGCAGTGGTCTCCTTCCAGCTATTTCTGACAGTACTCTTAACATTAAACTTCTTCTTTGTTGTCTCTTCTTCAAAATGGTTAGGTACACTGTGAACGCTGACAAAATGCTAACCAGAGTTCTCTAAAGAGCCGACAGGTTTATCAGGAATCTGTCCATGATCAGTTGTTGAGTGTCAGTTGAGTGTGTTGTTGTTTACAGTGGGCATAAGACGCTCTCTTATGACATCATCTCATGGCGCACTCTTCTTCTACGGGCTTTTTATTTTGTTCATTTTTCACGAGAAGCGTCACCTACTGCTCTTCCTGTTGACTCCCAATAATTGCAAAACAATAACGAAAGGAAGTGGCATAAATTCGCATTTTCTTTTGCGCATTTTCACAAAATTTGCTCAAAAATTTCAATATATTTGGATGGAAACCTCACTAAAGACAGAGACAGGGGCCGAGTGTCACTGTGCTCTCCAAGGTGTGTGTGTGTTTTAGGGGCCATTTATACGACAACGATTTCAGTAAAAACGGAAAAGTCTGTCTTTTGCGTTTTAAAAAACTTCTGCGTTTATATGACGATGTTATTGAAACGATCCCCACTCACACAGAGCCGCAAAATCTACTGGAAACGCTGTAGTATGCATGCCAGGTCAGTGGGTGGCAGTGTAAATTTGCAAAGCAACATCACGGCATGACGGCATGACGCCATGCGCCTGTGCTGAAGCACCTTCCTCTCCAACGCCATGATTACAAACCAAAACAAAGAAGACACACTGGCGAAAGCACGCACAGATAACTTTGTCTGGATGGATGACGAGGTGGAGTTGCTACAGTAACAGATCTACAGTTCACTTCAAATCAACAGGGTGAGCAGCACAAACAGAGCTCAGCATTGTTGTTGTGAGTGCCCAAGGGCTCTGGGCATGCCTAGTGACTGGAACCGTAATGCGCATGTGCGAAAAGTCTCCGTTTTCAGAGGAACTGCATATTGCACGTTTACATGACAATGGAGACACTGCCGTTTCCAAAATGTTGCACTCTTGAACCCATTTTCAAATCATTGCGTTTTCAGGTACCAAAAATGCCGCTGTCATGTAAATGATCGGCCAAAACGCAACTAAAGTTTACCGTTTTCAGTTGAAATTGTTGTCGTCTAAACGGGGCCTTAGAGAATGCGACAGTGAGAGTGGAAGAGAAAGTGGAAGGTGGACTATTGCATGCAATGTATGTGTAAGTTGTTACTGACTTCCTCAGTTTTTGGGCACCTTTCCAAAACCATTACATATTTTCTAGTAAGCTTACCCAAACCTCCCCAGCTGTAGGTTGACCTATGCATCAAGAGCTGATTAACATAAATGCCAGTCTTTTGCACTGATAATTATTAACACCACCAAATAATACAATAAAGCAGTCCTGTTGGGAAATCAAAGGTTTATGCATATTTTTTCCTAGTTGCATTTAGTGTTGCTTGAAATATGACCAGTGTGTTTTGATTGCAGCTGAAGTTGCCTAAACAGGTTAATTTCCCAGGATTCCCAGGGTAGTGTAGTATGCCTCTGCTCCCAGGACAGAAAATGTCAGATTTCCATATGTTACTACATTTAAAAGTATAAAGTGTACAGTGATGCTTTTCTGTGACCAGAAACCTGGCTTTAAGTCCAGAGAAATTAGGTTAACATTTATTGCACACTTCATTTTCAGCTTGTCCCACATCAGTACCAGACAAAGTGGCTGAATCAGTCACACAGCCTCATCTGTTTCCGCAGGACCCAGAAGATCTCACATGTGCATGTATCCTTTAGAGATCTCCTGTGAGACACCATATATATCCAGTATGTTGTGTATCTTCATTATTTATTAGAATTTCCATTAGCTTTTTCCTAAGTAAACAAGTCCTACTAAGGGTCAGTGCACATTGCTTTGAGATGTTTTGAGCCAGTGGAGCTACTTCACTGAAACTTTTGCCTCATAGAAGCTTTACACTCATCAGGTCATCACCAGGTTAGAGCAGTAACAGTGTACAGCTGCTGTTCATTTTGGGAGAAGGTGAGTGTTTCTTTACCATGAGAAGTTCAAACTAGATGATAATTCTAGCAATATTACATTGTAAAGCAGAAATAATCCTCCCTTTAGATTATTGTTTTTTATATTCTACAGATATGAAGTCATCTGAAAGTAAATTGTTGAAATAACTACATGAGAAATGCAGGTCATAAATATAATCACACATTTTTCTTTCCTGAGTAAAGGTTGTAATAATGTTTAAGATTACTGTAATCCGTAACACTTTGAAAGTAACCTTTTCAACTCGAGTCATAACCTTTGATCCACCATAACAATTTGCTCCGGAAAACTCGGTCTGGTTACATCCTTAGTAATCCCTTTGAAATGTTTAAACGATTTAAGCATGTCTAAATGTTTATTAGACAGGTCACTCTAAATTAAAACAAGAAGTCATGCGTAAGGTTTTGTATATACCATATGTGATGCATGGATATAATGCTGCAGGTCTTGCCAAAGTGTTCTCCTTCGATCCCTCAACTCAAGTATCTTTCACATGGGAATATGGTTTCATGGGGACCCTCTAACAGTTAGTCTTTAATCTTTATTTTGCTGAAGCATATACGGATAAAATTGGATTTATTTAGGTGTTCTGAAATTAAACTTGGCGTGCCCTTAAATGTGACCACAAGTTAACATATGTTTATTATTTTTAGGGACTGATATATTGTACTCATCTAATATCACAGTGCTGTAAATATACCATGATACACAGCTTTTTGATTGAGGTTTACAGCTGTGATTGAAATTTAAAAAAACATCAGAATGGAAAACACATTTAATGACATAAAAAAAAATCTTTAAAAAGGAAACTTAAAGCTTTGGAGTTAAGTCTTTCTTTCATAATTTGTTTTGATATTTTTGTTTTGGGGTTTCATTTTGGAAACCCCAAACTTCAGTTGCCAGTTTTGTTGAAAATCCCATATGACATTTTAAAAGATGCTATTTGTAAACATGCCTTGGACAATTATTATATGGTGTATAGTGTTACAAGCGTGGATTGAAGTCTGTAGAGAAAGCCATGTTTTGTGTCTGTCACCGAAGGTCTGTCCATGATCTAGATTGCAAAATCAGATTAGGGCCCACAGATGAATGAAATTATGTATTGTTGCGGAGTTTTATTGGAACACGTATTGGATTTTGCAAACGTCCTGCTGCAGACCCCTGACTGTCTCCATCTGAACTCTGCAAACCTCAAAAGACAGCAGCTGCATTGCAGGTTCTTGCTTCTTGTGAAAGTTTGACAAGCACCACCCCTGAAACAAGCCCAAATTTAGTTGGTCCGAATTCTATTGGCAGCTCTTCTGGCGATGACACTGTACACAAATGACGTCTCCGCGCTGGCCTTCTTCTCACAGCAACCGCTCTGTTGACAGAACAAGGTGGCTTATTTCCTTAACTCACACACAGACTTGCATTTGCTAGCGCTGTTTTCTGGGGCACTCCTTGTTTACAGTGTCACGTTAGTGACTTAGGGTGTTTCTGGCACTGCAAGAGCGAGGGGTGAGGGAAGGTGGCGACGGGGTAACACAGCTCAGCGGGCCTGTTAAGGCCTCACTGAGGCCCTCTGTGCTGCATGGTGCAAGTGTTTTTCAGAAGCAGGGTGGGTCTGGAGGAGGTAGAAGGAAATGTGGGACAAAATTCCTTGTTGACATCAATCTCCTGCCATTGGGGGGCCCAAGGAAGCTGGGGAGGAGTGGAGGGGAGGTCACCCTGTTGATATAACACCTCAACAAAGCAGGTCTGTTTGGATGGATGGGCCTAATGGACTGCGTCCACGAGGGGCTCTTGTTTTAGAAAATGCTGTCAGTGTTAGTCAGCAGTGGTAGAGATCTTTTCGGTTCTTTTGGTGCTTGTGTCATTGGAGGAAGAGATGGAAGACAGAATGAAAAGGTGCGAAAAATTTTTTTTAAAAAAAATGGAGCCCATGAGTGATACACAGAGAGGGAGAGAAAGAACAGGGTGGAAACTTATTTGGAAACAGGAAGAGAAAACAGAGAATATGGAGATAATGAAAAAAAACACTGTAAACAGAGGAAAAAGGGGAGGCTACTTTATCTAACCTTGAGAACCACAGTGATGACTCCCCTCATTGATGGAAGACAGAAGCGTTGAAACTTTGTGGTCACACTCCCCGTATGACTGAACAGGAAAAGCGCCCCCTCATATCCTTTCTTTCTCTTTATTGATCTTCTCACTCTCTTTCACACTCTCAATCCCTCATTCACTCACACCCCACACACAATCAAACTCAACCCAATCCACTCCCTTTATTCTTCAGTCCATTGTGAGGAAAACAGTGCCTGGTATGAATTGGAGCACATCTGTTTCCAGTGTACCAAAGCTAAATCTGATGAAACTGTGACAAAGTTTCACCGCACAGAACAAGCAGCCATCAAATGCGTCACACACTTGCAGGACATTTTCTATGCCGCAACAGCAAAAAGAATGATGGTTTGTGTTAATTGTTGAATTGTGTTTTGCAACATTGTTCTAGCTGTCATTGTCTCAATTTCCGGAAAATCTAGACGACCGCACCGAGTGGCAGTGTGGAGACTGTCACAGATTTTTGCTTCCTCGATAACCAGCATTCAAACGATCATTAATCATCAATTTGCCATGTTTTGACAGAGACAGACAGGCAGACACACACATACACTCAGACACACACGGGCACATTGACACAGATATTGTTTCATATGTGACATGTTTTCTGCCTTCAGCTGATCCTAGAAAGAATCACTTTGCCACAAAAGGAATATTTTCTCTCGGCTGCTGTTGACTGCTGTTGACACCATCACAAGCCAAGTTGAGAACATCTCCTCATTTGTTGTCAAGCCTGCATAAACAAGCGTTTTTTTCAGGGGTCTCAGAGGTTGAATTCTACTATAAACCACTGTGCTTCCCTACAAACTTTCCCCACCACGGCTGTTGAACTGAGCAATATCATTATGCATTTAATTTCTGTATAGAAGTTCTTACTTCATATCATCATTTAAGTACAGTTGATGAATGATGAATGGAGCGTGGAGTGTAAATCTGCCGTCACCAGATGTTGTGGCCTTTTACATTCACTTAAACGTGTCTGCATCTATATTCTACATTATAACACTTACATTCTGTGTGTGCATGAGTGTGTCAGAGAGACACACTTACACACACTGAGGTGGGGGTGATAGACAGTGTAAGAAAGCATTACACATATCCTGAAATGCCATCTGATGAGTGGTGAAGTGAGACTTTGCATCTGCACTGCACAAATGAAGTCACTGTTGGCCAGTTGCCTCGGATTTAACCCTTCATTTACATGCTCACACTGGATGGGGTTTTCTAATGTATACTCATTCAGCATTGTGGTGCACATCTTTTATTTTCCTTGCTGCGTCTTTGTCTTGTAGTAAATATTTTCATTGACGTTCTGTTAATTATTGATTATTAATTATTGAACGTGGACGTAGACTTTTCTTTTTGCTTTGAAGGGGCAGTTCACCCCAAAATACATATTTTTCTTCTTGCCTGTGGTGCTCTTTATTAGTCTAGATTGTTTTGGTGTGAGTTGTTGAGTGTTGGAGATGTCTGCCTTCTCTCCAATATAATGGAACTAGATGGCATCTGGCTTGTGGTGCTCAAAGTGCCAAAAAAGCATTTTTGAAAAACCCAACAGCAATGTCTCTTTCCAGAAATCATGACCTGGTTACTCAAGATAATCCACAGACCTTGTTGAGAGCAGCTTCATGTAGGAATGATTTTCTTTCTACCAAACTACACCCACCAGCTGTGTCATGGCGCAGAAGGAAGCGTGCATCTACTCATGGAGAAGAGGCTCGTGCTTGTGACAGCACAAGATGTATACATTAATGGTGTCCTCCTCGGCTGAGATGAAATGTTAGCTAGCTCAGTGATGCTACTGTAGGTGAGCTAGCAGTAGATGCATGCTTCCTTCTGGACTGTGATACAGTTGGCAGGTGTAGTTCGGCAGAAAGAAATAGTTCCTACATGAAACTGCTCACAACAAGGTCTGTGGATTATCTTGAGTTACTGGGTCATGATTTCTGGAAAGAGACATTACTGTTGAGTTTTTCAAAGGTATGTTTTTGCTGATTTAAGCGCCACAAGCCAAATGCCATCTAGTTTCATTATATTAGAGAGAAGGCAGACATCTCTACAGTCAATATCTCCAACACTCTGCAACTCACCCCAAAAAATCTAGACTGATAAATAGCACCACAAGTAAGTGGAAAAAATATGTATATTTGATGTTGGGGTGAACTGTCCCTTTAACGTACTATTATGAAGTAATTTTTGATGGCACAGTGTAACAGCGTTAAAATAATAATAATACTGTTTTCCCCAGTATTATTCACTCTTTCAAGTAACCAGAGTATCAGTGTCAGTTACTATTCCTGGTAGCTATCTGGTTACCTTTGTGACAGTGACACCAACAATAATACCTTATTTTGCCAAGAGCTTGGAAACACTTGGGAGGAAACAACTGATAAGTTTCTACCTTAAATCAAAAATTAAAGGTGTTAACATTTGCATTTTAGCCCTTTTAATACGTCAGTTGTTGAAAAGTTGACATTTCCCACAGCTACAGTGTCAGAGTACTATGATTTCCATTGATAAAACACTAGAGACAGGAAGTTTCAAATACCTGGCCTCTCTCACTTCATGCCCACTCCCTTCTCTTGCTATTTTAGCATTCATTCAACTTCCTAGCCGGGCTTACCCTGAACCTGACACACAAATCCTTTCAGAACATTGTGGTGACATACTGGCTATAAATTGCTTGAGTCTGAGAACCTTTTATCAAAAATGCATAGCCCTAGTGACAAATGGTACAACTCTGTACCTTGTTTTCGTAGAGTATGCGTAGCTTTATTAAATAGATGCACCCACAGGGCAAGTCTTTCAAACCTTGTGTCATTCTTTGGTCTCTTTCCATGTCCTCCTTTTTCTGTCCTCACTTTTCAGCTTCCAAAAAAAAGTCGGCTAGCTTTCGCCAGTAAAAATGTCAAGCCTGCTCCGCCATGTGAAAACTTATAACTCATTGGAAGGCGTGTTTTCTAGAGGGAACAGCCTCACCAACCCCACAGCTGAGTGGGTTTCTCCGCAGCCAGTTTCTGTTCTCCTGTGGTCCACAGGAATGTGGCTCACACAATGATGGAAAACCCACAACCAACAAAGTGTTTTTCCCATGCATGAGGTCTCATTTGACCAATGCATGTGTGCCCCTTCTGGATATACACACAATAGAAATCCGAGAGCACTTGCTCAGCAGGGGACATGAAATAGATCACTGTATGACAGGTGTGATTGCATGTTTTTGACAAGTCTTATAACTAATGGACCCATTGTGGAAAGGGTTTTACAAGTCTCATTTTCTTTTTTTGCTTTTGTGTATATGACTGTCTAATTTTACAACTCTACTAAATAAAAAAAATGTAGTAAAGGACATGTGCTGTTATGATGCATCATAAAGTATTAGTGCTGCATTTTGCAGACAGTTTTTTTTTTATTATACTGTTGGACTTTATTCTTTAAAAATGTCTCTGGTACTTTTAGACTCTTGTATATGTTTTCACATTTCTGAGATTTACTCCCAGTTAATGAAGATGTTCTGATCAGTGATTGGTGGAACTGTCAGTGACAGCTATAGGTGAGGCCACCACCAGAGATTAAGAGGGTGGTTGGGTCATGGTGTAGGGAAGTAGTTAGCCAGTCTTTTTGTCTCTATTATCAGGCTTCCTGAAATAAAGTGGGAGGAGTGGGGGCATGGGGGCTGGGCCTGGCTCTCTGTTTGATCATTGATCTCCATGACCCCATTTGAAGGGTCTTAATCTCTCGGTTGACCTCCTCAAGGATTTTTTTGAGGAAGGCTGACAGGGGTGGATGTTGACTGGGAACTATCTAGAGAGTGAGGATGCTGTTGGGAAAGTGACGGGGGTGTTTTTCCACTTGAGTGGAGATACAGGGGTGTAATGAGCCTGGAAGGTGTGTGGATACACGTGTGTGCACATGCACAAGTCTGTGCAAACTTTGTACAAGCTGCTTTTATTTTTCTGACTGCTTAACCACAGATACTCACACATCAGTAAATTTCGCCATCAGAGTTTATATAGGCCTAGCTCACCCACGTTCAAGGTTTTGTTGTCTAGCACAAGCATGCCTTTTCTATGCAGAGTTTTGTTGTGCAATTCCCGGTGTAGACTGATCTGCGTCATGTTATTTAGACAAACATGCCTCATGTCCTCTTTTTTCTCTTGTCTCTTCCCATTTCTTTCAAATCACTTTAAGCTGTACTAGTAGTAGTTTTGTAATACCTGCTAAAACAACAAGGTACAAATATGCACCAGTGAAGTCAAGTCGATATCCAGCTGGTATAAAGGTGATTTTCTATCCTAACCTCACTGACTTAACATGTCGCCCTCCTCTGAGGATATTCTTCCATCATGCAAATGTCCAACTCTGTCCCCAAAGAAGATTTAAGACTAACTTTCCTCCAGCCTTTGTGCCTCAAGTCTCCAAGGCACTACTCTCCATGACAATAAGAGGATAACGCTGTCTCTGTCTTCAGGGCTCAAACTGAATGTTGTGACAAGACAACCAGACTGCACCCTTTCACATACATCGGCACCACAGTTGAGCCGCTCCAGACACTAAACCATTGGTATCGTCCACGTCCTCATGACAGTGTTAGTCGGCAATGGTGGATTTCACTGAAATTTTTTGGTTCCTGAGATTTTATATTTACTTTTCCCCAAGAGTTACTTATAACAATTATACTTTATTTCCTCTCATCTTGTCAATGATGTAAAGCCTCTCTTTTGACTCACAGATCATATGGATTAATACTGAGTTGTTGTTTTTTTTTATAGCTGCACTTAATTTGTCAGTGAGTGATCAAAAACAATACATTAACTTTTCAGCAATAAAGCCTATTTTTGATTAAATGATCATCCTATTTACATTTGTCATTTGAAGTGTGAGAGTTAAGACTACTACTTTAATTTACACTTAGGCAAATACTTATGTAAGGTCTCTGTTGCAGATTACAAATCCAATTTGTTTTTTTGGGCTACATGAAAATCAGACTCCTCCAGTTCAGAAGGTGTTTGGTAGCTGCCAAAAATACCAGGAAAAGAAGAAGAACTTCTACACTTGTGCAGTTTAGTTAAAATAACAGCTTAGCAGGGGTTAGCCAACAACTACCCATAACCCCACACAAACACATGAATGAATCATATTTATGAACTAAGAATGAGACAAAAGTTTTATCGTCTTTACAGGCTCCAACTCACTCCACTCCCTCACCGATACAGATCATTCAATGGTTGTACTGATCAGGGATCAGATAAACTCTCCAGCAGCTACATTTTTCCATGTTGCTTTAATGAGAGAGAACAATGGCTAATTTTCATGTCATTTTAGCTGCCACTTTCACAAGGACAGATGAGACAGACCATGGATGTATCTGGAAAATCAGACAGTGAGTGGCTGTTTCCACAGACTGCTTACTGACGAAGTTACACTCTGGGACAAGTTGAAGATTACGTATGCATCTTGGAGGGACTGATGCATTTACACCTTTTCCACATCTGGCTAGAATGTGTCTGAAATCACCTCTGGAGCTGATTTCAACAATCACATTTCAGTCTGCCTTGGATGCTTTTTGGATGCATTTATAGTCAGCTTTATTAAAATCAGATTGTGATCAAATCTGTCCTAGATGCATGAAGTAACTAAGTGTAAATGATGTCTATAAGTAACAGTTCTGCCTTCTGTGTCCAATATACAGTGAACAATACTACGACCAGTTATTTTGGTGCAATTTCAAGGTGTCTTGTGTCAGCGGGTTAATCAAACAATTATTGTGCAAGTAACTACATATCATTGACCTGACCTTGTTGGGCCACATGATTTTCCCATTCCCTGGAGTTGTTGTTGTTACAAAACCAGCTGAAAACTGAGTCAGATGCAACTTTGTTGTTGCACTGGGGATCAAGAGCATTAAGTACAGTACACTCTTTCCTTTACCAGATATTGGATGACGTCACTGTTTGTGACTTACTTCCCAAAGATCACTTCAGCAGATTAACATCCAAAACACCCAAGGGTTGGAGTGACTGATTCAGGTGGTCCATTTGATTTGATTACAGGGAATAACACACACCAAGTTGTTTTGAAACCAGTTTTCTGCTTAATGACTTCTCAGAAAGGATGAAATTTGCAGCCCCCTTTCTTTGATTTTGTGTTTTGCTGACATAAATCACAGTTTTGCAATACGGTTTACTGAGGTCACTGTTTTCCCTTCTTTGTAACGGCTTCTTTCCAGTGCAATTAGCAACTGATGATAAGGTGTTTTGGTGCACACTTTATTTTGAGGCTTTCATGTGGATTGCAAACATCTACAAGTTTTGTACGGAGAAAAAACACCATGACAGGAAGAGCGAAGAGGGGACGAGATGGGAATGTTTTCATTTGAGTGTCTTTGGTATTCAGGCCAGATAATTAACTCGCTCTTTTAACTTGTCTCTTCTTTAAGACCTCCAGATGCGCCCGAGTGTTGTCAGACAAGGTGTGTCGCTCTAACACGCCCATCCATGAGCAGCTGTGCGGATGTGCTCATTTATGCATGCATGCGCGCACCCGTGGAAATCAAACAGTCGTGTTTTACATCAACAAACCTTTCTGCCATAATCTCCCTTCCTCGTTGTGTCACACTCCCACACACGCCATGGTGTTATGTGGTCAATTCACTGCTCACCCTCAGGAATGCAGCTGCACTCCAACTCCACCACATGTAGATACACACATACACCGTGGTCTCCCTCTCCTTTACTGTCCTCAGCTGGAAAGGTTTAAAAAAACTAACTAACACGAGATCCCTGGGAAGGAAACCATAAAGAATGGATTTGATGTGAAGAGGAAAACCACAGCGCTGGGTGAATTGTGATAATGACAGACGGAACACTTCCTGGCTTCTTGTTTTGAGGGGAGATACTGATCTCAAGCAGTGTTACCTAAGATACTCAGTGTAGCCAGGCACAGAGATTACACTGATGAGGCTGAGGAAAAGCGAGAGGGCCAAGGAAACACAAAGCTGCAAATGAGAACAGTATTGTGGCAGAACATCAGTGCCCCAGACCTCCCCTTCTGCTTATCTCTCTGCCCATCGTCTGGGGCTCTTTTATCAGCACACCAATTGTATCCAGGCCACGGGGTTTTGCCTGTGTTTTTATACTAGCTCTTTTTGGTAGGTGTGCTAGAACACACTCTTATCAAGTTGTCGCATTACTTATGAAGAATTGATAGACAGCTCCTGCCCCATTTACGTAGAGACAGTAAGGTGACTTTTTGGCTTTTAGACCTGGGAGGCAAACATGGTCGGTTGTGGCTTTGGACTGGTGTAAAAATACTCAAACCTGTTTAATATTAAGCCAAACACTGGACCGGACTGGTACACAGAATTTTGCCACTCGGTGTTGCACTTAACCTAGCAGCTGTTTAGTGGAACATACCACCCTGTCCTAACAGCAAGCGAGCTGTCGTGTCACATCATGCAACATCGGAGCTCTCAGCTGTGCACTTAAGATCAGCAGGAGATGTAACCACTTAAAAGATAGTTGAATACACATTACCTTTCTACATTGGTAATTTTTAAACAGAAAACATGTTCTATATTGTGATATTCAGTGGAATTGACATACAGTATAACCAGCAGCAAGTAGCTTAGCGTGTTAATTAGCGATGGTCATTTAGCTTACCAAAACCTTTCAGTTCTCTGGCGATCTTCCTCCAGCCAGCTGCCACATTATTATTGTCTTTGCAGTGGATTAAGAAAGAATCATGCAGATACTTCCTCATTTCAGCTTAATGATCTGCCATTCCTTGGCCATTGTGGCGCTTTCAAAGTGAGTCATAGCAATAAAGAGAAACAGAGCTTCCGACAAAAGTTTAGCTCCAAAAGGCAAACTGCGTTGCTCACGGCCAAATAGAACACCTCTTTTATGGGCTGTAAATCCAGAAAAACCCACCCAGAAACACATGAACTTTAGTAAACAACATTGTGCGACGTTCGTCCTCCGTCTCACCTCTACTAAATTTGATCTCCTTCATTTTGCCGACGCCAGCCTGGGCTCGGCAGTAAATTGCAGACATTAGTGGCTCCATTAGTCTGTTTATGAACAATACATTATGTAATAACATTGTCATATTTCTTATTATTAATGCAATACAAGTTGGATTTGGCAACGTGATGCCATCAGCACAGATTGATGATGTAGACTACTTTTTAATTTGCCAGAGTTTTTCACAATGACAAGATTAAACGGTTTAAGTTGGTGCAACAGACCGGACTGGACCACAAAAAACAGAAATCGTTCTAACTGTAGTTGTGGCCTGATGATAGATCTCTGTTAACCCTCCTCTATGAAAATATTTTGAGGGTACTCTCCCTTGCCAGTACATCATTTACATCAACCTTCACTCTTATGATTGTAGTATATCCTATTCTATTAGCACAAAGTGACTTTGACTGCTGTTTCGGTCTGCGTGGTGGTCTGTCTTGCTCTCCAGATCTTTACCTGGAGCTCAGATTCATATTCAGATTCAGAGTGCAGCACCACCGAGGATGGTTCTTTAGTTCTTGCCTGTCTAAATTTCCTGTCTGCTGTTCAGAGATGTGATGGTGCAGGAACTGATCATGAATCAAACAAAAGAATAACATGAAATGGTTTATCAGAGGTGTCGCTGCATAATGCAGGTAATAAGGCTACATGAGTTCACCTCCCATATACTGCTGCTGGTGTATTGTTTTCCAAGCTGATTTCCCATGCACACATACACCAGACAAACTCACATTGTTATAATGATGCTCTGCACTCTATCCATAGCCTCCATGTTTTAGCGTCTGCATTCCTTCATGGCACAACCACCTCCAGATGTTATCCTCCTATACTGTACCCATGCACGTTTTTTTTTTTTTTTCTGAAAAGACAGGGAACCCTTGCTTGGGTTGGATTTCCCCCCCATAAAGACACTTTATTTGCCAATGTTTTTCATCTCTTCAAAAGACGTAGACGTGGGAGCCCCTCAACAGATAAAACATTAGGGGACGTGGGCCTCACAAACAAACTCTGTCCCTGTCCTAAAAATTCGATTGTCAACTTGGGATATAGGACTGAGTAGAGAAGAATATAACAGGTTCGTCACAAGACCCTGACGTCAAGTTTTTCAGTTATCATACTATGCAGAAAGAATGTAGCCTGAAATGCATTATTCATCATAAAGTGACTGTCATGACTGCAAGGTTAGATTATCTGTTTGTGCCTCAGTTTCACACTCTGCTTGTATTTTACTTTTGAATCACCTTTTTGTGATCAATTTATACTAATATCAGGAAGGATACTTTTTTTCTACAGTTGCATGATGGAAAAGGCTCAAGAATATTATTCTTGTGCTGGTGCAATCTTTGTGTCAATGGCCTGTAGACATGCACATATATGTATGTATGTGCTTATCCAAGAGTTTCATCTTTGTTTTCCTGTCCATCCTGCAACCAACTTACCCCCTGTGATGGCAGACATGACTGATCTGCGAGCTTGTCAGGTACCATCAGTGCAAAGCTGGTGCCATGTGACGCCCCCGGCGGCTTGCCAAAAGCTAATTGTGCTAATTGGTGAGCGCCAATCCTGTAACAAGGCTTTGAGGGGCGACCCACCGACACAGATGAAAGCGCTCAGATTTGTCTTGTGTCAAGGTCTTGCGGGTAATCGGCGCATCCGTTGACCTGCAGGCCAGAAGGGCAGGACCACAGCGCTATGGCTAGTCTGTGTGTGCAGAGGAAAGAGTACAGGGGACATGAACTGGAGGAGCCACACACTGGATCTTCCCAGACATCAGTGTTTGGAGATTAACAATGACATTATTACAGCTTGTGTCTAAAACTAATAATTTATCTTTTAATCCCTATGCATGCTGTAATTTCTACAAATTATTCTTATTTTTGGTAACATTTACTTTGAAATATATGCACACAAACATCTGTAAAACAAGAACTGGTGATGGTATCTCCTTAAAATCAAAACATGTCATTCCCTGAGGTGTGTGCATCTAAAGCCAGTTCTATGCTCTGCTCTGTGGAAAACAGTGGAGTATATATAATCCAGTCTCAGGATTGATAGAAGAGCCCAGAAACCAGACAGAAACTCTCCCAAGGGCTTTAACAGTCACCAGGTCATTTTACTTTTGCAGCTTTAGTTGTCTGATAGCCTTAGCTTGGGGTGGAGGGTGGGGGTGTTTGGTGTTGGCTGTCTACGATGGAGAATCGGTTTAAAAAACTGATGAACATATGCCTCTGTTTGTTTCTTCAGTTGTTTGTTGGTTGTCTCAAGCTTATTCTAACGGGTGTAACATCCTATTTTCAGAAATCCTTTAGTCAATTGTCATACTGTCTGGGAACTTGTTAAAGGTTTTTACATAGCACTCAGGGAGCCCTGTGCAGGATTGTCTGTCTTCAAGCATAACATGAGACGAACATAAAACATCCAGTTTTCCATCAGGAAATGTAGACATGTTGGAAAATGCTGTCTGCAAACCGACTTTTGGAAAGACAGCCATTTAGAAGTCTAAAAAAATTCAATTCAAATTTTTAAATTCAAGTCTGTTTAATAAATTGGACTGAAATTAGAAGTGTTATTTGTAATTTTGGCAAATTGTATTATTGCTGGATACTGCAAACAGACTCTAAATTATGGTAAAGGAACACTTCACCTGTAAAATGACGATTTGTATATCATTACTCACCCCGTAGTACCTTAAATTTGTGAAGAAAACTTTGCTTTTCTCGCATACCCTAATGGTAAATGGAGAATCCAAAAATGGCAAACATTCTTCATGAATTAAAGTAAACAGGGTCCTCATTTAACAACAGCAAAGCTATATTAAAACATCCTTTTACAAACTCTCACACAACTCCTGCAGTATAATCGAAGTCTCATTTATCTATTTTGTGCTCAGGGCTTCCCAAACACATGCATTTTCACAAAAATATCACAATTTAAAATGTGTCCATTCAAACAGTTACACGCATGGTTGTTTAGTGACTAATCGGCAACCTCCGGGGCTGAAAATGAAGCCAACAGAACGTGCCAAAAACAGCTTTGAGTGGTCACTTGGGGCTGGCTTGGGAAGCAAGTCATTCCTCATAGACCTCCATGTTTGAATGCCCAACTTTATAGCAGAAACAAACATGTTTTTACAGCCCGTAAAAAAGAGAGCTAATTTCCCCTTAATGACAACTATATGGGAGGTCATTTTTTATATAACTTACCTGTTAACATTTTATTAAGGCTTATAGTTTGGAATAATTAAGGGTGGGCCACTTTGAGTGACAGACCATCTGCCGAAAGTGGCCTTAGCTTCTCAGTCCCATCCACCCCTCGCTCCACCACAGCTGCAGCCTCTTGCCCAAATACGGCCACGTCTTGCTCCAAAAAAACAAGATGGTGACGGCAGAAATGCAAATTCCACCACAGTAGTTTCCAATGGGTGACATCACAATAGCTTCGTCCATTACTTTTCCACTCCATGGTACTGATGCGCTTAGCATGCTCTACTCATATGCGTAGGTGTTTTATATTCTAGAGTTTTAGTGAGAATGCATGTGCTTGGGAAGCACTGAGCAAAAGACTGGACAAATGAGACTGATTATACTGCAGATGTGTGAGAGTTTGTGAACAGATGTTTTGGTATAGTTTTATTGCAGTTAAATAAGGACCCTGTTTACTTCAGTTCATTAATGGCGTTAATCTTTTTTTTGGATTCTGCATTCTCAGTGGAGGCATGCGAGGAAAACAAAGTTTTCTTAATTAGTTCAAGGTAACACGTGGTGAGTAACGGACATACAAATTATAATTTTACGAGTGAAGTATTCCTTTAAGACCAACATTTTAATGCAAGCATTCTGACCCTGGTGCATATCTGATTTGTGATCCACAGCTCACATGTGCATTCACGTTGGTAGACATCCAATCATCACATAATAGCAGAGTATATTTACCAAACTATATCAAAGTCAAGCCAAACATCCTCTGCTCACTATGACACATTCAAACATATGCTGTCGTGCGCCTGACATTTAAGGGGTCAGTGGTTTCATGAGTCAGCTTGTGGTCCAGCTTGACATCAGGTGAGCTGAGACTTTGCTAGATCAAGTGCCAAAAACACACACACACACACACACACACACACACACACACACATACACACGCACCACTTAATTTCTTGCTTCTCCTTACTTCTCTTCAGCCTCACAGATATTCTGGTACAGATTAATCTAGACGTTCCCGATAGGGGGCAGCCCAGAACCCAGATAGTAAGTCACTCCACTCAGTTAGGATGACTTGCATGGAAATCATGGAGTCAGGTTGTTGCTTGTGTTGTTGCTGCTGCAAATGAACTCCATAATGTCTGACTTCTTCCCAGTCAATGAACAGTTTAGCAGTCTACCCTTGAATGTGTGTTTAGTTGATCTTTTCTTTTCATGTAACAACTCCTGCAATGTAGGTGGTATCATACTCGGGGTTACTGTAATATACTGGCTCTTAGCCAGAGGGTTTTGGTGCGGCTTAATGTACTTTACTGTATTTGATTGAAAACATGTAACATTTCATCACAGATTAAATAAACCTCAGCTGTCAGTTATCTGAAGTTTTTGGCTTTGGTTTCACAAGATTTAATTAAATGTTGTATCTAAGTGATTGAAATGTATTTTAGTAGTTTCCTTTGTACTGTAATCAAGTGTGAAATACAATATTACCTAATTATAGCAAATTTTTTTCTGCATACCTGGGTTAAATAATGTCTGGAACTTGATACGTCCCTGCACCCCATATCCATTCATCCACATAATGCAGTCATTACTGTGCTGCACTAAGATGAAGTATTTTCACTCAGCTGGAATGGCAGTGATTATATATTAAAATGTAACAAAGCAGAAGACTCAACAATCAGTCCTAGAGCATTGGGATTTGGTTGCCATACGCTGCATTGACAGACAGATCAAACACACCTCCCTCTTTGACTTTGTTACACCTGTGACAGCTCATGTTGGAGGGGTTAAACTGTGTGTGCCAGAAATCAAATGAATGCACAGAATACTTGGCAAGTCACTCTTCCCCAGTGCAATGTAGCTACATGAACATGTAAACTGTCTGAGTTTTGCAGACATTGCTGCAGGGCAGAGGGAATTACACTGTCACACAGAGGATATGGAGCTGCCGTGATATCCTCTTGGCACATAGTTGAAGACCATCCAGGTGGAAATTGGTATGATCTGCCAAGAGGGAGGTGGGGAGTGAGGTAGTTGCGTGGGAGGTGCTCATCTGCATCAGCAAGCACGGTCTTTCATGTAAACGGTATATGGCTTTACCTGTTGTAGCAATCAAAGGGAGAAAAGGTGGTATGTAATGATAGATATTAAGGCCTGTGTGCATGTGTTTCAGGTTTTGCGCACTTGTACATTTTTGGGATTCATTAAGTTGTGTGCACATCTGTCAGTGCTGTAATTGTGCCCCATGTGTCAGTGGGATTTGAGTTGTATCCCTGTGCTTGTTATTGAAAACAGGAGCTCTCTGTGTAAGATTTTCTCTGATTATACAAGTCAGTGTTTTCTAAAGACATCTGAAAAGGCATATAAACTTAATAACTGTGGGGTTTTATATTCTAAAATTAATTAAAAACTACACAACCTCTTACATATCCAGTCATTCTCAACATATTCAGCAGTTATGGTTAATGGTGTTTTATTATCTCTGTCTTTTCATGCCAAGTCAGTCCAAATTAATTTTGAACAGCAATGTACAGTTAGTGTTATTTAAGACAAACTTAAAGTGACGATAAAAGCACAGAAAAGTACATTTTTCTAGTGTATTGCATGTGTTACAGCTTCCTACAACAAATGTGTTGATAGACTATGAATTGGAAATGCAGAACATTACATTAATACTTTGTTATGGTGCATTAATACCAAATGTGAAGCAAATTTTCACCTAGTGTTACTTGCGCAAAACCAGCCACTGGAGTGCAAGTTGTGCTAACAGTTGTGCTAACTAACTTGGGAAGGCAGCTAATGCTAACTTTAGTGCTAACGTGGTTCATAGTGAAGTAGGCTACAACCGATAGCCAGAATCAAGTAACAAATCCATATTTTCAGAACTTATCTTGTAGTCCTGTGGCTTCACTCACTTTCATCCAAACTCTTTTTTTTTTTTTTTTGTTTTGTCTCTGTACAGTATTGACGTTGGGTCATAGAGCTCTGGGTGCCCAAAGTCGGCGACAGAAACTTTGTCCTCCATTTCTGATTCTCTGTGAAATAGAATGAATCTCAGCATTGATAGATGTTTGCATCACAGCCTCACACAAATCTTTTGGCAAAAGTTGAAACATTTCAACATGCGCAGCAGCCTACTTGCTATTGGTGTCACCCAGTGCAAATTTGGGGCTGTTTGTGTCTTTGCGTTGACTATTTATGTAATCATGTTTTGTGCAAAAGTCACTTCGCATTTGGTTTGAGCACACCTTTACACTGCTATCATCTCTAACTTTAGAGTCTCCTCAGCAGGTAAGACAAGCTCTGCAGGGTGACGTGATGTAAGCCTGCATTTGAAAAAGACTGCCAAATAGTTTTTGTTGCCTGTGTTGACTGGACAGTTTCAAATGATAGAAACCAGTCTATTCTTTGAGTTAAAAGTGCTGGTACCATTCAGATTTGCCTTGTTCAGACTGAGTGACTGTGGTTCAGATTGTTTCCCTGCCTTAAAGGAGTGATGTAATTCTTAAGCATTACTTAAAGATAATAAACACCTGTTAATTTCACCATCTTGACTCTTATAAATAAGGGCATAAAAAGAATAATGAGCAGATTAATAGTAAACCGTTGCCAGATTTGTCTTTTTCTGAAATTTGCAAACAAGCACTCATCAACATTCCTTCGCTTTCTGACTTAAAAACACCTCTATTTTATAAAAGTCGACTGAACAAAATGCAAGGGCAATATTGAACTGCCATAATCCTGTGCTGTACATGAGTTGGAATTTGGTGCTGAAGCTAATGTTTGCGCCTCCTGACTAAATATCTCTTGGAGTTCTTTTGTCAAAAAGTGCATTCTTTCATTCCCATGCCCCAGCCAAAGCTGGTAAACAGCCATGGCCACCCTGTCTGCAGACACAGACCAAGGCACATTTAATGGCTCTGAAAACTGTCTACCAAAAATGGAGATGTGACCGACAGGATTTGGAAGCCAGGTGTCTTGAGCACCACAAGCCTGGCTGGGTACGATTAAAGCCGCGGCATTATCTCAAACATTCTTCAAGCGAGATAACGTATCACGCTAAAGGGGTTACTGAACCGAACTGACTACTGCTTTCTACTCACTGAGTGTGTATGCCATTAACCAGCTCTAACATAACTTCCAGTTGATGAGTAGGCCTGTATGTATGCGTCATGTAGGTTTTAATTACAAATAAGTAGAAATGTTCCTATATTTAGAAAGACTGTGAGTGTGGTCTACTTGCATGTGTTTTTTGTTTTCATCTTGCCAGTACACATGGACCCCGCACACCACTGGGACTAAAATGTGATCTGTGTCTGGATATGCTATTTGTATAATCATTAATTCAACCGCGCCACGTGTTTACGCATGTTATTTATGCGTTGTGTTGTCTGCATGCTGTCCGCGTTGTGATGGCGTCTCAGTTTTCACCACAGAAAAGAGGTGAGCAGGGAGGTGGTGTTGAAGAGTGTGTGAACAAGAACAAACAAGGCAGGAGTAGAGAGATTTGACTTTTTTTTTTCTTTTCATTTTTGGTGCAGACAATTATTTGGCTCACACAGAAGGAGAAAAAAAGACTCACATTTTGCCAACCTTACTATAGTAAGGAAAAGAAGTGGTGATTGTGGCAGACGGTATGCGAGCAATGCTGAGTGGAGTCAGAGCAGGAAGAAAGGTTGCACAGTGCAGGAGACTGTACCAAAAAAATGACAGCACTGGACATGACTTGATAATTGTTTCAAACTTAACATTACTGCAGCGTAAAAAGAACAGGGAAAAAAAGTAAATGGATGCTTTCTACGTACTGTGTTCAGTCTCCCATGGATTTAAATACTAGCATCATGTAACATTACACTGCAAAGCATAACAAACTGATTGTTGATGTGATATTGTCAGCAAACAGAACAGCTTTATTTTAATCCATTATTTTATTATGTTAACTAATCTTTACAGTTGTTCAGATGTAAATGCTAACAAGCTTTTAGTTCCTGACCTGTTGAGTTGTTTTGGTTTCTTGAACTATTTGAAGCAGACGATCTGAGCAGCTGACATGGGAAGGTGACCGCTAGCCTCAGCAGTCGTCGTCCCTCCTAAACTGCTACTTAAAGTCAGCCAGCATCAATCTTGTTCTCCTAAGTCACTCCCACACACATCTCAAGGCCTAACCGTCGTTGTTTGCAGCGCATGCTGCGTTGGGCAGTTCCACTGTTCCAGCTCGATTTGTGTCTTAATCGCGCCAGATGACAGACGAGTCCCCTGGGCTGTCTGAGCCACATGAGACGCTCTTCCTCAGCTTCCTGTGATCTGGATTACCCTCCCAAAGTGAGTCAAAGGAAGATGGAAAAATATTATGGCATTATTACCCTAACAGATAATTTAAGGTTGAATAATGTCTTAACTCCACCACATCTTTAATTCATTTGATTCACCAAACAGAGCTCCACAGTCACTTTCATTCAGAAAATATCAACAAAACAGCCTTTGATGGCAGCTATGCAGTTTGAATGCCTAGAGAGAGCAACACATCATGGCGTGTCTTCCCATCATATTTCTTCTTCTCTCATTCTCTGATGCAATGCAGATGATATGCCTCATATGCAGCACGACATCTTTTGTATTTAAATTGTGACTTTCACCGAGTTTGACCCTTTTTTTTCCCTCCACAAACTTTCCCCTCTGGGAACAGTTCGATGCTGTTTGTTGGAGCTGATGTGGGTGGTGTGAGCCATGCAACCCTGCCACCCTGCTCCAGTGTCCTCGTCTGTCCCTGTCTGGCCTGCCCACCCCTCCACCTCCCTCCCGCGGTGTCCTTTCTGAGGGCCAGCTCCTCTGAACCCAAACAACAGTTCCATTTGTTTTGCCAAGGCTGGGAATGCACTCAGCCATCTTTAGCTGTGTTTCTGCCAGCCCTGCTAGATGCCAAACCTGTGGACCTTACTCATATGCCAGCTCTTCCCTTTCTTTTGCTTTCTTTCACTCTGTCTGCCGGAGTTTGTGACAGTGCCAATGTCTAAGTCAGTGGTGAAGGGTCCTGAGAAGGGACTGTCTGTGTGTCTATGTGATAGTGAACCTATCGCACTGTGGACGCCACAGTCAGGCTAGATGTTACTGAACGACAGGACATTCCACTGCAGTAAAGGAATGGTTGAAGAATCAGATAAAGCTGATACGTGATTAGTTGTAGTAAAGTTTAAAATCTTCACTTTGTGTAAATTCACATGTGTGAATGTTACCATTTGCGTCGCCACCAGCTTTACTTTGTTGCTGTGTGGTTGCAAGTGTCTCTTGAAAGCAGGCATCAGTCTCAGTTAGTGTGCTACGCTATAGCTATTGTCATTATTACATGACATGTTTGTACTTCCTTTTGCAGCAAGTTGCAGAAAGTGTGATTAAAATTCTGGGTATCTTTAGTCAGTAGTTCATATAACATTGTAAATCAGATTTTTTCAGACATGTATAGCAAATATATCTCAATGTTAATACCAATAATACCCTAGTCTCATGTCTTAAATCCACAAAACAGACACTGGCCATCAGTTGTATTCATTTTACAACAATAACATTTTCGGTCCTGATAATAATGAGGTTAGGTGTCTTAAATAGGGGTGGGCAATGTGGCCCTAAAATAATGTCGCAGTATTTCAGGGTAATTTTGCAGTAATTTTTTTTTTTTTTTTTTTTTTTGCTGATATGACAAAATACTGACAAATATTTTATTATTAATTTCAAGAACATACATTTCCAACAAATTAAGTGTTGTATTTTTTTATGTCAGCATAAAGATAACAGTTCAGTAAACTATACAGTAAAAACGTAATAAATTATTTCTCCCTTCTAAAGTTTGCAAACAACAACAGTTAGGGCTAGAGGCTGTGTTGCTGCCAGAGGAGTCGCTAACTGAGTTTACTCTGAGCAACAAGTTGCTGAAAGGATCTGAAAAGTACAGGGATGTTCATAAAACATTCTGGACCAATGTCATTGTATATGCATGTGAATTTTCATACATCAATTCCTAGATGTCTTTCAGGGAAAAAAATCCAGAGACAGTTAGTCAGTTAGTGTCAGTTAGTGTTAGTCAGTAATTGTAGCAGTCGTAACATTTTAATTTTACACTGTTCCTCAAAGTGTAATTGTTAAAACACAATCATTTAATTTTTCTGTTTTTACAGCAGATGTATCTCTAACTGGAGCATGCTGAGAACCAAGTAGTGAATATGTTTTTTCAGCTATTTGCATTTGAGCAACCACTGCTCATTGGAGACAAATAGGCCATGGACTAGACATGAATGCCTCATTGCCCAACACTCCTCCATCACCGTTGTGTGGGAGATGGATGAGTGAGCATATGTAAACACTGCATAGTGCAGAACCAATGTGGAAATCTTCAGATTGCTCTTCAAGGACTCAAAGAAACACAAGTGGCTGATAGCCATCACTCAGTCTCACAGATCTGGTTGTAACCATCACTTCAAACAATCCCTGATGCTGCATTATTCACTTGGTGTGCAGACGTTATGGAACAACTTACCGAAAATCTGTTCTATCCTGTTTTATTTGAGCAAGTTTTATTACTTTGCGTTAGGCAATGGGTTGAGTTGGATGAACCTGTTCGTTTTTTTTCTTGTGAAGCAAATTCTGGCATGTTTATGACCTGGGCCTCAGGTAAAACTAAGTTCCATCCTGGGTGAAAAAAGTGAAAGATCTGATGATGATGTAGATTCTTCATGACTGAAGCACCACTGTAGTGCTTTCTTTTGATTTTCTCTACATGAAATTTCAACTTCTCAAATTCAGGCATGCAAGTGGCGTCTCTGTCAACTTGACAAACAGAACAACAGAGAAAGTGGGCGAAAAGGTATGGCCAGGGAGGGCTTCCCCGGCTGAGTGGAGAGAATGAAGAAAGGGGAGTAATCTGCTCTGTCTGGTACATTACCCATGAATGAGTCCTGAGCACGTCAGGGGAGTCATAGAGGATGCACTCTGGCCTTCGGACACAAAGAGAGGGCATGGCCAGTCACTTTGTAGCACTTAAATGCACCGCACATGCTTCCACACATCATTCACTTCAGTCATTTCTGGGCTTTTTCCTCTCCTTCATTTTGTTTTTGGATGCACGTCACATCCACAACAAGTGCGTAACCCTTGACTGTTTTAATGCTGGTACTTGTGTGATTAAAAAATCGAAGACAGGTCCATGAGTCTGAGAGGGCTTCGAAAGCTTCCTGTGAAACCCCTCAACGTTGCTTAACATTACATCTCAGGGATCTAAGAAAACTTTAAACACCATCAACGAAGAAGTTAATTAAAATGAAATAAATGCAGGGGATCTTGCATTCTACGTTTTCCGCCTTGTTTTCTTTTATGTCATCTCGTCTTTTTCTCCTTCTTTCTTGGCCTTTGAGTATTTATCTGTGTTAGTGGGCAACCACGTTCTAAACAACTGGCCATTTGATCCCCGTGTCCCATCTCTCTCCACTTTTAGAACCAAGTGGCCTCTTAATGGGGGATGTCCCGGCTGGCATGGGTGTGTCCAGACTTGCCTTAGCCCCCCGACCCTAACAACAGAGGCCTTCCCAGTGAATCATGGAGATGTCTCAGAATGGATATGCTCATCTTTCAAGTAAATTGGGCAGTGTTATCCGCGGGCCTTATTCTTGACAACAGTTACCATGTAGGAGATCTGATTATAGCCCCATACTAGGTGTTCATGGCTTGCTCTGTGGTTATGATGTCATGAACACAAGAGATATCCATGACCTCAGTATAACATGTTTATGTACCCGGCTCAATCCAGGGCACCGTAAGAGAGTGTAGGGTCTGCATTCCTCTATATGTGCATTATGATCTCATGACATGCAGGACCATATTGACCTTTCCTTGATCTGTCCGTGAGGTGTATCATTACAGGTGATAGAAATGGCCCAAACTGTGCAGCAGAAAAAAGAGACACGGTAGTAATGATTCAAATTGAAAGAGGAGTTAACAATAGCTATCATGGCAGAGAAACAATTTCATACTTTGGTGTCTTTCCCTCTGCAGTGACTGATGCATGTGATGCCACAATTCAGCCTAATGATTGATAATGGTATGGTACATCATAGCCCAAAGTGGGTTCTGCACATTAGTGTATTACACCAATATAATTACTGTAATAAGACATATTAAAGCAGCAAAGCAATGCCTCATACTGTATTTATGCTTTTTATGTCTAATTATCCGTTTGCATGCACAACTACCATTCCATGTTTCTTCTCATGGGTAGTCACCAATCTTTTGTGGTGATTTAGACTATTTGGTATTTGAATTGTTGTCTGTTTAAACAGAAAGAGGTGAGGCACAGTACGGGGAGTGTTCAGGTAGGGTTCATTATCAGGACGATATGGTGCTTCCAGTTGTAAGGGTCTTAACAACGCTGCAATCTCTGGGCAAAATTCATATTTTTGCAAGGAACATATTAAGTTACACATCAGGTGGCGATGCATTTTTGGCGTTCAGCTTCGCACTGTTCCAGTAGATTTGTACTGATAATGCACTCAGACTTTTTTAAGGTATTTTGTTCTGCAGTGCAGTACAACTGCAACACAGACATTCGGTGCAGACAGTATTGTGTGGGACTTGGCAGACACCCCCTGAAGCGTCTTTTGAAAAAGGTTACCTTGTTTGCCCCTTGAGCTATTTTCGCTCTGCCTCTCTGTCTGGACTCGCCAGTCTGTGAAAATACTCCTCACTAGCCTTACCTCCTCCTCCCTCCCTCCCATCTCATGTCTGTCATGACATCACCACCATCAGGTATCCAAAGCAGACAGCAGTAAACGGGCGTTTGTTTAATAAGCATTATTAACACACCTGCTTTGCAGCACATTCCTGATTACACGGTCTAATGGGACGGGCACTTCAAGCAGGATTAGTTGAGCCTGGGGGCCTACACCTGAACTTCAGTCCTACACTCATATGCAAACATTTTCTAATTCAGACTAAAGAGGCTGCGGAAAAGTCTATTGTAACTCAGCTTTGACGGTGTGTTTGATCAGCGTGTTAGCCGACACACACCAAAGGCTGTGATCCACCCTGTTTATCTGAAACTGGTTTTTAAACTGAAAGAATAAAATTATAAGGTAATTTTCCAGAAGCTAAAATTTTGCCTGTATGTACCAAAAATAGTAGTAAATAGTAAATAGTCAAGTGTGTAGGATTTAGGAGTATATTAACAGAAAGGGAATATAATATTCATAACTGCATTTTCATTAGTGTATACTCACCTGAAAATACAAGTCCTTGTGTTTTTTGTTTGTTTGTCTGTTTGTTTTTTAACTTTAATTGAGTCGTTTATATATATACACAGAGTGCCCTCTTCCACGGAGTGTGACATGTTGTTTGTACAGTAGCCCTGAACAGACAAATAAAACATTGGCTCGAGACAGGGCCATTTGAGTTTCCAAGTTGGCCACCATATTTTTCCTACATGCTTGGCACATAGGAGAAGTTTCTGCTGGTTGCAATCTGCAACTTCACCGCTAAATGCCACTAAATCCTGCTAACTGCTCCTTTGAATAACTGAGTTACATACTGTTGGGCATTTTAAGTAACTTCCATATTATAGTACTTTCATTAAATTATTATAGACTATTCAAATACTCACAAAAAAGAATCTAATGTAAGACTAGGAATGTAAATTGGCCAACAGTGGGAAAACAAGTGCAAGTTTAAATTCATTTATTGAAAAGCCAGGCTTTAATTAGCCTATTAAAACATAAATTCAAAGTTGACATGAGAAAATTCAGTTAACTTAATGTTGCTGCCGTTACATAGGTTAGACACAGCACTGAGGGACCGCTCCAGAGTTAGGAGTCACTCTCCTCCTGGTCAGTTCAATGTCTGCTTGGTTAGCATGAGCTAACACAGCAGCAGTGGCTAACATCCAACAACAAGCCATGACACAGTCCCAATAAATCTAGACCGAAACTGAAACACCTCAACTCCATCAATAACCCTTAGGGTAACATTAGCCGTGTGATGCTAACAGTTAGCCCTGTCACTGTGTAAGTGTGCAGCCTCTCACCAACTGCAGGGTTTCCCACACATTCATTTGTGCCCGCCACAATTTAAACATCTGTTTTTGGAGTTGGACCATACACAAACTGCAGCTAAGGGGAAAATGAACTCAAAGAGAGTTTCACCTGTGCTGCATTCACAGACCTGCAAAAATCTCTGATTGTTAGAGAGGAGACAGAGACTAATACAAAAGGACACTGGCAAAAACAAACGGAAAAAAACAGGTGGTTATAATCCAAGTGATCTGAAGCCAAGTGGTTCCATCGTCTCAAAGACCTATAAAATATTTTTTAACCCAGTTAAAGTAACACTATGTTGATTTTTACCTCCTGCGTACTCCAGATATTTTGGAAAAGCTTACATGCAGCGACAACACATAGTTATGTGCACAGTTCCCATGTTGCATCTGCATTGATGCTTTAAATGGGTCATTTTGAGGTGAACTTTGTTTTTGAAATAGTCCAAAATGTGATCAAAGTAATGCTGAGCCACTGTAACGACATCAGAGTCAAAATCCCTAATGATGTGTTTGTTTTGGTAGCACATGTTTTGTCATGCCCAGTATGCAATTTGTCCTGTTGCTAAGTGCAAATATAAAAGAAAATCTGTCTCGTTTCCCACACAGAACATTATTCTCTCCAGTCCCCAAGTGGGTGGTGGTAATTGTTGTCAATTTTGCCTGTTAAACTGTGGCCTGTCTCTGTACCACCGACATGTACCAGATTTGCAAAACCACCTTTTCATCCCTTTTTTATCGTTGTGGATACGTGAGCGCCGATTTAAAGCATTTCCCCCGGTGTGCCATGTTGCATTATACCATGAAGGAATTGTGGGCTGGTATTATGGCTTGTTTTTGGTGTTGGTTGGCAGAGTGGAGGCAATTTTGGAAACAGGCACATACAAGTGTTAACTTTATTATATTTTAATAAAAAATAGGTAAATTCCCTTATGTAACAACAAATGTTTAAAAAGCAGTTCACCTTAGATCAGTGAATCCGTATCCTTGCATGCATTCTCCCTGCACGTGGCGTGTTAGGTCAGTCTTGAGGACTAGTCACTGCCCCTCAGGTTTAACCGGTGATTGCGGGGGAATGAACAAAATGTCTAAGGATATGACTAAGCCCGCTAAGACCTAATGGGGGCTAATGGTGAAATGTTAAAGGTCTCTGATGTGATATGACTAGAATGACCCAACATGGGGGGAGTCTGCCCAATGTCTGCACCCTAAGGCATGACCAGTCCGCAGCACTGACATCCTCTCAGAACACTGTGTGTCTGCTGATGAGATTCGGGCATTTATTGTCCGGAAGTGAATCAAATGATTTTGGGTGTTTGAGAAGCGGCTGTGTCATAGCCTCTAGACGAAAGCTGCGGCGGCTCTGCTTTCTAAGGATGCACAAACAGGATGTATGTCCTTTGCTTTTATTCTGGGAAAAGGCCAGAAATCTTTTATTTTCCAATATATGGAGCAAGGCGTGAAAAGCTTTTTTTTACTCCTTCCTGCTCTATTTCAATTGCTCCTTTAGTGTCTGTTGTTCACAAGGGGCTTTCCGCTATACAACATTTATGATATTGTTTCCTCTTTTCTTTGGTAATCCTAGCCTGTGGAAAGATACAATCTGTTTATCACCTGTGGAGATGAACTGCCAGTCACTGACAATAGAGAGGATGGCGTTCCAGCTCACACAATTACTGCTGAAAACTGTATACATCCGGACAATGGCATGTTTAACGGAAACGTTTATGTGTAATAATCTCTTGTAATTGAGGCCTCTTGAAGTAATGCATGGCTTTCGAGGGCCGTTATTGTTTACTTGACATGCACACCAAACAGTTGGGCTCACACCTTCAGTGGAGTCACATCACCGCAAAGTATCAGTGATGGAAAGGGTATTAAGATCTTTAGTAGCAATATCACAATCTGTTACAAATAAATTACTGCATTCAAAGCTGTACTTAAGTGCTTAAAAAGTGCACAAGTATTATAAGAATTATGTATTTAAACTATAAAAAAAGATTATTATTATTATCTAACATTTTAATGTTGTACTATAGAAAAGTAGCCAGTAACCACAGCTACCAAATAAATGAGGCAAAAAGTACAATAAATTAGGTGGTGTAAAAGTATGAGTTATTATAAAACTAAGGATATACTGTGCAGGATTGTCTTAAAAACAATGTATAGATACATACAAAATTAATCCCTCTCAGTCATCACTTATAGCTCCCTTCCCACTGGACAAAAAAACCCCACTAACACTTACTAACATCTGGATTTTGTACTTAATGGAAAAGGTTACAATCCTGATTCACTCCCAGGGCAAATGACTCCGCAGTAGTCTCGGGTCTTTATCGGTTCCAGCTCTGATTGGCTCCAGTCAGCAGAGATGGAAATACAACACCCAGGTGGACTTGCTAATTTTAGCCCCCTTTGCCAGCGCAGTGCAATGGTGGGCCACCACAAAATACCGTCTGTCGAAGCTGTCCAGCGCTCCAACATTATTCCAAATGTAGCTGGCAGCGAGCTTGAGAGAGAGACTGAATAACTGAGATGTAAAAAAAAAAAAAAAAGTAACCTTGTAACGTTTTCACAGGCCTCCAGGCTTCCTTCTGCAGTTTACTAACCCTGTTTTCCAAAAAACAGAAAACTTGTCTGCTGCAGAACTGGTACATGGCTCTGGTCTACTGGCAATGGGAAAGCAGTCTATCGCACATTTTTAACAGGTTTTCTCACATTGAAAAAACCCACATATGCACCTACATTTAGATGGAAAGTGGGTATTATGACTCACTAGAAGTGTGTGGTAGTGTATTTATTTGCAGGGACTCTGCCCTCTGCCTGTGTTTTCTCCTTATTTTGTTGTGTTCAGGATGTTCCTGGGCACAGCAAAAGTTGAGCTTGGGACTTTATAAAAAGGTAGTGAGGAGGTGCCAGACTGTAAGCAGCATACATCCAAGAGTAAAGTACAAGTAACTCAAAATTGTACTTGGATTACAGTGCTTGAATACATGCACTTAGTCACTTTCATTCACCACAAAGCAACTCTCTGGGCTATATACGTTTTCAACAGTGTTTGTATCTGTCACAAAGATGCAGGTGATACCCCTGTGGTACTTCTGTGCAGTCCAACTGGTCTTAACACACAGACCCAACGGGTCTTAATAAAGAAAGATGAAAGCATTGCAAAGGCAGCTAGACAATGAAAATGAACAGCTCTTTGTGCAACTAAACAAGCAGCTGCCAAGTTTTGGATCAGGTCCAACTACCACAACAATGCTCAGTCAGCAAACTATGCTTCATCCGCTTTGGTTTGATTTGACTTTGATTTAGTAATTTATGTTCATTTGACTCTCGTCCAAAACGTACCAATTTACTCCCCGCGGTGCCCGCTTCACTTCATCACTCGGAGGTGATTTGCAGATAACACGAGAGAGCAGCTCATTCTCAAGGCTCTCGCTTCTGATAGTAGGTTGTGTTTACTGTAAATGTTGCACAACAATAGATACAGTTCCTTTCAACTAATAACCTCTGCTCTCAGAAGCATTTCGTTACCTTCGTTAAAGACTATTATTCTGATAGGAGTCATTCAATAGAGATGCTGTACATTTAATGAATAGACTGTAGGTGTGAACAGCATGTGCAAAGGTTAGTTCTTCCTTTTATTAATGTAACTAAAACTGTCCTGAAGCTCTATCATGAAAGGTTAGTTTTTTTTCTACAGCACTAAAAATGGGTTGAACACCAAAAAGTAATGGTGCAGTCTTCCTTCAATACATCACAGACAGCTTCCCTCTTTTCTTTTGTTTTATACACATTCAAGACATTTGTTTAAACATGTTTCCAAGATCCCTGGGATTGGTGATAATGATTTTGAGCTTCCCAGCAGAGCTCTGACAGTCAGTGACAGTTTGTGTTCCCAACGGAAATCTCAATGAAGTGATAGTATAATGATCTCCTTTAGTTTAGACATTTGTTTGACTCACTCGTTTATTAATAGACAGGAATACAAACACCATTAACTGGAGACATTTCTCGTTATCATCATGTAGAGGTTCACTCGCCTTTCAGAGCATTGCAGAGCCTTTACTTAATGTGGATCAGTGTTGCTGTACCTATTGTTGTAATGTATGTTGCAGCTGTTTACACTACTAAGATGTGCAGTTTGTGATGCAATTTCAGCATGTTCAATGAGTACCACCATCATACAGGAATTCTAAAGAGACCCCAGATATCCACTGAATTGTTTGGTGTTACCGTGGTGGTGTGTGGTCACTTGCACGTGAACCCTGGTGCAGTTCGCTTACAGTGGGAAATGCAAACAGACTATTCAGCGAACCAAAGAGAGGAAGTGACATAGGTTGCAGTGCATTTTGGGAAGAAAAAAAAAGCCAGCAGGGCAAACCGGGAGAAGTAGAGGTAAAAAAAAAAAAAAAAAAAAAGAAAGAAAGAAAAAGTAGGAAAATATTCTCGTGGGCAGACGTGGATTAGTGAGGGGGTGCAGGCGCTTACCCCAAGACTGCATAAATTTGGTGTTGCTCCATTGTTTTTGTGGTGACCAAGCCGGCTGAAGGGGATGGATTACCGTTTTCAATCCTGACCAATCGATGAGCCGGGTTCTCTTCTTTTTCGTGCTTTCTTTCTTCCTGGTCAGTGGTTGTTTTGGGCAATACCGCCCCCAAACTAGCAGCTGTTGTAACTGCGTGACGTTGTCCAGGTGATTTGGTCAGCTTTAAAAAGTGCAGTGTGAAAGTGAACCAAACCAAATGACGGTGTGAAATTTTTTGGCATTCCCCACCAAATTGAACCGAGTCCCCTGGACTATCCTGGTGTGAATGTGCCTTAAAACAGATGTTTTGTAGAGCTCAGTCCAGAGTGAATGGTGCTAAGGAGGTCACTGCTCCAGGTAGCCTTCTGGTAATAGCTGTTCTTCAGGCTTCTGATTGGCTAACCTCTTCTTCTTTGAGTGATTGGCAAACATAGGGGCTAGGGTTACATGGCGGCCTGTTGGTTTGACAGTGATTCAATTGTGTTTTTGCATTTGGACAGAGATGGTGTTTGTGGGGATGAGATTGTTGTTGTTTTTTCAAGAGGTTGAGTTTGTAGGACTTGTTACAGTCCCTATGAGTAATCAGCACTTGTCTGGTGTCTTGTGTCTTGAGTGGGAGAGGGGTAATCCCTTCATCTGGGTCATCAGGTGGGCACCCTCCTTTATTGGTGTTTCATTGAAAGGCCCACGACACCTCCAGAGGGCTCAGCGGTGTCACCTGGCATCCCAGGTGAGCCCCCCTCTGCAGACCAGTTTGGGTCCTTCGTCTTCTTCCAAAGCCAACTGCTGCTTCGCTCGGCAGCCTCTGATAGTGACTTGATTGTGACTTGAGGTAAAACCCGTTCAAAATTACCTGTCTACTGGTGGACTAGGCCTAAGCCAAGCATGTTGATAAAAGGTCTTACAGTCAGGTGTTGTTACACCAGTCCTGGACAAAACAAGCTGCGAGCACATAACTAAATCATGCAGTTCAGAAAATCCTGACACTCTTGAATGTATTATGTCTGTTTGCAGTTTATGTTTTAGATATGTGTTGTATCTGTAGGTCAGGGAAACCCCACAGTTTCTGAGAAACCGAGAAGCAGAAAAACAGAGCTGTGTATACTGTAGTTTAGCGGCGCAATGATTCATGGATCTGAAGTAACACACTGGGTACATCAGGTCCAACAGCTTGTATCAGTGTTATTAACCACAAATGTTAACATCTATTAATAACCACTGTTTTGATTCTCCTATATTTTGTTCAAAATGATCTCCCTCAGTGGACTCTCTGTCTGTCTCTCTCAGCCTGTCTGCCAGTGTGACAGTTCACACACATGTCACATGTCCCCCTTTGCCCCTCGCTCAAAGAAAACACAGACTTGGCTCTCGTTTCCCGTGCTTGTGTGCCGGCTAAAACAGTTTGAGCGCTCTGAAGGATATTCTTTAGGCAAAACAAAGCGCACCGTGCTCTCTCCTCATCTGTTCTTTTACCTAAAGAAAAGCCTCAAGATAACTGCACTCACTGAAGTCAGTAGATGCCACAATGTAGTTTAATGTGCAAATGCATGTTGTAACGCTGGAAATAAGTTTGCGTACTATTGAATTGTTTTAATATTAGTTAAATGTATGATAGTTAAATGTTTCTCATTCTGTCCAAAAACAGAGATCATGACTAAGTCTAGACATATGACATCAGTGATGGTTGGATTAATGGGTTCATAGATGGATAAATTGGTAGGTGGGTTGATTCATTTATTGGTGATTGATCAGAAATGCTCTTTAACTATTGTAGTATTGGATAAAGTTAGTAAAAGTAACTGTGACTTTTTGTTTGAAATATGACGCATATCTTCCCTAGCCACATAATGTTCTTACTCACCCTCGACAGGTGGTAGACACCCAGATGGCTACTTGAATGTTCAATCCCATAGGCCACTAGCTCTTAGCCATTTATTAGTTCATAAGTTCTCTCAGTGTGCAGCACGTAGCTACTTTCACTGCCAAGTTGAGTAGCGCATTGCTGCATGTTTTACCTTGCTGAACTTATGGAGCTCAGCACATGCTGAATCTTGCCTGCACCTTTTAATATATAGTACACTAATGCGATCCAAATGTGAGCAGGGTTCCTGATAATTGTTGGCACACGATCTGGCAGTTATGATCAAAACAGGTAATTTGTTAAAATTGAGGCCTTTTGAAATGATTTATGTTGGGTCTCAAACAATGACAGGCAGTGTATATATCTTGTTTTTGTAACCATGTAATTCTAGGAATGTTTAAGCCTCGTTCAGACTCTCTTATGAAATTCATTAAAACTGTTCACTTAATTTAAAACCACCAGTATTCTACTTTAATCTGCCGAAGGGGCTTGATTGTTATCATAAAGTGCAAATACTAGCAGTTCAGAAATTTGGACTTAGATCTTGAGTTACCCATAAACAGTCAATAATGCGGTTTTAAAAATGTCACAGCCTGGGGGGGGGCAGAGAAATTATTGAACAAATGATTTATGAAAGAATTAAGAAAGAGAGTGGGAGGGGAAGGCGGCTGCGGAATCCAACAAAGTATAGTATCTTATGCTCAGAAAAACATTCACTAAATTTACAGATTATTCCAGTTTTGCCCTTATTGTGAAAAAGACAATATTTTTTCCAAGCTGATTCCACCACCATTCCAGGTTACATGCAGCCAGGGATACAACCCCAGTTGAGACACATAGTCCGAATGCACTGTATACATGTCCAAAGAATACTCCTAAATGCTGGCATATCCCATATGTCTTTATCAGAAAATACATTTAAAATGAAGTCTAGTGTGGAATGTCCAAATGGAAAATGCTATTCACATGACCCAAATTCAATATATTGTCATGTTCAGATTAATAGTGGATTATTAATGTGCATGTAAGCCTACCCATTGTGCTGATGTTGCTATGTTCAGCTTTTTAAGACCCCTGCTAGCCATAAGAAATCCATAAGTTTTGGCTTCCTCATGACAGCCAGGGCAGTAATCCTATATTCAGTATCCACTGCAGTCACTTGACATTGCAGAAAAGTGCAACTTTTGATCAAAACTGTGCTGGGAATAGTCCGAGACGGAAGTGGCTAGTCAACCACTGTCCTCTGTCACATTTTGCACATGGTGAACTTGCAGGTCTTGGCACACATTGGGTGGTGGCTGTGCTCAATGACTCATGTGGCGCCCAGTGTCTGAAACTTTCGTCAAACGTCTGGCACATGGTGTGTGTGTCATTGTAGCCAGTGACGCTGGTGGCTCTGCATTCCCCAGTGGCTGCTGATTGGTTGTGTAGAAGATGAGGCACAGGTGAGGGCCAATCAATGAACCTAAAGAAGGAGACAACACAGTGTGAGCAACTGCGTTACCAAGTGTCTCCAACTAACTTGTTAAGATCATCCTTACAATACCTTGCACTTGCGTCAGTACTGGGTGGAAATGTCTTATTATTGCCAGCTCATTTAGAATAATCAACAGGGTGAAAGTTTACATCAGGCGTCATAAAAAAGAATGTTTAGTGATATTTAGTTTTAGAAGTATTTTGGAAATACTCCCTTCTGTTAATTTGTTTTTAACACGAGTTACAAATGTTCGACCTTTTAATTTCTTTTTAAGATTTAGTTCATAATAATGTCAGAAAATAGTTTCAGGAGAGGATTTTTATTTTACCTTTCACTGGATCAGTTTATCTCATTGCAATTAAGATCTGTTTTACAAGCTATTACATTCTCCAAAACAATCACAAACATATCTAAAGAGGAGACACTACAGGTGAAGACATAGTTCTTTCATGCACTGGTCAATTTTGAGATTTAGGGCTATTTTGCTCCCATAAAATGTCCTCTTTCAGACTAGTGGAAAGACAGTGTCCAAAAGATATATTTAGGTGTTTATTTTAGGTCAGATTTTTTTTGAAAAAGCACACATTTAATTCGATAATGCATCATTTGCATATTTAAACATAAAGTTTCAGAAACGTATAATGCAAAAAATAATGTAAGTTATCAGCTGTCAAAGTTTCATTGAGATATTTATTTTTTACCCTTTTCATCTGTAGCATCTTGTTTTTGGTCTAAAAATATTCAAAGTTTTACAATACATACATTAAAAGGCTGTCTTCTAAAACTGAGTTTGTTTTTTCTCTTGCTCTGAGCCAAAAATCTCCACTTCAGTAGCTCCTACATACACTGAACTTTGCAGTATTATTCCTATCTATATTCTGACGTTTTTTACAGAGGGGTTTGTTCATATATCATTCATAGCCTGATGTATAGAACATTTAATTCGTCAAAACATGGCTATTTTTTTCCTTTTTTATTACTATTTTTATTTATTTATTTTGGCTGTTGACATTATTTTCTAATCTATGGATTGATAAAAAGTTCTCTCTGTAAAACCCTTTGACTCTAATATGTCAACAAATTTTGAACATGGTTTTTTTTTTTTCAATCTTAAGTTTTTTGTTTTGCAAATGTTTGCAATTTAGTGTTTTTTTTTTTAAACAAGTTATACATGGTAGGAAAATGTAAAAAGACTGAAAACTATATAGAAAACTTTTTCACCATTTCTGTGTCCAGGATTTTTTGGATGGGGCTAAAAGCCTGCTCAATGACACAGTGTGGCAACCCTTAGCATAAGCCCTGCCTTTCACTTTATAGGAATAAGAGTAGTTGAGTTTTGCCATTGATTGGAATTTTATTTGTTTTTTCATGCTGTTGCAGATTGAGAAGAATAAGGTTGATTTTTGGGCTGGTTGGTGTCCTGACTCTGAAACTTACTTCTGCTCTAGTGGTTCAAACGTGTTTGGCTGCACAAGTCCAAATAAAGCTGCTCGATGGAGCATCCATTGTGGTGCTACAATTAAAAGAGGTTGTAGCTTTGCTGTGAGTGGGCGTGGCTTCAGCACATTCTGCAGATATGCCCTCAGGGTGTCAGAGGAGAGAATACTGCCTATTTTATCATGATAATTTGAAATGTAATTTTATATACCTGGTGACTTTTTTTAATCATTTGGATTTGACAGGGTGCTTAACAACACTTTTTTCTGTGCTGTGACAAACTCATTACTCATATTTATTTTTGCTTTACCCAAACTTTAATTAGATAATGACTTATTTGCATATTTAAAAATTCAGAAAACTTCTAAAACAAACAAAAAAAAAATTGTCTTAATGTAAGTAGTCAACTGGGGACATTTATGGTGATATCTACATGTTGAAATGCTTGCCCTACATACCAAGTTTCAAAAGATTGTAACCCTAAAATCTAGATGTTGGATCAGTCTTTGTAATTGCAGTAGAGTGCTGTCTTGATCACTTGGCAGACTGCAGTCACGTTTGGTTAAAATGTGCTCGATTAGAAGTGAAGGTTCATAATGCAGGTCATCTCTGAGAGGGGACAGGTCAAACTGAGTCAGATACTGAAACAGAATGATTAAGTGTGAACAATGAGCAAAACCACATCTCACAAAAAAAGATAAATGTATCACCAGGATTGTTGTTTTCACACAGCTCTGACAGCTACCTATGATATGACATCAACACGGCCCATCTGAAGAGGAAAATTTTGATCCATTCATGAGTGTGTTGTGCCATTGTGCATGATGTCACGTCAGCCGTCTGTTGATTGACCGCCTTTATCATCACGAGTCGTGATGGGTGTGTTCCGCCCTCCCTCTGCTTGTTTTTAATTGTCGTAGGCTGGTTGCTTTTTTTAGGAAAGGCAGGGCTGGTGATATTAAAAGACCTGGAGGGGGGCTCGTGGGATAGTCCATAGACACTGATGCTCACGACAAAAGTGATGCTATGCTTAACACTGCACAGCGTGTCCCTGTTGCGTTGGCTTGCCCTTTGTTTTTTCACATACCTCATCGCTGGAAAAAGCTCTGGTCAGTGCTTAATCATCATAAGGGCAGTCTGTGAGCTATAACCTCTCTTAGTCTTTTTCATCTAGATTTAATCATCAGTAGTAAGCGTTCAGACCCACCAGACAATCAGTAACAGTTTGCTGCAGCCCTGTCAAATGATTCAGCAGATGTCCGTATTCCTCAGTGGGCTGCCTTTGCCTTAAGAGAGTTAAGTAATGTTGCAAAAGTAGAAGTGAGCCAATATAATCTTTCTTCTACTCTCTGCAGAATAATAATTAAGAGAACTTCCAAAAGGGCTCATTGCCAGTCTTGTAAAGATGAGATCATTGTGCAATGTCAAATAATTTTTATCAGCTAGACTGCCAAAGATTGGGACTAATGAAAACTGCAAATTGAGTGCAGTCAGCATTTCAAACAGACATTCCTTTTGAATCCTGCTAATTTCCCATTAAAGCCTTTATTCTTGATGCCAAATGAAGATGAATGGCGCTCGAAACTTTAAAGGTCCAGCTGCTGCATAAATATTTCTGGTGCAGAGTTTAGACACAGCATCAGCAGAGAGACCACCATCGTGTTTTCATAGGTTTGGAGAATTAACAAGCTGTTTTATGAGAGAATGGAAAGCATTCAGATGCAGCTGGATAGAGCTGCAGCAATTGATCAATTTATTGATTAGTTGTCACCCATTAAATTGATGTTCAACTAATTTGATAATCGGTGAGTTTGAGTAACTTTTTAAGAACAAAATGTCAATTTTATGACAGCAGACTGAATATTATTCGGTCGTGGACCAAACAAGACATTTAATTACGTCATCTCAGGCAGTTGGAAACACCAATTGACATTTTTCACCATGTTCTGACATTTTATAGACCAATTAACTGATCAATTAATCAGGAAATAATTGACAATTAAAATAATTGTTAGTTGCAGGGTGTCAGCCAGGTGGTATTTAAAATATTTTTGCCAATGCTGTAATCTCGTAATTTTGTTCTCTCGTATGATAAAGGTGTAACTACAGAATATTTGTGCCATCACTGAGATCAGATTTTCTCCTTGTGTGTGCTGAGTGAGCAGACGAGACTGACGGAGGTACTGAGGGGGAGGACAGGATGAACAGTAGGAAAGCAGACAGGCGGAGAGGGAGGGGGGGGTCAGGTGGCGTGACTTTTTACTCCGCGGCTCACTGACCTTGACAATGGAGCCACAGCCAGCAACTCGGATAGCTCTCTCCGATAGCGTCTCTCTCTCTCTCTCTCTCCCTGCCTCGCTGTCTGTTTCTCTCTCTCTCTCTCTCTCTCTCTCTCTCACTGTCTCTCTTTCTCTCTCTTTGCCTTTTCCTCTCATCCCCCGTCTCTCCGCTTGCTCGTAGTGAGTCTAGCCCGCTGGCTGTGGCAGCCAAAATGCACCACCACCTCTCTGCTGCAGCTCACCCCCCTCTTACCTCACGTCTGCTCTTTTTCCAGACAAGCGGGTTTAAAAAGTCAACTGCGTATTGAGCCGTCTAGACTGAAGCCGGTCAGCAACCAGCCCTCCCCACCCCCAACTCCCCTCCCCAACCCCCGACTTGTGAGTTGCTGGCTACAGTGGAAAAACGGATGAGGAGCAGGTGACCTTGCTGAGCTCTGTCCCTCATTTCTGGCCAAGTGCAAAACGGCTCTTTGGACACATTACATAAACAATATTGAACACAATGTAACAAAGCTCAAGTTGGACGTGTCGACAGTGTGAAAGAGGTGTTCTTTCACTGTGATGTTCTCGGAAATATTCACTGATGCAATGAGTGTTATAGCCAACGTGCAGTGCCTTTTCTTTTTGGATTTACCTCCTATTCTGAATGCATAAAATTCTTTATTTTAGCACGAGTATAAAACATAACACAGTGTTTTATAGTGTTTTCCCATCTACATGTAACCAAGATAAATAGTCCAGTGCCTCTTTTTCTTTACAAGGTGTTAGCCTTTTAAACAAGGGCGCACTCTCTCCAGATGAAATACTAATGCGAGTGCCTCAGTGAACTCTCCACTCCGCTGCCTGTTACTCGTTTGATGTTAGGTTTTATGAGTAATTTTTAACTTCCTGTTTTGGATGCCAGTAGCAACTAACTGATTTATTTTACGCATGATTGTCATAATTGTGGTTCGTGTCATTTCCCAGTACACAAACAAATCAATTGGTTGGGAAACCTTCAGTGTGAATCAGCTGACAGAAATGTGAAACATTGAGTTTGCGGCATTGCACAGCTCCCATGTCATTAGAATAACGCCATTATTCCTGACGGTATATTCTTGAGTGGCGATGATGCGGTATATCTGCTGCATCACACTAAATAAAGGAGTTCATCTTCCTCAAACATATTTCAGAGCAGTTGACACAAACTGCAGAAGATGCATTGTATTCGGTGAGTGTGTTTTCAGTTCCCTCCTGTCAGTTGATGAGGTGTACTGTATGGCACCCCGAAGTGTGACATTCCATGTAAAGCAGCGCGTGATACTTTTTTTAAGAGGTGTCTCCAGCCAACAAGTGGCCCCACCATGTGCAGTAAGATGGCTCTGTCCTCCCTGGTAAAACACAGCATTGACAGCTTGATTTTCCAACAATACATTTAAACTATTAAACTGTCCTTAAATGCCAGAGTCTGCCTTTCAATCTTGTGTTACACTTTACCTTGTCTTTGTTCACTGTGCAATTTAATCATTTAATAATGTAACTTAATGCGGAGATGTTTGAAAACTACTCTTTCCAGACAAATCCCATCAGGTTTGCAGCTCTTCATAATATCTATAACCTCGGGGCAATGCCATGTGTGTGATGCCACAGGTGTCATCAGTGGTTGTTGCCAGTGTAAGGTTAATAATCATGGGTAGTTAAAGCTCACAAAATCCGTCTGTGATCTCTGTGAGACGCTTTCTGTTTCTTAAAAGGCACGACAGAAACTAACTCAGTGGCGGCTGGAAAGTGAGCAACGCCTTTGCATTTTGCATGTGGAACAAAGTGCCTGACTCCTGTCTGGTTATCAGATCTTCTTACAGTTCATAAAAGGGAATGAAGGAGCAGGAAGGATTTCGCTTCTGTTGACCGCAAAGTGTTTGCAACTGTCAGTCACCACTTATTACATATGAAAACAGGGCAGAGTCCAAGTGTCGGGCAACGTATTATGCAGAGAAATTCTGAACAGCATATTTGCACGCAGTCTTGCTTTCTGGCCTCATGTCAGACTGCACTATGAAGAAGAGAGTTGTGAGTCCAGATGTTTAAGCTAGTCAATATATTTAACTTTGTTGTTACTGGTGACTGCATCCTACAGTATAAGGCCCAGAAAGACCAAACTGAAATCAAAGACCTAGTGGTAATGAAGGCTGACTCTTGCGTTGCCTCACGTCACATGTGTCTCGGCCATAAAGTTGCACCTGAACACAATGCAAAGGCGACAGCTAATAGCCAACTAGCATGTACATTATGTGCGTACATGAGAGGGAATAACTCTACATACCAGCAGGTGGCAGAGCTATGTATTCGTCTTAAAACGGGAAACCTGAAGACAGGACGGATTCAAGATGCTAGTTAGCCACTTGGCACATTAACAACTCAAGCCACTGTTGAAAAACAAAGGATTTTTCCCACACTAGCGAACAATGACATAAACGATTATAAACTGTTTCTACTAAAGAGCTCAATGGCCAAAAAAATAACCTTATGTAATATGACAAGTTTGTTTAGATCTCACGCCCTCTTGACATAAGTCGTTTGTGTCAATCCCTCACTTCTGTTTCTCTTCTTGCGCACTGAACAGAACTGCCAATCACAGTGATTTTATTCAGGCTCAGCCATCCCCAACACCGATCCAACATGCTGAATCAACTGATAAAAGTCTGACATGAGCTTACTAGTGCTGACACACTGCGAAAACTAGGGCAACATGCTCATCAACAGCTCAACACTAATCAATGGCCATACCTTGGCTTGGTGTCAGGGCCCACTGTACTGTACTGTACTGTACTGTACTGTACTGTAGCATACATTTCCATAGCAGCTGTTAACCTCTGTTTGCAGTGTGCCGAGTGAGTGATTACACAAGGAAAGGACTGCAGGCCCTCGGTGTCAGGAGAGATCTCACAGACGTGTACCCAGTGCTTCATCCATCCCACCTTGGGAAGCAAGGGTTGGAAAACCAGTCAAGCAGCACATATTGATTACCCTCTAGAGAATCTGTGCTGGACCTTCGGAGCACAATATGTGAAGCTACTTAGAAACTTCTCGTTTCTTTGGTGGTTTATCTCTCTTACATCTTTGTCTGTCCCGCCAGTGCAGCCCTCCCGCCCACCTTCATCTCCGCTTTCTTTCCTTTTCCCACCCATACAGCCTTTCTCATCCTGTCATACCCGGGCCGGTGGTCTGTCCCTTTGGGAGGTTAAGGGGCACCGTGGGTGAGAGGGCAGTCGGCAGGTTGAGCGGGCACCGTGCTTGCCTTTTCCCACAGCCCGCGTCAAATGCTGCTGAACCCTGACCCCAGTGGGTCCTCACTCTCAAAATCGGTGTGGAACGCAATTCAGCCAGTCAGACCCTATTCAGGACCAGACTTTCCATTTGAGGAGAAAAGAATCCCCCCACCATCCCAATTGTGGTCAGTGCCCTCCCTTTGTCTGCTGGTCAAGCAGGGTCGGACGACCGGCCGCCACTAGCCAGGACAAGACTTCCGAAAAGCCTATTCAGCATGTGATTTGACCCCCAGGTTCCATTGCTGACTCACAGGGATCAAACGCTGGGAATCTCTGGGGGTTCTCCTCCATGGAGTTTTTCATCCATTGAAACTTACCCTTTTGACAAAACTCGAAATGACTAATGATTTTTTTCTAAAACATTTCCTTAATGGCAAACAATGATTGGTAAATCTGGGACTCCTGGAAGAGTTTCACCCAGGCCTCCTTTTTTAAACACCCCACTTTTGATGGTTGTTATTTAATTTAAGCATAATTATCTAGAAAGGAAAGAGCACGTGGAATAGCTTTCGTTTTTAACTGTTGTAGTATGAAACGTTTGTTCGAGCCATGGCTGTGGCTGCTTGTGCTTGGGCTGGGCCACATCGTTGGCTGAACACTCCTGATTTCCTGGTAGTGGTTAAACCCAGCCAGAAGCAGTTCAGTAACAGAAGGAATTAATAGTGCATAAAAATAAACACATTTCCTAAAGTACATCAGATCCCACTTGTGGTGCTGAGCCCTGGGGAGGCACTGCAGCTATGATGCATATACACAGAGACATTAGTGACGTTTGGATTTAACAAGTTTCAGTTATGCAGAGTGATCTATACCATGATTAGTGAAAGTTGGAGACAGACTTGAAACAGCTGGAAAAGGTGCGGTGGAAAACAAGCCTTGGTTTCATTATTTCCTTTGTTTTATGATTAGTTTCTTATTCTGTGATTGGCCTTTTATGCCATTTTCTGCTTTGTTGCCTTCTGCTGTAAGAAACATCTCTGTGATTAATTTACAAAACACACACAAACATGTACATGTGCACAGACACTCACAGAAACAACATGTGCACAGACACTCACAGAAACAATGTGAAGATGTGGTCATAATTACGAATAGGAAAAGGTATGCAAGACAGAAAAGGTAAGAGACTCCAGGAACCTTGAATTTCAAAAGGGATAGTCTCATGGCATATGAGAGTGTGTGTGTGTGTGTGTGTGTGTGTGTGTGTGTGTGTGTGTGTCTCCGTCTCCGTCTCCGTCTGTGTGAGAGTGAGAGCGAATCTGTGTGAGTGTGTGTGCAGACTCCAACTTGACGCATGGTTTAAATCTTTTGCAGGAGGGGAGCACTTTGATTGTAATGCCTCGTGCTGTGTGCTGAAGCGGGGGCCTGCTGCAGCTTTAAAGCTGGTCAACTGTCAGGACTGGAGCGTGAAAGGGGGGCCCCAGAGTGAAAGGGGTGGAGGGTCCCACTAGGGGGGTCCTGGAGGAGGAGGGGTGGCTTGTAACGGACCTCCTGGGCTTTGAGGGCCCTCTGTGTGGGCTGCTACAGCAAGGCGGCCCTCTTCACAAGAAGAGGAGAGGGAGGGCGGGCTCAAGGGAAGGTGCTGGTGCATTGGCCCCTGCAGCAGGGAGCATGGGCAGGACGCCAGCTCACCCGTTCAAGTCCCACATACCAGATGTTCCTTGTCAGGGAGCTCTTGGCCTTTAATAAATTGAGTTACTGTAAATCTGTAATAAGGCAAGGCAAACATGGGCACCCCTCCTTCCCCACTACACACACATCCCAGATATTCTGATCTCACAGACTTTTCTTAGTGTCCTACAGGTCAACCCCTGGTGAAGGGGCCGTGTCCCAGCTACTGAACTTGCCAATTATTTTCCAACTTACACAAGAGGACGGATGTTTTCCTTCCCCTATGCCCCCAACCCGCACTCTAACTATAGAAAATGTCATTCATGCTTTTAGACTGTAACATCACAGGGCTTTTTTCAGGGACCTGATGCAAAGAGAAATGTTTTTTGAGGTGTTATAACAGGAACTTACAGCATTAGTTTTAATAATCCCGTTTGGACAAATAGTTTGCCTGTTTTAATTTGACCAATTCTGAAGGTCCAGTTGCTCATCTCTTCCTGGACTGTTCAGATAACTGTTCTGGTCCCCAGCAGAGCCGAGCAATATGGTGGAAATCCTAATCACAATACTGATAAGGATGTTCGCCACTATCAAAAAAACCCCCCAACTTATTTTCAAATCAGTTAACTGTGGGTAACATGAGACCAAACTCTACATATGTGTAAAACATTTACAGTTAGCGGTGTAACAGAGCACAAAATTCGGGGCTTGGTATGTACCTCTCTTTTGTGTTCACAGTTGGATACGTTTTTTGTACAGCAGGTAAAACTAAAATAATGCAAAAAAAAAAGTGTTATTCATTTTAAAAGATTTAAATGATTAAATGGTGGCTCAATGGTCATAATTCTTACTGTAAAACTTAAGGCACTCATAAACTGGCATGTTGTCAAAAGGCAAAAATAATAAAAGTATTTTCATTTCATTTATTTATTTACAAGGACAGTGCACATTAATCAACATCTCTGTAAATGTGCTAGTGTTAGCCAGCTGGCTAATTTTCAACCGCAGTCCTTTGGCGAGATGTTTTCCATCCAATAAAAGGATAAAATTCACAGGACAAAGACAGCATAAAGACAGCATTACCTACTACTACTACTACTACTACTACTACTAGTAGTAGTAGTACTAGTAATGTAGATGTAATGCTCTGTCATAAGACTATGACTTTTTGACAAATTAGTTGCTACTGATGTTGCTACTGCTACTGCTACTGATGTCCAAAACAGGAAGTGAAAAGCAGAGCAGGTGAATCAGAATGACTAAAACACACTGTATTGGAGCTCACACACTTTGACCAAATGCTTTATTTTGGTATTCTCTTGAAATGAGTACGGTTGTATATATGCAGCGAGAAACACTCCATAGCATTAGTTACTAGCGTTGAAATAAAAATGACATCGTTATTACTTTGGTGCAGTCTGAATCAGCAGTGGGAGGCTGCCTGAATAATGCGTAGAGAGAGACTCAACTTCCAGTCTGATTTTTTCTTGTCCTGCCAGTTGACATATTGGGCCGATGTCATAATCCATGAAATTTGAAAGCGTACTCTCAGATTTTCACAAATTCAGTTGAACGTTGTTGGCGTACATTTAGACACAAATCGTTGTCCACTGAGCTTGACTAACCCCGCTAATTGGGCAAAGCCAACTAGCATGTTACAGCTGATAGACCACAGCTAGTGCACTGCCAAGACTATTTAGGTAAAACTCACGCTCAAGAATTTCTATTCTGTGTGTGCTAGTAGCAGACATAAATAGACCATTTTAACAGTAAAAGGGTGTACCGACAGGATGTTGCGTAATGAATTGAATATCTTGCACCAAACACATATACACGTCATTATACCTACCGCTTGTAATATGACTTTTTGTTTTGTTTTGTTTGTAATAAGAGCTTGGAGTATTTGAAGGATTATAAGATAATTCCATCACAGTATGATTCTGCTGAAAGTAGATAAACATTATTGAATTATCACCCAGCCCAAATCCCCAGTGTTTAAGTATGTTTGAATGTGTTCTGCAAAAACGAACTGCATCTGTTGTTGTTGTCGTCTGCCAGTCTTGAGGCACGGGTCATTTACCCAGGTAACAGCAGCCAGTGTTTGTGGAAGTCATCTGATCTGCTGCAAGAAAAATAAAAATAAATGCCTCTGTGCTACTGAAAGGGTCGGGAAGAATGTCCTCTGCGCAGTCTTGGTTAGATTTACAGCACCTCTGAGGATGGCTCTGATCTGGCAGTGGTCAGTTGGCTTTGAAGAGAAGTGCACAGAAAGTGAATCACTTTGAACCTGCACTGAGCTGAGCCTGTGGGAGACCCACGGTCCCACCTGAGTGGAACAGGACAGTAAATCTAGAGGCAGCTCAGTTTTTACACTGTGACATGGGGACTTAAGTCTTAATTTGTTGCCTGCCGAATCCCCTGGTCCAACAGTTCTACAACTGTGGCCTGGTTCCAGGGTGGCCTCATCGCTTTTACGTGCTTGCTAGACCTGGATTGTTTCCACAGCAAATGAAAGGACTAAAGTGAAAGTCCATATCTTTCTGTCTTTCTCCCACTCCCTGTCTCTGTGCTTGGACTTTAGGTTTAGGGTCCTTGTATTGTATTTTTTGTTGCCATGGATTTTTTTAAACTTGCATTTTTTTTCTGCATTTGCTTTCAAACCCTATTGCTGGTTCTGCATGGGCACACGCAGACCAACACAATTACTTTAATTGTGGCTAGTTTTTCAACTACAAAATTTGAGACAGGGAGGTCGCCAACAGTTTCAACTGCCTCTCCTTATTGATGATTGGCTTGCTGGTCTAAGCCAATTGCCCCTCTGCTTGTATTTTTAAAAACAAGAGGAGTAAAGAGGCAAGTTGAAAACAACATGTTGAACAACGGCAACACGCAGCCATTGTGAAATGTCTCTTGCAGCTTTTCTTACTTTTGTTGACTTCAACAACAACCTACCTGTGTCCCCTCCATTCTGCAATTTACATTGTAGAATCTGTCGGCAGCCTTGTGTGAAAGACGACTGGGGGGGGCTTTCAGTTTGAACGATGCTGCGCTTTAGCCAGTCACAATGGAGGGGGCGTGGCCGAGACGTGCGGGTGTCCCCAGGAAATGTGTACCTACAGAAACAGCAAGCTCCGCGTCCATAGCGATCCCTCCACCAAAAACGCTGTCTCGTCAATGTGATTTTTTTTTTTTTTTCAGCGGATGTCTTAGTTACAACATGATTGAGTTAACTGGAGTAGTTTCATGTCTTATCCGACAAGGAGAGGCTTTTAACAGATGACATCTTGATGTTAGCTTTGCTAACTGTCCCTGTCAGCTGCAGCCACTGATGCTCTCTAGACATCGTGATTTCCCCAAACTGAATAAATACCACACATAGCAACACAAAACTGCTTTGCTAGCTCAACCATGTTGTAACTAAGATATCCGCTGGAAAAAATATTTTATTCACGGACCGTTTGAGTTATTACCTTATTTTTATACAGTCTATGGTTATTACAGACACCGCTAATGGCTAACTTTTACAGCTAACGGTTAGCCCAGCTAATCTACGATAATCATGTTAATTACAAAACGTGCACACAGAAATAGTAACATTTGTTCAATCATTGTGTTTATAGACTTAACAAACATTAGATTAGTCTACACGGTGATATAGTGACGTGAAAAATGTGATACATAGCTAAACTCTGCTGGTTTTCTACCCTAAGTATTTGTAAACAACACAGCGATTCCCTGGGGGCACCGCCGGAAGTGAAGGGCGTGAGCGATCGCCGAGGCCCCTGCACTTCCGTTAGTCGAAAAACTCCGGGCTGTGCCTCCAGAGGTAAAGGAAGAAATTTTTATTTATTTATTTATTTATTTATTTATTTATTTTACCGATGGATTTCCAGATTGCGCTCCACTTAGTAACTGTTCCGAACTTGACAATGAGAAACATAGCGACACCAATGTCTACAGGTTGTTGGGAGAAGTTTGCCATCTGGGCTTTCTGTCAGACTGGGATTTCTTGGTATTGGTCAGGAAGTTAATCATGGTTTGGGTTGAAATGAATAGTTTTCTGCCAGAGAGCGCTAAAGGCAAACTTTGCTCTTGTACACAACACTGATTCCATTAAATTCTGTAGCCATGCGGGAAGCTGACAGCAACAGTATGCTATGGAAGGTTATATTCACAATGGGATGCTAGATGTTGTGTATATCCAATAAATAACACCAAAATGTATTTCTTTGGGGCAGCACATAGCCTGACAGAAAAAGTGTAAACAAAGGAACGTTAGCCTTGATCCGGGAAATGATCATTCATGTCATATGTCAGCTTTACCACAGCGTTGGCACAGAAATAAGGAGAAAGCAAACCTGGCTGATGTTGGTGATCTGACAGGCTAACTCCTCTAGATATAGCTATGAATTAGCTGGATGGTTAGCTATCATTTTGCTAACATTAACTAACCAACCCTGACTATATACAATGTAATGTGTCCGTGAAGATTGTGACACCAGTCACCCTAAAAGTTTCCTTCTGAGTATAGACTAGACAAGCACATATCATATCTAAGTATAACAGGAAAGGGGGAAGTTGATCAAGATACTGTCAGATTCCAAGCGTGCTCACCTTTGATTAAAGCACAAAGCAAAAAGGGCAGGATTTAGGAATGGTTAATTGTTGATGGTGCAGGGTTTGCCAAGCTGAGCCCTTCATACTCCTCTCTCTGTGCTGTGCCACCTGTTAGCCGTCCCAACTAAATTCAGAAGGGGGTCTTGAAGTCCTCACTTCATGTAATCTGGAACCAAAAGGTGGTAGTGTCATGTGCTCCACCTACAGGTAATACTTTCACTTAACAGATGATCAAGTCATTATCCACCTTGGGTAAGGCTCGAGGACAGTAATCCCCTTCAGATGCAAACTCTCAGGTCCATTGCCGAAGGTGTTACAGCCTTGCTTAAATAGGCTTTAGGTTTAACTTGTTGGCCAGCGGGCTGTTTCATTTGACACCTCCCACAGTTTGTGGTGCAATGTTTGTTTTTTCCCAGACTTCCCAAGTGTTCCTCTCTTGGGGACCTCCGGGCTTTCGCATGTCTTTAAGGCTCTTTAGGTAAGCCGGAAAAGCAAACAAAGGCATATCTATTATATGGTAAGTGGATCTCACATTACCCTCCCATTTCAATGCAGTCGCCAGTGTGGGCCACTTTCCAAGTGACTGATATTTTCACAGGGGCTAACATGTCAAGGGATGGTGTAATTGATTGTCTTGGATATTTGAGCATGCCACTTTCCCTCGTTCAGAGACCCCCTAATGCTTCCTTCTCCAGTTATATGGCTTACTCATGTGGTGAGGTTTTGACACATGACGGTGAAGTAGGGTAGACATGTGGTCATGGTACATATTAGGACAAGGGCATTGAAGGCCATATCCTCCATTTTATGAGGCACATGTATTTTAGAGCTAATACTAAAAAGTCCCCTCCAAAATACCTCATGACTAAATACATATAAAGATGCATTTATTAAGATGTTTGGCTGCTTTCTGCTGCTTTTCCCATAGGTCACTTTATGCACACATGCTCTGAGGTAGCCTTTGAACAAAGGATGTTATTTTTGTTGCGATGGGGCCCCTGCTGAAGTTTATCCAAATGAAAAGCTCAAGGCTAAAATCACTGGTTCTCCAATGAGTTTATTGAGTAAAGCTCTCCTTGCTCCACAGAGGAGTTTTGATAGTTGCCTGCAGGAAGGCAGTGTTTGAAGGATAACTTATCTGACTAAGTCTTTTTATCAGCTTCTCTTTCTGTTTTGGCTTTTTTAAAACATGGCTGAGAGGCAAAATCTTCTCAAGTGAACGTTTCCTGTTCTTCCTTTCATGATCTTGTTACTTAAACAGGGAGAGATTATTAGTATTATTTGATATTATTGAATTTAGTTTTGATATTTTTCTCAGACTTTTGGATCCTGAGGCAACTGCAAGAGCCAGACTTGTCAAAAAAAACTTACCCTAGATGAGAAATTGAGAGTTGACATCGCAGGTCATTTAACTTTCTTTTACGATACCGATCTGCCGTAGCTGTGTATCCAACAAACCTGACTCTGTTACATCTGGCTTTGCTGTTAACCTCTGCAAGAATGCTAGAACTGACTCTAGATTTCCCAAATACGCACACATAGCGCAAGACCAGTGAACCACAGTCTTTTTATCAGAAAGATCCTGAACATGGCATGTAAACTGAGTGTACTCAGTTGGCTTGGACCTCTGCCATGTCACCCTTGAGGAAGGCACTTAACCTGAATTACTGACTGAATTACTGAACATGACTATAGGAAAAATACAGGGTACAGATAAAATAATGAGAATGCTCTATGGAAACTTACTTCAATTTTGAAGTTAATAAATCATGTTGCAAAAACAATAAAGGTGGGTCATGTAAGGCTGCATGGAAGTTATCATTTGTCAGCTGCCTGTGTACTTTAAATGTCTGTGTTATCGTTTGTACAAAGGCTGTTTTTGGCATGTACTGTCAATAAGTCAGTTTCTCTCAACATTTTAGATAAATGAACAGTTTCTTTAAACTGTGACAAGTATAATGTAAAGAATAGATGGTTTGTCATCTTTTGAGCTGTTTTTCTTTCTTAAATCTTAAACTTAGAACAGTTCACCCCCAAATCAAAAACACATATTTTCCCTCTTACCTGTGATGCTATTTCTTGAACTAGATAGTTTTGGTGTGAGTTGCTGAGTGTTGGCGTGAACGGCCATAGAGATATCTGCCTTCTCTCCGGCATAATGGAACTAGATGGCACTTGGCTTTTGGTGCTCAAATCGCCGAAAAGAAAATACATTTGAGAAACTCAAGATAATCCACAGACCTTGTTCTGAAAAGTTTCATGTAGGAACTATTTTCTTTCTGCTGCATTACACCCACCAACCGAATCACTGGGCAGAAAAAAGCGTGCATCTATTGCTAGTGTCTCATGCTGTCACGAGCATGAGCCTCTCGTCCTTGGGTAGATGCTCACTTCCTTCTGCGTGGTGATACAGTTTGTGGATGTACTTTAGTAGAAAGAAAATAGTTTCGACATGAAACTCTTTTTTTTGGCGCCTTGGGCACCACAAGCCAAGTACTGCTGAATTTGAGAAAAGGCAGTCATCTCTGTAGCCAATATCTCTAACACTTGGCAGCTCAAACCAAAACAATCTAGACTGATAAATAGCACTACAGGTAAGAGGAAAAATATGTTTTGTTTTGTTTTGTTTTGTTTTTTGAGTGAAATGTCCCTGAAACTATAAATAACTTCCTACTCTGTGTACTCTTAATAGCTGTACTGATTGGCGCCTTGATAGAGAAGCACAAGAAAAAAAAATTGAGGAAAAGAATGAAAAAAGAAGGAATTTAACTTCAGCTCAGATTGTACATGAAGTGATTTTAAGACAGTTTTTTTATTTGTTTGTCTATACAGCCTATAATTTAAGAATATATAAGCACAATACAACCTGCTTTCTACTTTGAATCCTCAATTTTATTTTTAAACTGAACACCACTGCAGAATAGAGGATATAAATTTGTGAAGGATAAAGATTTGTCAGGGGGGTTTCTCACATATATTCTCAGCATCCAGCATTATCCACCTCCATGACTAGAACTTGGCCTCAGGCATCTTTTTCTTCTCTCTCGTCCAGTCAGTCTTTTCTTTTCTTTTTTTTTTTTTGCCTATGTCTGCCTCTCTCATGTGTTTGGTTGGTCAGGAGGCCAGAGCAGGGCTCTGCTGGCAATAGACATCCGCCAAAGCTCTTTTTATTCTGCCAGGATATCCTCTTGACATGACATGATGCCAACAGTGACCATCGCATGCAGTAATCTGGCATAGGTCAGGAAGCAGCTGGATGCACGTGCCATGCATGCCGAGCCGCTGTCTTAAGGAGCCTGAGGTAGGCTTGCCAGGCTTGGAGCTTAAGCTTAGCCGACTAGCTGTGCAGCCACTTCCTGCAGACACTGGGTCACAAACTGTCAAAACTAACGATATACCTTTAATGAAGTGGTATTTCCTTTAACTTATTTTCCAAAAAGTAACAGCCACATTGTCTCTTTTAATCAATATGTGCAATTTAATCCAAAAGCTGAAAAAATGTATTCTGTCAGGAGGAAGCTTAGTCTTGATGGCCAAGTTTATTTTGGTTTCTCTCCCACAAATAGCCTAGATACTGATAGATACGGATTTCCAATCGTGATTAAAGAAGTATGTAGAAATGCCCTCATGAGCACTTTTCAATCCTGACCAACTTGTCTCTCATCTCTTCCTCATTTAATCATTTGATCAGTTGCATTCTTAAAACACCAATTTACATTTTCCATCATCAGGCAATTTATCGTCAAACCTACTTACATATTTCTGAATGCAGGTAATTGTTAAAAACAACCACAAGCCATGATTTATTAAAATGTTTTCTACTTTTACCTTCAGTTTTTACCTTCTTTGTGCAAGAATGTGTCAGATGTTGGTGCCGGTGGCCAGTTTTTCATGTTTTATTTTTTAAAGAATTACTTATAATTTGATCATTTGTTACACGAAGATAAAGTTGCTTCCATATACAGAGTTGTGGCTTATTGGAAACGTCAGTGTGTTCTAAAAGTAGATCAAGACGTATCAGAATATTAACAGTGTTTTGGCTTTTTTAAGGCTTTAAACATGATACAGAATCCTGGGCAGGAGAAACCAACTACTCTTTCACCTTGCAAGTTTCAGTTGTTATTAAAATGGAATGATACAGTAATGTTGAACATTACTGTATGCAATTAAATGTAAAATCCAGCCCATCCAAGTTCTCAGATATTGCTCTGTCCACTCTGCACTTCTAGTCACTAGAAGTCACTGTAACCTTTCAGACCTGTTGCCAAACAGTTGTGCTTTTCTTGAGTGTTATGTCTCTCCTCCTGGTGGCTGGAGTCCAGCAGCAGGAATACAGTTGACACAAGTGATTACAGATTTTTTGACACCCTTATGCATGTATAAGCCGCTTTCTCCCATGCACAGGGCAAGTCCCCTGGTCTGTATGACCTAGAAGAAGCTAGACTGGATGACCCAGTGGTCATCCTAGGAGCCATCTGGCAACCCGCGTCTTGTGTGGCTTACCCTTCCCACTGCCTCACGCAATTCCTTAAGCAAGCATAAGTGTGCTTAGGAGGACTTAATCTCAGAGAAACTGGTTTGGGCCACACTGTTGACTGCCAGTGTGGGTGCACCCGGCTGTTAGGTCATGGGGTTCCTTCAGTCATGTAACACTGAGACAGCGTTTTTGCGATGTGTCCCGTCTGCCCCTTGTGGAATTACAATCTCTGGATTTGATGTACCCTTTCAATGAAACTTGGCCCCTTATGAAGGTGTTCATACCATTAGGTATTAAAGGAGCTCTATATGATATTAAGAGCACTAATATAGCAGCAAACATATATTTGCTATGTAAGGATGTAGTGGAGTTATAGCTGCTTGAGCAGAGAATGGAGTCACGCTCCCTTTGTGTGTGTTTAATTCTGAGCTGCTCTGTTTGTTGTTGTGGTAGACAGTCTGGCAGAACATGTATGTTAGTGCATGTGTGTATCCCACTGGCTAGCTAATCGCCATCGCTCTGCACTGCTTTCATATGGCAGTTACCGCTGATAATGGGACGTTGTCATTGCAAAGGTGTGGCACCGACTTTCTGGTTTATCCCTGGTTAACACAGTTAGCACTGTAGCCATTGTTAGCATTGTATTTACGATTAGCATCATTAGCTGTTAGCTGCCAGCTCCGCCACCTCTATCTTGAGAGCCATATCCAGAAAACCTGAATCATAGATTCGCTCTGAATGTTGTTTTGAACTTCTTTAAGTAAGTGGGAGATTCTTTGGAATCTCAAGCCCTTTTTAAACACATTCCTCAATACTGTCGCACACAAGATCTGCCATTGCTTTTTTACACTGAACCACCAATGCCAGCATAATGCTGCTCCAGTGTGTGATCGTAGATAGCATGCTAGCGTTCTGGAAGCAAAAGTGGCAAGATGCATAGCACAACAGTGTCTGTGTTTTCTGCTAGCTTCATGGCCGAACAACAATGCTCCCCCATTCAATGTTCGTATGTTTTGTAAAGAACGGCGAGGCGGCATACTGGCACACCAATCCCTCCTTGACCTGGCTGTATAGAAGGGGTTTCAGCCTACTTGTCTTTTCATGACTGCACAACTGTAAAGCTGCGCTAAAAACCTAATAAGCCATCTGGTATGGTTGGTAAGATCAGTTGTCTGGTCATACCGAGGATAGAAGGTATTCGCCACACTGTCAGATGCCCCTGGGTGTGTTCTGTTGGCCCGCGAGGCAAGGAGGGGAAGCGAGAGAAGCTTGAGCCTGTCTGCACTTGCACAGAGGTCACTGCTGGCCTTTTGACTGTCTGCCAGTGCAGGGGCCAGAGTCTTCCAGAAGAGGGCCTTGGCTACAGGCAGACAAGTGAGCCAGCCAGCCAGACAGGCAGCCAGCCGCATCGTCTGCAGTCTAGGTCTGGGGCTAGAGCCTGGACTAGGGCAGCTCAAGTTACCCAGACAGATTTGTTAACACTGTTTGGGTCCGCTCGGCTTTCTAGCCAGGCCTCTGAGCCAAACGCGGCTGAGGTGACTTAATCTGTCATTAAACTCACATTACACCCGGACAGAGACTCGGCTCAGGGGCAGAGACAGCGCTCACTCTCCCACTCACTGGCATGGCTGGCTGGATTTGAGCAGACACAAAGAATACCCCCTCCTCCTCCTCCTCCCTATCCTCTTCATGCCACACACCATGGCACAGCTAGACAGCCCAGCACGGTCTAGACAAAAGCAATTTCACTTGAAGTTGAAAAGTCATTTGACTGTGTGACGGTCACCTGTGTGGATCTGGTACACTTTACAGGGTGTACAGATGATTTTGATTCAGAATATTGAGGTTATCTGCGATTTTGATTTGCAGAAATTGTTCAATCATCAATCCTTGTTTTATATTTGCAGAAATGTGTAGAAATACTGTCCAACGCTGAACAGATTGTGAGTGAAGTTGTAACGGCTGGTCGTATAATGCTTTTAATGGCTTGACAGCTTTGGTATTTCTGCTGTGATTGATAAATGTCCCCTTTACAGTCTGTGTCCTTTTACAATGTGAAAACCGTATAACGATAATTAGGACCGAGAAGAAAAGGTCTACTTTGTGGTAAATGTAGAGTCAAGTTCTTCATCCTTTAACAAGGAAGATAACTGAGGATAAAGCATTTTAGATTGTAATATTGTCTGTCATGTTTCTAACAGAGCTATGATTTTAGTTTTGATTTTTGTTTAAGTATCTTTCTCCAGATGGAGCCCAGCCCGTATTGGTTTACAAGACACTAACAACAACCAGGATGGCCACATGACCAATCATAACATACATTTACACATATTCAAAAAGAAAACGTAAAAGCATTACATTTTCATAACAGTGTTCCTTTTCCTAGTGTCTTGCCGAGGCAAAAATCTACTAATTAAAGCTATGAAAATTTTATCCATATACTATGATGGACAACGGATGATTATTGCAGCATTCGCACATGTTGTTACGTGATCAGTGCGACAGACACCTTTACAAACAAACATAAAACTGTCAAACTGAACATGAAAATGACTAAATCAGTATCCATGGTGGGAAAATGTAGTTTCATTGCATCAGTGACACTGGTAGCATCGCATTTCTTTTTCTCAGAGCTGCTGATGGTACATATTTGTCTTTGTACGTTCTTCACTGGCGATCAGACAAACAGGAGGAGATGGCTGAACTCCGCTCACATCGGGCAAACAAAATTGCTTCCATTGCTCTCCGCTTGGAAATGTCAGAAACCCTAACAACCTGCAGTACCTTGAGTGGAGGTCTAAGACATTGTTTCCCTCTGCTGAAATTTGCTTTTACCTAACAGCTGGTTCTGGTTCTTCCCCCCAACCTCACCGCACCCCCACTGTCATGAGCAGCCAAGAGCCAACATATGAACTTTATAATCAACTGTTACAAAGAGCAGTGCCAAGCCAGCAAGCTGCATATTTCCCAGAGAAGAAGATTTTGATTTAATTTAGTTTTATTCTATTTTATTTATTTCTTCAGTTTGGTTGCATTCTGGACACAAAGCTGTGTTTGGACAGTTCCATAGCTGTGTCTTTGTGTGTTTGTAAATGATTTTGTTAAGAAAACACACTGTGCATGGAAAACTAGTTGCAGTATGGATAGGAATGATACTCGGGGCTCTTGCTTGTTTTCGTTTTTACGTTTTTCGCCTCTGAAATCTGTGACACAGCATTCAGTCCAGGGCCTTTCTTACACTTTCCTTAAAATGATAATCCTGGCTCCCACTTCTGGTCTAAAACCATTCCCAAACTTTTTAATGGAGGTTGTAAAATCTGCGTTTTTTTTGGGTCCCACCAGTTATTAAAGCACAAGATAATACCATCTGCTTTCTCCCACATGTTTGGAGATGTTTTAGTCATTAAAAAAGCCTGGTCTGGCATTTACTTGACATAAAAACCTGCAGACCACTGACCCTAAATGATGCATGGTTTAGAGACTTGTGATGTATCTGTTGCTTTAAACATTTATAAAAGAATGAATATTTATTTGAACTTAAATGAAGATTTTGTCCATGTGAATCTGACTAAACAGGACACCTTATACTAATGAGTTAAAACTGAATGTTTTGACTGACCATGTTCTCTGTTTTTGCCAACAGGTGAAGAAGTACTTCGAGCTGGAGCCGCTGGCCCGAGGGAAGCGCTGGATCCTGGAGGGCAGCACCACCGACAACTTAGAGGCCGTGAAGGAGAGCTTTGGTCAGTTCATTAGCCTGTTGGAGGACAAAGACACAGAGCCCGCAAGGATATGATGCTAACGCCGCTAATGCTAAGAGACATTAGTGGCTGACGACAACGAAACACCACATCCTGCTGGTGCCCATGTACACACACATACCCACTCATGCACAGACATAAACATGCACACACGAGAAAACACAGCAGACGTCGGCCTCTCCGTTCGAGAAGTGTATTGTATGTTATTCTCCCTTCACTTTGCTCTCATCTTTCAAACTAGAAGAGTGTGTGCCACTACAGCCCGTCAGAGGAAAGCTGCCATTAAAACCACCCAGTGTAAAGCCAGTTGTCAAGAAAAATCATTGAACTTTGCCCGAAATGGAAATCTTGTTTACTGCTGTCTGCGCCATTGTGATTAAACCAGCGGCACGTGGGACATGTGGCATTCCTTCAGTCATCAACGGACACTTACACACACATTCTCACCCTAACACACACACACACAGTCACACACAAAGTGGAGCCCCGGTTGTCTGTAGATATGTTTAACATCTCCAGTAATTACTTTACAGGATGTTTGGGTGGGCTCAGTTGATGTTCTTTTCCACTGAGAAGTACTGTATGGCTGTCAAGTGTGCTTCTCAGTTTGACTTGCTAACAACGAATGTCGTTGTGTGATCGGAGTCCAAAACCTTGTGTTATGTACAGTAGTTACATATCGGTGCGTTACACCGTGTCTGAAAATATAATCTGAATAGCGTAGTCTGAGTATCTCATGGAGTATTATGTACATGCAAACAGGCATATTGCTGTGTACCCTCCTGTGCAGCCATACACAAGTACTACTAATCATGTGACTTAAGTGCTAGATGACTTTATGGAGACCATGTGGAGGAAGTGGGAACAAGTCTGAATGCTTTTATAAATGTGCAATTTAGGATATATTTTATAGCTCTGTATGTTAATCTCGTAGAGCTGCGTTCGGATTTTTTATAACTCATACCACACTTATGAATTCTTTCAAATCAAAGACCAAAAAAAAAAAGAAGAAAAAAAAAAAAACATTGATGATTGACGGGGCTGGCCAAAGCCACGAGGTAGAGAAGTGTGATGGATTTAGTTTCATTTCAATGTTCAGCAAATGTTTGTTTTTATTTTCTGTATTTTTTTTGTCCTTTTGAATTTGACATAATCCCTCTCTTAACACCGGCTAGCAACTCCAGTCTCCCATCAGGGTGGAATACAAACTCTATCAATCAGCCACAGCAACAGCTGCATCTGACAAGTCCCTGTCCGACACCCTAATGCCTTCCAACTGTCTGTGAAGACCCCTCCCTGTCTGCTGTTTATCGCGGACCCCCACCCCACCCCACCTCATCCCAACCAACACCACCCCTCCACTCCAGCTCCGCTCCCTGTCCCCATTACTGCTCGGTGGGGCTTTTTATCCCAGATGCCAACGTTGAGCCCGGCTGCCCTCGTGTGGACTCCACACCTCTAAAATGAGTCGTATTCGTTCTGTCACAGGTGTGCTCGTCCCCAAAGATGTGCTTCAGTAACGGATAATGTTCACACCTCCTCCATGCGTGCTTTGTATTTCTGTTGCTGTTGTTTTGTTCAGTATTTTGTCAGGTTTTTAGAAATTCAGTCACCTTTTGTACCTGACGTCAGATCTGCCAGGTAGTTTTTTACAGTCTGGATGGATCGCTGCATTCGCTTGAATGCAAACTAAATCTGTCATTGGACTTTGCATATCATCGGCTCACACATAGGTTTTAAAATATTAACTACAATCTCTTTTTTTTCTTTTTGTATTTGTTTTTCAATCATGCGTTTTGTCTAAAATAGCAATTAAAAGTTTTAAAAATGAAAAAATTGTCTTAGTCGTTATTTACACTTTGAACTCTTGCTTGTTAAAATGTTGAAGTGAAATATTTGATATATTATATTAGCACAATAGATGCTATATTGTCTTTATTTTCAGTGTTTTACCTTAAAATGGGAGTATGGATGACAGTTTATAGGTTTGTTAAACAGTATGAATATTTTGTAGCATAATCACTGAACTGTGTAGCTAATGTTTGTGAAAGTAGAATTTCAGTCAGACCAAGTATGGATTAGAAGACTGCATTCTTAGGTCTGTTTTAGGTAGGTAATCACACAAGATAACATCCATACTTCACGTATTACCATGAAAAGTGTGATGAGTTGAATGTTTGCATATGTTTCTGGAAGCATTTTCTTCACAATGTCTCGGATTTGTGATTTAAGGTGACCTGTGGAAATCTGAGACCTTGGAAGATAATCGGGAAAACGCAGATGAGCCGGTTGAGGTCGAGCCAAAGTTTAAAGAAAAAAAAAAAGAGCACTCAAAGTCAAAGTGGAGCAGCTGAAGAAAGTTTTGAGTGGAAAGTTAACCAAGTGAGACAGGAGTTCCTAATAAATATACTCTACTCTGTGCTACCTCTGCCTCCCCTTTTCTTCTCCTTTTGCCCTTCTTCCCTCTCTTTCAAATTAACCGTGTGGCTTTAATACAATGTGTGTCATGCAGGTTGCCCTGGCGACTCTTTGATCCTGTTTTCCAGTCTCTGCCTCTGGGGCAGACGTGCTTCTCTTCAGTCTGCTGCACACCAGCTCTGGAAGCTGCTGCAGCCCTGAGACAAACCATGGGCTGCTGCGCTTGTCTCACTCCCCCCTTTTTCTTCCTGTCGCTCTCACTTTCTCCCTGTTTTTTTGAGCCCTCACTATCTCTCTCTCCTTGCCATTTTTTTTTCTTCCTCTCTCAGGTTCTCTCCATCTCTCTGTCTCTCTCTTACTCGCTCTGCTTCCCTTTGGTCACGCCAAAGCAGCCCTCCCTCAGCATGGGCATCCAGGATGCCCAGGGGAAGGGAAGAGGCCAGGACCTCAGCGAAGCAGCCCTCCCGGGAGAAAAAAGGAGAGAGGCAGGGGACCTCTCTTTCTTCCACTCCTCCTCACTCTCTCCTTCTGTCTGCACACTTGATTTTATTCTCCTGAAAAAGATGCAGCCAGTCCTCTCCTCCCACACTGAACCTTTACCTGCTCTACCTGTTTAATTGCCGGTGTCTGGCTCCTCTCTGCAGAGAGGTGTTTTTCTCTCATCCTTGCTGCCAGCAGCCCCTCAGTGCGGCTCACAGATAAGAAGCTGCGCAGTTTTATTTTTGTTGTTGTGTGGTAATACAGTCCAGACTTGTTTTTTTTTTTTAATCAGTCTGTGCATTACCAAGCAACAATAACTGAGACACGGTGTTTACTGTGATGGATACAGTATCTCAAGATACTTTCAAGTCTCTGCAAGTTGATTTTTATAATTCACTAAAGTGAATGGTAATTAATGGCTGCCTGGAAGGGAGGAAAAACACTTTGAGAAATCTATGGCAAGCCTAATTGTTGGCAGTAATATAAAGCAAAGGTGCGATTTGCAACAAAAGGACAAAACATGCAGAAATGCCAGAGGGGTCCTTTTTAAGATTCTGCATGTAAAGAATGTCAGAGCAAGACGCCACACAAAAGCAAATTGAACTTCACCACAAACAAATCTCCAACATGCAAATCCGCACCCTCCAGCAGAGTTTATTTATCATTTGTCTTCTCGGTTTTGATTTTCTGACGTACGTAAAGAGCTCTGCATGTACGTCATTAGTCGCCTTCTTTGCATCAACAACTTGGTTACAGCGTGTACAGTACACACATATTACAGGTCACAGGAAATCTTCCATCAAGTGTGGATTGAGTTTAAATGTGGGCTGAACACTCAACACAGGATATGACAGTGTAGGAAGTCCAGAAAATAAATGAAGCCATGTGGGTTTTTAAAAAATATTATCTTCACACTTTTGCCACGTTTTTATCTTAAACAGCACAACCTCATCGTGACTCCTTAAACAGGAAATTAGCTGCCAGAGTGTTTTCACTGCAGGTCACTTTTCTCTCCCCCCAAAGTTTACGTTATTTATTATCTATGATCTGTATTTCAAGCACATCTGATGATCAATTACAGTAGAGCAAAGATACACAAAGATTAAAATGTTACCAAAAAACAAAGGTACTGACAGTGTCAAATTAAACGTGTTATTACAGATTTTAGGATACGGTTTCAAAGTAAACATCCATGAAATTGCATGTACAAATGTTATTGATTTTGCATTTTTAATCTGTCAAAGGGTTGAATATTTTTTCCAGCAAAGCTCTAACAATTTAGGGAGACAGACTTTAAAACTGTACTGACCTTTTTGTTTGTAAAGCATCAATGTAAAGTGTGCATCATGTATTATTTGCTATCTGAATTCTAAGTACCATCCATACCATGATCTATCAAAGTAAAGAAAAAGCAACGACTAACAGCAATGTATGCCAAAAATAATATATACAATGCCAAAGTAAAATATCAACAAAAACAAGAAAGGTATTAACAAATTTAAAAATTTATTTTACAGATTTAAGTAAATTTTGCAGACTACAAATGAGTGAAATTGCATGTACAATTGTATTTGATTATTCATTTATTTATTTATTGACAAAAGGTTGAATGTTATCACCAGAAGTGAATTTATAAAGGAATATTACAAGAGTTTGTGTAACAGACTTTAAAATTGTGTTGCTGCTTTTATTTGGGAAGCCTTAATGTAAATGTGATCAGTGGATTTCCTATTTATAAATAGTGTATAGTATGTAATTAAAAGGATAAAAGTGTGCCACATGCATTAGAACAACCTACTAGAAGTATAAACAAATTTGGTCACGCACAACAAAATTAACCCTGTGAGCTTTGTGAAATGCAAATGCTCGACCTGATGGGGAACCTAACATTCGTTTACAAGACAAACACAATGCATGTTTTCTTAAACTCTGCAAAGAATGCCCTCTTTCTCTCTGTCTTCTCCCTTCTCCCATCCAGTGTGTGTGGCAGCGTTTCTGCTGATAAGACCCTGCCAGGAGGTGCAACAGATGTTGCCCTGACATCCATCTGGGCCTCGTACCCCTGCTCTGCCTCCCACAGCCGATGCTCCACACAGGACACCCCACATTCCCGGCCCCTCACAGCGAGGGGGCAGCTCCCACCCACCCACCCAAAAAAGGCTCCCCTCCTCGTGTTCCTCGAGCAGTGACGCAGTACAGACATCAACCTTAATGCTGCGTTCAGTCATGGTACATGTGTGGGTGTGTGTGTGTGTGTGTGTCAGTTATCAGACGGGACCTCTGGGTTCATTTGAGGTGTTTCCTCTTTGTTTCAACACTCTGCTGCCTTCATGACGCTCTTCCGCACACACACACCCCTTTGATAAACAAACACAAATGACGGAAATGCATTGATATGATGTAAGCTGGTGAGGAAATGTTCCCTGGACCAAATAATCATTTCCAGATACATGCAATGGTGTTTCCAGAGAGTCACAAATGTGCAGCACATTGACATCCTGACTGGTGTCACTCTACATATTCTAATTTATTTAAACATACCAGTAAGTGCTAGTTGTGCTTATCCCAAAGATGTGAGAGCCAATCTGAGCAGTTGGTGTCGACCTCATGTCCGTTTTAATTAAATTTTATTAATTAATAGCAGCTGTGGATGAATAGTTGAAATTTTTAGCGGCCAAACCATTTTGGTGTGAAACAGTGAAGGAGCACAGCATGGTTAGGACTTTCTATTTCAGCCAAAACTATGAATTTTGATTATTTTACATTAATATTGATTATTTTTATAGCTTCTAAAGGTTATTTGATGATTATACGAGTTTAAAAGACTCATGGAAGGTCATAGTGCTTCAACTAACAAAGCAAAAAGAAAAAAATCCAATAAAATAATTGTGAAATGTATAAAACCCTCACCTGATATGGAGTCGTTTCTTCTTACTGAAGCAAATAAAATGTTTTTAATTTCCGTTTCACCAAAGCAAACATTGACATCCTTGAAAATATTCAGTTATTTACCAGTAACTTACAGGTGTTTTCTTTTCCCCAGCTTTGTGTTTTCAGATGTGCAGCAGGAGATTCCTCAGAGCTGACGTCCCTGACGCTGTATCTTCAGGCGGAGGAATCCCTCCTGTCGTGCATGTGATCCTGCAGGTTTGTGGTCGAACTGTAAAAGTAATGAACGGCTCAAACCTGATAGAATCTTAACGAGTCAGACCCCTGCCAAGCAGTGAGTGAGTGCAGTCTGCAGCAACATGCCACAGTCATTATAACCACTAAGTCATATTTGACTGATTGTTTCCCCTCACAGTGCTTTATGAGTCACTGAAGATTTTTTTTAATGCTTGTCCCTCAGTTTTATTATATCTAAAGTCAAGATCACAATACACAAGCACATTTGAGTCTATTACATTAGTCTGAATACATAATTTAATCTGAAGTGGAAATTGAGGATCCTGGGCAGCGAACCAGACAGCTGTCTTTCCACTTAGACCTGTTTGGACAAGGAAGGCCGTGTTCACACTGGCCCAGGATGACTGATGGATAGACTTTCTCATCATCATTCAACATTTTATTTTTATTAATGTACAGTAAGGATGCATAAACCTTCATACATGTGTGTATTTGTGGAACAGATTTGGCCTGCTGACACTTTGGACACTGCATCAACCAAACTTCATTCACCGCCTCAGATTTATGAACCAGGATCTTCATGGATTCAATGCAAAGAAACTCCCTCTGCAACAGCAGGTAAATCAGAGTGAGTGTGAAGCATCACAGGTGACAGTGACCCCAGTTACAGTTTTTTTTCTTTATGTATTGTAGAACTTCTGGATCTGTGCTCCTACATTTGAGCAACAAAACCTTTTCAAATTATTAAACTAATACATTGTTTACCACATGCAGACAATTGCTGTGCTACAAAAAATATGCTGGGTTGATCGGCTCGTTGATCCTTCAACAAATACTTTGTAAACTGACTGATTTCTACCTTTAAACCGTGGTGGAGGAAGTATTCAGAGATTTTATTCAAGCAAAACAAGAAATACCTCAAGGTAAAATTACTACAAGTAAAAGTGTTGCATTCAAAATCTGACTTGAAGTACAGAAGTATTATATTATTGGACTATTACGGGTATGTAAAAGCCACAAGTTAGTTTAAATATTATGCAAAATTCATTGTCAGGCATCGTATATATCAAACATGATGTATAAAAATGTCCAGAAACAAATGCATGTATATTGAATGTTGGCAAGAGTGAAGTCAAATGCAGTTTAGTTGAGCAGAGAGCTGTGTTTGGCACGAGAGCATGCAGTTTTTCTACTGTGTAAGTCAATATAATTTAAACTTTTTCAAGTTTTAAACTGGATTAAATGTCCTGTCATTCACGTTGGACTGAAGTTACTGTGCCTACAGCTCGTTTGTGGCTCATTTTGATATCCAGAAGTAATGCCACAACTGTGTATGCTGTGTTTTCTGTTGTATAAATGAATAAATAAATGAGGTGGACAAGCAGGTACAATATTTGCCTCTGGATTGTTGTGGTATAAACTGGCATAAAATAGAAATAATTAGTAAAGCACTCTGACATGTTCAAGTATTTGTGAGTTTTAGATGAAGCTAATATGATGCTCGAAGGTTTCCTGCGCGTAGGTTTCCTGCGTATGTTCGGATATTGACGGGCTTAAACTTTTGTCCTCAGAAAAAATTGTGGAAACCATGCTGTGCAATTCTACTCCGTCCCTTTGTGGCCACCTAAACGCCTCTTGTTTTTTCTGTGTGTTTGAATGCCTCGTCTGTTGGGTGACTTCCGTGGGATTCCAGCAGGCTTGTCACTCAGATTGTTTGTCCTGGGGACGAGATCTGTGTGAGTCCTGTTTCTCTTCCTCTCCGCTCGGCCCGAGTGCTGATGGAGACCCGCATCCCAGGTGGCCCACACATCAAAACAAGAGGGATCGCAGCTCTTGGTTTTCAGACAAACATCACTCACTTTCTTTGTTGTCTGAGGGACAGGGGGCATGGCGGTTTATCTCCAGAGGATCTCCCCCCGCTATCGCCTTCCACCAGCCCACCGCCCCATCCCACAGGAGCTGCTAAAAGCAAATGTCAGTCAAGGAGAAGGCGTTGCATTCCTTCAAGAGGTCAATTAGTGGTAGCCACTGAAGGATCTGTTGCATTTTTAAGAAGACAATTCAAAAATCTTCTTTTCAAGATCATCCAATCCAGGAACAGATTTATTTCCTTCCTCCTGTGGTCATTTGTCTTCACTGTTTTAAACCCCTGTGTACGATGACACCGCTGTCATGCTGCAGTCAATGTTTTGAAGATAGCTGCCTGTCTTCACAGCATACCTACCACACACAGCTCAGTTTGTTCTACTGTGAGTTATTGGACGCTGAGCCTGATTCACAACGTGCCACATATGAAACCTATTGCTCTCTCAGGCCGTGTGATGGGGTTCCAGTAGCAGCTCGCAGCGGAGCAGCTCCTGACCCATCTGTGCAGGTGATTCCTGCCCCAGCTAGTCCCCTCCAGGCCTATAAGGAGCACCGTGTCTAGGGGACTTTTATGAGCGTGACCTTAACATGCCCGTCTCGAGCGGTCTAGACTCAGCGCTACGTTTACTAGAGTCCCCGTCCCACTGATGGCTATCAGACTTTTCGCTTTTTACAAGTGATTCTCTCTTGTCATAACTCTTTGAAGACGGACAGACATGACGCTTTGACCATCCTTTTTGTGGACGCTGGAGAATTTACTGTCACGGCTCTGAGAAACAGGGAACAACAAAGGGGAGGGCTCTGACGTGCACTGCCTCTCTCTGCAGGAGAGTCAGAGGAACATGTGCAGAGTACAGCTGTGGTTTGGCTGCACTCTGAGAAGGTGGTGAGGCTTCAGAGCGGACGCCAGCTTTAAATTAACATCAACATGAAGTACAAGCTGGAGGATCTGGGTGAAAAGTTGGAGGGAATGTTTTCTTTGAGACAGGCTGAAATTAAATTAGAGCTTTGCCCCAAGTGACGTTAGTTTTACACGAACACACCACAAGTGACATTCACTTTATTCACTGTCTTTAATCAAAGTTTTTATGAGCCCTGGCCTGTGATAACTGCCATAACGAGGCGACGCAGTTCATGTTTCGTAAGAAGCCACAGGTGATTAATCTGTCGCTAATATGTAGTAAATATTAAAATGTTGCCCATAAATTTGGCCTTTTATATATATATTAGGGCCTGTTTGGTGTGTTGCGTGGCACCGGGCCAAATACCGTAGGTGGATTAGCTCATTGAATCCAAACAGTTTACGGGGAAAGCAGCTCCAGTGACGACACTATGTGGGCAGCTTGCAGCTCTCAAAATACAAACGTTCCGTGTGAAAGCGAAAAAAAGGAGAAAAAGTGAGTCTTTCACAGGAACAATCTAGTAAACACGGTCGCTGTGCAGAGAGAGAACACCTGTGTTTTACCAAAGTTTTGGCACGCAGCAGTCTGATCACTCACCGGGAGCCATATTTGGTCGAGTGCAAATTTAATGTTGCCCTTACAGCGATGACGAAACGCACCCTGACTCAGGCAGGAAGCTGCAAAGTCGGTCACAAATAAGATGTGAGTGAACAACAGAAACAGGAGAAGGTGCACAGCGTGGGGCTGAGATGATTCAGCGCTGCAGGCTGCAGACACAAACACGGGTTGGATAGTGGGAATAAGCTTAGAGCTGAAGCCAGAAATAGTGTTTAAGGTTTTGAGGATTAGGGTTAAATGTCAGGAAGGTCAAGTCAGAGACCAGTTTAGATTGGCTTAGAGAGGTTAGCTGGAAGGAGCTCGCTGAACAATTGGTCAGCTGGCAGCTAGAGTTCTGACTCTTTCTGTATTTTTACAGTAACCTACAGGGTATCTGACAAACCTGACCCAGGTCTCCTTTTTTAATGAAGTAATTTCCCAAATAAATCTCAGTGTCACCTTTTTTTTTAAAGATGTTATTAAAATGTAGAGACAATTCATGAATCTGAAATTTTACTTTGACTCTGTAAATGAAAATTCTAAGTGTAAGCCACAGTTCATATATTTATCAAACACACTACTTATTTTTCAGAACAAAATAAACGTGAGGCTTAAAAGCACATAATAATTAACCATTACCACATGACATCAGTTCTCAAATGTGTCTCAGTCTGTTTGAGAATTATGAAGTGTCTCCTGTCCAGTGTTTTAAGATCACAGGGCACTGCTTCTTCTGTTTACTGTTGTTTTGAGGATTGATCTTAAACATCCTCTAACTGGATTAACCAGTAGGAGAAACCCAGAAGAAGGAAATATGTCCGTTGTCTTTACCCACTTAGCAACAACAGTTTGTTTTCAAACAGCTATGTTCACAATAAAATAACTTTTAATGAATACTTTTTTTTAATGATCTGTTCTTACATCAGTAGATTTTAAATTTCTTAAAAATTCAATTGTAATAATTGCAATTTTAATTTAATTTAAAATGCAAGTATCAGTTTTTAAAAACACTTAGTTTTTCTGCTCAGATTCTTACGAATGCCACTTATTTTGGACTCCACTGCTAATACTGAAGCATTGTACCTGCATGTTAAAGGTCAGACTTAATGAGCCGCTTAGTTTTAATAGTTGTATCAGGTCTACATCAGATAAAGAGTGCAGTCAACAGCGTCACAGTCCCAACGGTTTTAAAGAGTCACAAGCAAAAACCAGGCAGCTGTATGTTTGTTGTTTAAACCAGGGTTCCTGTGGATCCTTAAAGGTATTAAATCTAACCTGCCTTAAGCTGTCAGAATCCAGTTTTCTGTACAGGCCCTGAAAATGTGGCTTCAAATCTTAAGTATTTCTCCAACACTGAATATTCATGTGTAAATATGCAATAATCAAAGCAAATAAAACATCTTTGGGTATGTTTCATTAAGAGCCGAAGAGGTTCAAATTCAGCTGACCTGCGTCATCAGGACTGTGTGTAGTCATGTAGTTGTTTATCAGTGACCAAACAACTGTCATCAGAATCTGATTTTTAATATTGCTAAATCTTAAAGGGTAACTGTGGCATTTTTTTTTTAACCTGCACCATATTTTCTCATGTTTTTCTGTCTATGAGACTGATATGAACAACAATTTTTGAAACTGATCCAGTAATGAGAGAGACGGCAGCAGGCAGCAGCTGTACAACACCCACAATGTAAC